>NW_026442166.1:1822500-2372500 GCF_026898425.1 Galleria mellonella | reverse complement strand
ATTGGGGATTTTTTTTTAATTGGCCTGATAACAGTGAGTAGAATTCCCTTGCCACATATTTTGTTGAAGACAAATTAAAAAAAAAAAATTGAAAGACAGTCTATTACACATAGATTTACAAAAAAAATCCGTTTAATAGTTACCTGTGAGTGAATGAATGAAATGGAATATTTGATGTATAAAATATTCGTTAAATTTATTTACCTCTAAGTATAACTACCGAAAACATGGATCTTTTTATTGCAAATGTTATGTTATATTTTTATAAAAAAATTCTCGCAAATTTTACTCTAGCATGTTTGATAATAAATTCACTTATTACAAATGAAATATATAATTTTTATAGTATACTATATACATATTGGGCTTCGTTTTAGAATCTATGATCAGAAATTTAGGGATTAACTGGACAGTGTTGCCAGTTAATTGGAGGGTGTTGCCATAAAACTGCAATGTTTTAATATTCGACATTAAATATTAAATTTATAACTTCTATTCACGTTATCTGGTACAATGTTTTTTATTGTCAAATTCCCGTAGACTGATTCACTTTATAAATTATATTTTTATATTGTTTACTTCGTTGTTATAAATATAAATGAAGACTGAAAAGTTCCTGTTTTATAGACCAAAATATTTTGTTTATATATTTGTTATAGGTATATAAAGAGATATATACAATCCCTCAACTCATAGAAGAGTAGTTTCTTTTTTTTTTATACAAGTTTAAAATAACTTTAACATTTTTAGAACTTTGCAATTATTGCAATTGTTGTTTTTGAGTTTGAACTGGATTCGAACCTTCACTTTGTAAAATAACACATACGTATATTGAACTTTTATAAGTCCCAAATAGGTGCTCTGATCGGCTTAAGATTCAATAAATATTAGAGTATGATAGTTCATATTCCAATAATATTTTCTATTACCAGTGAGTTTTTTTTATTTTTTATTATTATATAGCTATAAAACTGCTTAATAATGGTGAACAGTGCCTTGTTTAACATAAAAGAATGTGTTCAACTTTACCTTTATGCATAAGTTGTTAATTCCAGTAATTTTATTAGGAACGTTAGAAGGCAAAGACATTTCGCGAGTATAAAATAACACATTCTCCTTAATTATACTTAAAATTAAAGGAAATTAATCAGCTTCAAAAGTAAAGAAAAAAAAACAACCAGTAAACTTATGTTTTGTTCCTATTCGATTACTCCTTTTTTAATTAATTAATTATAAGTTGCATTTATATTATTAATATTAAGTTTAACCTAAGCTTTTCGAAATTCGAATTCCGAATTAACGTGTTCCATATACTTTTTTTTCGACGTTAAAAAAATTAAGATTTTTATATTTAATTACTTTTTTACGCTTTCAATAAAAATTGTCTTTAATTAGTTATTATTCATTCATCAATCATTACAATGTACGTCTGACAGAAAGACAATTTAATTAAGACATAAGATTAATCAGTATCGCTTACTTACCGAAATTTGACAAAATCAAAATTTGTTAAATAATTATTACTTAGAAAAAAAAATTGTTTCTTTCATTTAAGCAGAGACTATAAATTTTAATTAATATAGTATAATCATACTGTAGTCTCTGATTTATGTAGTAATAATAGTATTACTATTATGTATAATTTTTGTTTTTATAGATTTGTTTTGCTTTTGTTATAAATTTATAATCATGTTGACAGGTATGTTTTTGTTTTGTTGATTTTTTTTTTCGATTCTAATAATAATTCTATGTTTGAATTGAAATATTAGACCGGCCATCATTGGATTTGTTTATGTTTAATTTTTTTTTATACTGAAATTGAACTTGAAAATTGTGTTGAATTTTTTTATGAAATTTTTAACACAATATTTTTTCAATATTCTACTTTTAAAAATATTACTGTACGTAGTAAATTTTAAATCATTTAAAGTGGTTAAATTCGTTTGTTAATTTAAAATTAATAAACATCTAATTGACATAATTTTGTATAAGTCTCTTTCAACTTTTGTAATATTCTTTCTGGTCTGGTCTTTTTTTTTTTTTTGTTAATCAAGGTAATAAGGAACGAGATTTTTTTTTATAAACATATTTTTATAGCTATTGTTAAGTTGTATTACCAGTTGTGCCATTAAGCTGTTAATTGCTTTTGGATGTTGTTTTTTTAAAGATTGTTAAAGAGTTGATTAAATAAAATTTGAAAACACTTTGTTTTGTATTTGTCAATAAAAACTAAAACCTGGCAATATATATATATATATATATATATATATATATATATATATATATATATATATATATATATATATATATATCATCGTCATCATCACAATATCGGCCTTTAACTGTTCACTAATAAACACAAGCATTCCCCTTTGGGGGGAGTAGTTGCCACGCTTGGCAGGCGGATTTGCAACCGCAGTCAGATGAGACCACTTTAGAGATGTTTAAGAGGGACGTTGCTGCCCTTCTCTCGCCCTCACCTAGTCGCCTCTTACGACACCCACGGGAAACATGAAATTTGGCCCTATATAGGCCAAATTTTATTTAGTATAATAAAAATGTAAGTTAAATTACCTGCCAAATGTGGAAACTACTGGTAAAATCTAAAGCATGGGAATGCGAGGGAAAGCCCACGTTTCTAGAATACGTATTGTATATGTTATTTTCTGATAATTTGTATCAAGTGGTCTTTATTATTTAAATAGATAAATAATAAAGATCACTTGAACAAAATATGGCTTAAGATTCATAGATTAAGGATTAATCATACGGCAACATTGTCCATAGGCTAACGACTTACCCGATTTCATGCAGATACGACTAAATAGGTAAACCATCTCTATTTGTTAAACATAATTCAACCCATGTCCTACACTGATAATGCAGCTTTCTATAGATTAAAGAATTCACAAATTCCGTTTACTATTTTTAGAGTTAATCTATTGCAAATAAAAAATAAATCCTTTTTTAATGTTAATTGAGATAAAGGATTGAACCTACGTTCCATATTGATCTTTTTAGAAAGTAAATTGTCACCTTTGACTTTTAGATCTATTATTGAAATCTTAATTAAATAATTGAAATTGTAAATTTAACCAATTGCCATTTTGATATTGATTTTTTTTATTTTATAAATAACTGGAAATGTTTGAGCAGCCACCTCAGGCTCCAAGACAGAAAATCCCTAAAGATGGGCCCGGTCCTAGGGGCGTGCCGGACTGTTACTATGTAAGTACCTGAAAAAATATTTATTTATTTATGATGACGTCGAAACAATTGTCGGAAACGACAAAAAACACAGTGTGTTCATTACTAATTTTAAAGTAGTCGCCACGCTAGGTAAGCGGGTTGCCAACCATAGTTACGCTCTTATAGATGTTGTAAAAGAAACGCTGCTGCCCATCCTTTTAAAATTAAGTTCCTTTAATCGCCTCGTACGACACCCACAGGAAAGGAAGAGGTGGCCTATCCTATGCCGGGACCACACGGACGATAGCTCTTTTCTGTGCAGCAATTTCGCGGGACACGTTCGAATATGCACGTTAGCCTAACAATGGTGACAACATTTAAAAATCGCGTAAGTCACAACGTACTCTGTTATATCTATGGCACAATTCATGTCTATAGGCGATGGTTAGTAATGCGGACTACCAGTCCCATTGCTAACAATATGCTCTATAAGGTCGAACTCTACATGGTCCCCCCTGGAAACTATCGTGCTGAATTCAAGGTGTATTCATTACGATGAGCTAACTGCCCTGCATTTACATCCTCACCTATCATCTCTTACTGGTGCTCTGCCAGCGTATACCGTTACTGCAGACGGGGTTACCATACCATTATCATCAATTAACAAAATACCACTTTCCGTCAGCTTGTTTGCCATTCTAAGTCGCATAAAAAAGCCACTACTACCACCCAACAGATTTAGTATGGGAGTCAATCAGCTTTTTGTCGTTCTCCAACTCATATTTACATACATACATATCCGTCACGCCCGTCTCCCATTAGGGTAGGCAGAAACAATGGAACGCCAAATGCTTCGATTCAAACAAACCACTTTCGCTTCTTCCACATTCATCAATCTTTTCATACACGCTCGCCGGTTACGGGTACTTTCAACTCATATTTCTTTGAGCAAAAGTATACTACGACACTAAGTGTTCTACCAGTGAAACAATCTTACCATCTTAGTATCTAAAAATCCCTCATATTTTTTTTACAACACAGGGGGTAAACGAGCATGCGGCTCACCTGATGGTAAGTGACTACCGCCGCCCATGATCACCCACAACACCAGCGGCATTGCAGGTGTGCTGCCGGCCTTTTAAAAAGGAATATACTCTTTTCTTGAAGGTTATGTTGTCGTATCAGTTCGGAAATACTGCTGCTGGAAGTTGATTCCAAAGAATGGTTGTGCGTGGAAGAAAGTGCCTTGAAAAACGCACGGTGGAAGACCGCCACTCGTCCAGATGATTGGGATGAAACTTTAGTTTGTGGCGGGTTGTACGGTGGTGAAAATCAGCAGCAGGTATCAATCCGAACAATTCCTCAGAACACTCCCCATGATAAATTCGGTAGAAGATGCACAGAGATGCGATCATATGTCGAGATATTACTGTATTAACATTTTAAATTATTACAGACGTCTCGCGTGTTGAACTCTACGTTCCGTTACGTGAAGTTCGTGAAGAAACTTCGCGCCGAAGAAGAGGAACAACGCAAAGGAGCTGCAAACAAACTAAAAGAGCTCAAGGATCAGCAATACAGTGATTTTTTCATACGCTGCGATCGGAGGTAAATGTTTTGGGAGATAGATAAACAGATCACAGTTCAGGCTGTGAAATGAGCTCCCTGCAGCGGTTTTTCCTAAATATTATAGTATGGGGTTTCTCAAAAAGGTATATTAAGGTTTTCTCAGAGTCAGCAACGCGTGCAACAACGTGACACCCCTAGTGTTGTAGACATCCATGTCCTACAGTCACCATTTACCATTAGACGGGCTATACGCTTGTTTGCCACCTGCGTGGTATAAAAAAATAATAGATTTTTACCAATTGACGACGAAAGTGGTAGCCACATCTACAAACCTGAATACCACTACGATCATCACAAAATACACTGTGACATCTCTATTTAGGTGTTAAGACTCTATTTAATCAGCCCAAAAATTGGGGGAATTATTAATAAAAGCAATCAACGGGATTAGTTTAAATTCAGTTAGGTCAACTTCTATGCAGTTTTAAGTGAAATTTCTAAAAATATTGCTTTGTCATCTATTAGTCTTATTGAGACTTCCCATATATTTTTTTTTTAAATCTTCCATGCACAAACATCATTAAGTTACAATTTTATCACATTGATAATATAACTAAATTGGGGGGAAAGGTTGTTAGTAATGGAGACTGAGAATCCCATTGCTAGCAATATACCCAACCAGGTCGACCTCCTCGCGGTTCCCCCTGGAAACTATCATGGTTAATTCCTGATGAATTCATCGTGATGGGCTAACTGGCCTGTTTTCATTCTCATCTATCAACCTTCACTGGTGCTCCGCCAGCGTATCCCATTAGCGGAGGCGGAGTTACCGTTACCATATCATTTTCACCCATAAAAAAACTATATATCTAAATAATATTTTTTTATTGTTTCCTCAGATCTCTTATCAACAATGTGGCGCGTCGCGTCGACCTCTGCATGGCTTCATATCAAGAAGATCTCAAACGGAAACAAAAACGGTTAGGTATTTAGTTTAGCCATAGGTAATGGATGATAATGGAATGGTAAACCTGTGTTAACGGAATAAGCTAACGAGGTACCAGTATGCGATAACAGGTGATAATAATATCTATAATAATCATCATATCAGCCTTTGACTGTCCACTGCTGAACATAAGCCTCCCTCTTGGGAAGTTTTGCCAGTAGTTGCCATGCTTAGCAGGCAGATTGGCAACCGTAGTCAGGTTTTAGAGACGTTTAAAAGGGACCCTGCTGCCCATATGATCGGCTCTTACGACACCCACGGGAAAGGAAGGGATGGCTTATTCTATGCCGGGACTATACGGCCAACAATAATATCTGTAATACTATATGTAAATTTATACAAAGCGCAGTCCTTATCGCTAAGCAATCTCATTTACTACAACATTTAGGTAGAAAACGTTGAGAAAAAAAGATAAAAATACAAATATATACAAATTTCGAAAGTTCATTCTATTAATTTTTTTTTATTAATACTACTATAGTGGCAAACAAGCACACGGCAAACATATGGACACCTGTAACACAAAAGGTGTCACGCGCGCGTTGAAGACACTTATTACGCTCCTTTTGAAGAACTCCATGACATAGTCTCGTGGTAGTGATATCTATGGTTAAACTAACCCACAGATTATTAGATCTCCTGTCCGCAGAAGAAGAGGCAAATATCCGCAAGTTTGTGGAACAAGCGCAGGCGGGCGCGGAAGCGATCTGGCAAGAAAAACAGAACCGTCTTAAATACTTGCTCGAGAAACGCAAGAAAGAACACGAGGAGAAATATAAAGATACCCCACTGTTAGTATTGCCCATGCAAGCGACTTTTATACAGTCATTCCGGTCGATTCTGAGGCGCTGTTTCTCTAAATCTTATCTCTAAGGTGCTTGGTCACTAAACAAAGAACAAGAAATACTAGATGGCGCTAGTATCGAGAGTTGTCATTTTTGGTGATTATTTTGTAATTAAAGATAATTTCGGGCCAAATTTCTAATTGTATTTCGAGCCATGTTCCTTTGAAAAAAAACCAGTTTCACTAGAAGAAAAAAGAAAGATCGTGTCCCACAAAAATAAATCGACTACAATTGTGACAAAACCAGTTTTGATTTTAAAACTGAACTACTGAACTGATTTTGATAAAATTGGACTAAAATTTTTTTTTATAAAAAAATACAAATCACTTTAGAACTGACGGAGTTGTGAAGTAACAAACGTAAAAAAATACAACACAATTGAGAATTTCCTTCTTTTTGAAGTAAAGAAAAAAAAAAAGAAAGAAAAAAGAACAAATACCCTACTTGAAAGATTGCTAATGACATCCGTTTCACCGTCGTGTATTGTTTAGTTTTTTTTTTTTTATACAGAATTACAGAAAATATGTTCTATTAACATTCAGAAACCACGTAGCTTTATATTAATGCTAAATACATTTAAAAGTATTTAACTTGTATTAATATCATGTAAGAAGTTTTACCAAAGGGAGACTTTGTACAAATGTCGATTGCTTGGGTACCTCTGTCCCATTCGTGTTTCAACCGTGAAGCAGTTGTGTTTGCATGGCTGTGTTTCGGTTTGAAGGGTGGGATATGGCGTGAATTTACTGGGTACAGAGGAATAACACCTGAGTCTTCAGGAATGGCAACGCATGGGGGGTATCATGGGCGAAACAGTATACTCTGTTATGTCCATGGTACTGCTCATGTGTATAGGCGACGGTTACCACTTTCCATCAGGTGGGCCGTCAGCTTGTTTGCCATTATAAGTTGTATAAAAAAAAGAAGTATTGTTTTAATTTACACTTGATGTTATTAATGGTAATATTATCCCATACATCGGTGGGTAGTTGGTTAATAAGTCGAAATTTCGAATATAGTTCGAAATGCGTGCACGTGCTGCCCTCTATCTTCAAGCTGCGCGCCAAAGAAGCTGAGCAGATACAACTGTACCAAATGAGGGAGAAGCAAGCAATGAAAATGGCGGAGAGAGAATTCGACAAGATGTGGCACGAGGTCGCCATGAAGGAAGCTGACGCTCTGGTTGGTACCAACATTTTAGATAGATATATAGTTTATTTCCAATACAATAAATATATTTGTAATAATAATATTAATAAGGTAATTTCAATAATTCTTGCTCAAGGCGGCTCGAATGGAACAAGATGCAATCGAGCGGTACCGTCGCGACAGAGAATGCAAGGAGTATACTGACCATCAACTGGAACAGAGACGGCAGCAGAGAGAGAAGGAGAAGGAGATATTGAAACAGGAGACGCTGAGGATGAAGGCCATGTGGGAGGCTGATATGAAGAAAGAGGAAGAAGGTAAGACTAATGACATGTTAGTTGCTGATTTCATTCATTTATGCGCCAATTCTGGATCGATTTTGATAAAATATTTGCGCTCAATTTACTGCATGTTACTATGTTTTTTTTTAATGAATGATAACGGAATGGTAACCCCGCCTGCGCTATCGGTATACGCTGGTAGGATACCACTGAAAGATAATATAGGTAAAAATGAAAAGGTAGGTTAGTTAACCCATCGTGATGAATACACCTGGAATTTAGCACGATGGTTTCCAGGGAGTACCACGTGGAGGTCGATCTGATAAGGTGTATTGCTAGTAATGGGGAAACTAGACTCCATTACTAACAATCTCTTTCCCCCCGCTATGGTTAGGTTACTATACCAAATTTTTGCTTTGTTATTTAGTTTTATAATATATCTTTTTTTTTTTCATTATTATTTTTTAATATTATAAAGAGGGAAAGTTTAATTTTTTATATGTTTATTGTAATGAATAAACTCAAAAACTACTTAATTAATTTTAAAAATACTTTCACGTATAGAAAGCTATATTGTCGGCAAGTATCTAATACTATATGGCCGGCAGCACACCTACAATACCGTTGGTGTTGTGGATGACCATGGGCGGCGGTAGTCACTTACCATCAGGTGAGCCGCATGCTCGTTTGTCCCCTGTGTTGTAAAAAAAAAAAGAGAGGAATAGTAGAATATATAACAGTATATCATAATCAGCAAATAAATAAAAAAAATATAAATATTTATACAAACTATTATACAAAATCTCTATACATATCATGTATATATATATATATATATATATATATATATATATACACTCCTCGCAAAAATTAAGGGAACATAAAAATTTTTGAAATTTTTGGTTGATTTTCAACAGGCTGTATTTCAGTGAAAAATAATCGTACAGGAAATTTAAAAAAAGGGTTTTGAAGCTTGAAAACTCTAGTTTTCAGATTTTTTGGTGAAAAAATTTTTTGAGCTCCGGTTTCCATGCAATTCTTAAACAAATCTGAAAATATTTTTTTTCTAAATTTTCTAGGTTTCGTTTTTCACTCTATGGGCATGGAAAAATTTTTTCAAGCTACTTCATTGTATAGGTCTCTTAGCGTGTTTATTTAGCTTCAAAAATCGCTTTGGATGGCTCAATTACGACCATTTGTCTCCGAGATATCGAACTTTGAATGCAAAAGCATCCTTTTCCATTCAACTGCTAATATCTCTGGAACTACTGGTCGCACAGCAAGCGGGCGCCGAGTTTCTTTATCTGCATAAAATTTCCAATTAAGCACAGTCAAGAGTTAGTGAAGAAAAAATTTTTTTCCACCTCTAACATTGAATTGAAAAAAGTGGAAAAAAGTGACTTTTTCTCCTTTTTTGGTTACTTGGCTGTATCTTCGCTAATATGGGCGGGAAAGCTAAGATTTGAGGAAAATTTTACAGTCTATTGTTCCTTTAAGAACCCCCTAAATCCCTGGAGTGATCGGTTTAACGGTTTTTCCCGGACCAATTGATTGAAATTTTGGAAAAAATAAGAGAACAAGGTTTTTGTCCCTTAAACTCACCCTAATCCATTCAAAAATCAATAATTTCATTTGTTTTTCACTTTTTACTCAATTTTTTGTTTTTTAAAAATTCATTATCAAAAAAAAATCGAAAAAAATCAAGAAAATTTTATGCAGATAAAGAAACTCGGCGCCCGCTTGCTGTGCGACCAGTAGTTCCAGAGATATTAGCAGTTGAATGGAAAAGGATGCTTTTGCATTCAAAGTTCGATATCTCGGAGACAAATGGTCGTAATTGAGCCATCCAAAGCGATTTTTGAAGCTGAATAAACACGCTAAGAGACCTATACAATGGAGTAGCTCGAAAAAATTTTTCCATGCCCATAGAGTGAAAAACGAAACCTAGAAAATTTAGAAAAAAAAATATTTTCAGCTTTGTTTAAGAATTGCATGGAAACCGGAGCTCAAAAAATTTTTTCACCAAAAAATCTGAAAACTAGAGTTTTTAAGCTTCAAAATCCTTTTTTTAAATTTCCTGTACGATTATTTTTCACTGAAATACAGCCTGTTGAAAATCACCCAAAAATTTCAAAAATTTTTATGTTCCCTTAATTTTTGCGAGGAGTGTATATATATATATATACATTTATTATCTGTTTTTTTTTATTTGCAGCTGAACGCGAGCGCGCCGAGAAACGCAAAGAGACAGCCTTCGAACGTAGACAGATGATTGCGGAGCGTCAGGAATCGCTCGCCAAGCAAGCGGCGGAGATGAAATTCATCACGGAGGCGTGGGACTCTCTCGCGGGACAGGGCCGCGCCGATGAACTGGCCAAAATAGAGTTACGCAAGCAGAAAGAGGTAATATTTTTTATTCATTTATATAAATAAATATATATCTGAGCACTTTTCTGTTTTTTTTTTAATGGGTGATAATGGTATGGTAACCCCGTCTGCGTTATCGGTATACAATGACGAAGCACCAGTGATAGATGACGGATAAGAATGAAAGCAGGTCAGTTAGTCCATCCTGACGAATTCAACTAGAATTAGCCACGATGGTTTCCAGGGGGAACCACGTGGAGTTCGACCTGACAGGGTATATTGCTAGTAATGGGGCTATTTGACCCCATTACCACAGATAATATAATACTATACTAGTAACAATCCCTTTCCCCCCAGCACTTTTCTGTTGGGTATGGTGAGATATAATTCCCTAGAGATAAAGCGACTTTTCTCTCTGCTAGAGTACTTCTTTAATATAATTATGGTCTCTTGGGAGGAAAGAGATTGTTAGTATTATAATCTAAGAACCCCATAGCTAACAATATACTCTATCAGGTTGAGGTTTTCCCAAGAGACTACAGCATGGGGCTCTTCAAAAGGGGGGTAAAGAGGTTTCTTCAGGGTGGGCAACGCACGCGTAATACCTCTGGTATTGCAAGTGTTCATAGGCTACGGTAACCACTTACCATCAGGTGGGCCGTATGCTTGTTTACCACGTCAGTGGTATAAAAAAAAATCTCCACGCGGATCCCCCTGGAAACTGTCGTGGTTTATTATTGTAAAATTCGTCACAACGCAACGCGACAGGCTAACTGAGCTGTTTCCGTTCTCAACATCTCTCACTGATGTCCCGCTAACGTATACTGATAATACAAGTGGAGTTACATAAAAAAGACCGTAGCTGTCCTTCATCATCATCTGACCCATTATCCGTCCAGTGCTGACCATAGGCCTCCCCCATAGACTGTCATAAAGAACCGTCCTGAGCCACCTGCATCCACCGACTCCCGTAACTAACTGTATTTAATACTAATAAATGATATTACAGCGAGAACTAGACGAATGTAATCGCAAAATGGCGGAATTAAAACACGAAATGGCGAGAATGGAGACAGCGGACGATCATATGTTCGAGCAGGAAGCTCGCAGGATACAAGAGCACGTTGACAAGAAACGTTGCGAATATCTCGCGTGGGCGCAGAAGACTAATAAGGTAAGAACTTAGACTATATAGATAGAGCCTCGAGTCTCAAAAATTGGCCAACTTTTTGATTTTGGACAAAAAGTTATTTAGAAAATGTCCAATAAATGAATGGTATTATGTTTGTATATATTGTGATTGCTAAGGGAGCGAATTGGGAAGTTGTCAAGCTCTTTTAGTTGGTAAATATAAATAAATAAATAAATAATAGTTCTTAACTACCTACAGGACGTACGCAAAGCAATGATAGACCAAATCAAAGATAGGCAAGAGGCTCGCGAGACCCTCAGAAAGAAGATAGAGGAGCAAGACGAGTACCATAGACAGCTTTTCACTCAACTACAACAGCTGGTCGACCATAAAGAAGTGGTGGATGCACAGGCACGGAAGACTCATCAGAGGGAACTGTTGGATCAGATCGAGTATAACAAGACTTTGAAGGTAAGCGGTAGCGTTATAGCTTCTTTAATCGACTTTAAAAAAAATCTTCTTTCTTTTCAATTTTCAATTCGTATGGATTTATTAAGCGACCAAGTCGCCATATAATTATTATAGTATGTTAGTCTTTTGATGATTTTTTTTTATTTATTAATTCATTTTAAAAAAAATATTTTGTTTACCTTCATCATCATCATCATTCCAATCGTTAACTGTCCACTGCTGAATGTAAGCTTTTCCTATAAGGAAAGTTTTGTCAGTAGTTGCCACACTAGGCAAGTGGGTTGGCAACCGCAGTTAGGCTTTTGGAGATGTTTTAGGAAGAACGCTTCTGCCCATCTCTCTATCATTAAGTTCTTACAACACCCATAGAAAAGGAAGGTGTGGCCTTTTCTATGCCGGAACCATACGACTATAGGGGGGAAGGGATTGTTAGTAATGGGGTTTAACTGAGCCATTGCCAGCAATGCAGGGTGCATTCATCAGGTCGAACACCACGCGGTTCCCCCTGGAAACCATTTAGGAAACCACCTGGAAACCAACCGCAATTAGGCTTTTAGAGATTTTTTTAAGAGGCACGCTGTTGCCCATCCCTCTACCTATATATTAGGTTCGCTTAGTCGCCTCTTCCGACACCCACAGGAAAGGAAGGGATGGCCTATTCTATGCCGGGACCACACGGCCACTTAACTTGCTTACTTAATATAGAATGTTGTAACTTAACATTATAATTTTATTATACTCATAATATCAAAGCAAGGTCGGATTCTTCCTTTCCCATGGATGTCGTAAGAGGCGACTAAGTGGACCCAAAAATTGAGGGGTGGGCAGAAGCATTCCCCTTAAGAGATCACCAAAGCCTAATTGCAGTTACTAATGCGTCTGCCAAGCGCGGCAACTACTGGTAAATCCTCCCAATAAGGAGAAGGCTATATTCAGCTGTGGAATTTTAATGGTTGACATGAAAATCGGATTGGTGATTAATACATTTTTTTATACCACTGAGGTGGCAAACAAGCATACGGCCCACCCGATGGTAAGTGGTTACCGTAGCCCATGAACACCTGCAATACCAGAGGTATTACGCGCGTTTTGCCGACCAAAAATCATTCTTCAAAACTTACAGGAACGGGCAAAACAAGAGGAATTGAATCAAATAAGGAAATGTCAGGTAGCCACAGAGGAATACCAGCGAGATATCAACAAGATGCTGTGCCGGTAAGCAGAGTTATCACTCACCACTAAATACAGGAGGTTCTAATTTTGTCTGTATTTTTTTTTTTGTTTATATGTCACGCGATATCTTTTCCAATTCTGAACCAAAGTTTGTAATTGTTTTTGCAATTAATATCGATGTTGAGTGGGATAGGTGTGAGTAAGTCCAATGCTTTGTTTAAAAATTAACATAAATATATTTTATGAAGATTGTAGTCATTGTTTTTTTTATTTGTGAAACAGAATTCTGCTTATTGTAGATACATAATTATGTTTCCGAAATAAAATACCAAAAGAAATGTTATTTTAAAAATAATTTTTGTTGCAAAAACAAACCGATATCAACCTGTATATTGAGGGTGTCGGTTAATTAATATATATACTAAATAAAAAATACAACCGAATTGAGATGCTCCTTTTTTTAAGTCGGTTGACTTATAATAACTTATAGAAAGTATTATATTATCTGTGCTTATAGTGATAATAGTATTATATGTACTTGTAAACACGCATTTTTTTGTGTTTGTTACCTCATAACTCCGTCAGTTGTAAACCGATTTGGAAAATTCTTTTTTATCTGAAAGGATGTACTTACAGATTGGTCTCATAGAAATTTTATCAAAATCGGTTTAGTAGTTTAGTTTTTAAATCAAAATAATTGGTTTATCACAAATAAAGTCGGTTTTTTTGTGGGACATAAACTTTAATTATTAATAATAATAATAATAATAAAACCTTTTATTTATTACCATATTCCTAATATTTTTACAGTATTGTTAGTATCTAAAAAGAGTTCGAATCTAAAAAAATTTGTTATTAAGAAAAATTATAAATATTTTTTCCTAATAACTAATTGTTAGTGTAATTCTTTCTTCGATTCTTGGATATGGACCCCTCTTTGGGTGAAGGCCTCCTCCATCTTTTTAATTATATAAGGAAAATGCCCGGCTGACAATATCTTAATATCTTTTACCATATTGTATGTAGGACAATGTATTTACCAAGGTTAATATGTACTCGTAAATATAATGACAATTATTATGTTCCTTCCGCTACTTATTATATAGGCCTTGATAAAAAATTTAAAATTATATATTTACTGGCTTCAACCGTGACTTCGTCCACGTGGCCAGGATATGTTTACTTATCAGGATGATTTGATTTATTATTTGAGGAGGATGCTTTATATTATTCTCAATTTCGTGTATAATATAGTATATGTCATATATGTGTAAGTATATTTGTAATTTATATATATTCACTCGTTTATATATGTAATTTTAGTATGTATGTATATCAATAATTAGTAGTACCGCATTCGAGTATTCTGACACTTCCCTATGGTTGACTGGGAGAGAATGCTTTTAGCATTTTTTTTTTGATGGGTGAAAATGGTATGGTAACCCCGCCTGCGCTAACTGGATACGCTGGCGGAGCACCATTGAAGGGTGATAGATGAGAATGAAAACAGGCCAGTTAGCCCATCATGATGAATTCATCAGGAATTAACCATGATAGTTTCCAGGGGGAACCGCGAGGAGGTCGACCTGGTTGGGTATATTGCTAGCAATGGGATTTTCAGTCTCCATTACTAACAATCCCTTTCCCCCCTGCTTTTAGCATTAAGTCCGCCATGTACACATATTTGTACTAATGAATAAATAAATAAATCAAAGTAGACTATATCCTTCTTCATCCCATATAGCACAGATAATATAATGCTATACTAGTACATATAGTGTATTCTAAATTTCATACTGCTATTAAATACTATAAAGTAAAAACGGTACTTAAAGTAAACACTTTAAGCACCGTTTACGGTGCTATAAAGTAAAACATAAACATACTAACTTTAACAGAAGACTTTGTACAAAAGTCGTTTGCTCGCAGAACCACATTCCGGAATGGCAAAATCTTTAATTACTATATTTTTGTATCAATAATTCCCTTTATTAAAATAGACTACTAAGATTTTATGTATTATTTATTTATGTATCAATGTTTTAAGTATGTGACGTATTTTATAAAATTAGGGTATGATGAGGTTGACATATCCTTATAGAATAAAAGCCTCTAAATAGAAAAGATAAAAAAAGTCGTTTGCTTGGGCACCTCTGTCCCATTCGTGTTTCTACCGTGAACCAGTTGTGTTTGCATGGCTGTGTTTCGGTTTGAAGGGTGGGATATGGCAGTGAATTTACAGGGTACAGAGGAATAACACGTGAGTCCTCAGAAATGGCAACGCATGAGTGGTATCATGGGCGATATAGTATACTCTGTTATGTCCATGGTACTGCTCATGTCTATAGGCGACGGTTACTACTTTCCATCAGGTGGGCTGACGTGTTTACCATTATAAGTTGCATAAAAAAAACCCAGTCACGTGGACTAAGTCGTGGGTACTATGATAGTACTGTTAATGAATCATTTCAGAAATGCTTGTGATTGCAGGCCATTCTTTAGCGAGGAAATACATCCATTCATGAAACAGATGGCCAAAGGTCTCCAGATGAAAGAGAAGTGTCCTTGCTCTAAGCCGGACTATTGCGGAACTGAGTAAACTGATTCCTACTCATTATATGTTTAAAGTCGAAATTAAAATGTTAAATTAATTAATGCATTAAATAAATGTAATTCAATTTAAATATGTTCATTAAAGTTGTATTATTTGATGCCATTTTTTTTTAATATAATTTTATTATACTCTCCCTTTGATATATTCACCAGAGGGAGACTTTGTACAAAAATCGATTGCTTGGGTACCTCTGTCCCATTCGTGTTTCAACCGTGAAGCAGCTGTTTGCATGGCCGTGTTTCGGTTCGAAAGGTGGGATATGGCGTGAATTTACTGGGTACAGAGGAATAACACCTGATTCCTCAGGAATGGCAACGCATGGGGGGTATCATGGGCGAAATAGTATACTCTGTTATATCCATGGTACTGCTCCTGTCTATAGGCGACGGTTACCACTTTCCATCAGGTGCGCCGTCAGCTTGTTTGCCATTCTAAGTTGTATAAAAAAAAATATAAATATATTCGCAGTGTTGCCCTGGAATAGAATTGGCACCCCTTCCTTTCTCGTGAGTATCGTAAGAAGGGAATTTAATGGTCGAGACATGAATAGCGGCGTCCCTCTTTAAACATCACCAAAGCCTAACTGCAGCTGCCAACCGCTTGACAAACGTGGCAACTTCTGGTAAACCCACCCAATAGGGAGAGATCTAAATATAGTAATAGACCGTATTAATTTGTGTTTTACAAAAAAAGCAATCATGATTTTTTTAAATTAATTAGAAATTGAGAGAAATTTGATTAGAAAAACTAAACTGTTGAATGGATTTTAATACAATTTCTATAAGACCACTATGTAAGTATTCCTTTCAAATGAACAAGAATTTTCAAAATCGGTTTTATTTTTTGTTGGGTGAAAATGGTATGGTAACCCCCCCCTCCCCGGCGGAGCACCAGTGAAGGGTGATAGATGAGAATGAAAACAGGCCAGTTAGACCATCATGATGAATTCATCGGGAATTAACCATGATAGTTTCCAGGGGGAACCGCGAGGAGGTCGACCTGGTTGGGTATATTGCTAGCAACAGGATTCTCAGTCTCCATTACCAACATTCCCTTTCCCCCCTTTCCAAATCGGTTAGTTATACTAACGGAGTTATAAATGAATGAGTATACTTTATTTGCATTATACAATATAGGAAATAAACAAGACAATTAACAGGTATGAATTATAGGTAAGTATTAGTTATGAAGTAACAAACATAAAACAAATACAACCAAACTGAGAACTTCCATCTTTTTGAAGTCGGTTAAAAAACGTTTTATGTAGACTCTAGCCTTGGTCGTTATTTTCTAATGGACAAATTTTAAAACAAGGCTTAGTACGACGTATGTGCTACAGCACACATACCTATGTAATCACAATTTAAGGGATTCATTATGACCAGAGCAGAAAATGTACACTGAAAATTAGGTATATCAAAAACCTGAAAAAAAAAATAAAGGTAAACATAAAAGGAACAGTTGTCCGCGAACAAAATATTCCTTAACAGTGCAGGTGTTATGTACCCACACACGTGTCGCCTACTTCCTCAGACGACGAGGCAGCCTCGTTGAAGTACTCTCAAATTGTAAATTACATAACTCAGCATTGACATTGACAGAATATTAAAGCAGCTACAGTCAACTTGCGGCCCGTACGCAAGTACTTTTTTTTTAATGGGTGAGAATGAGATGGCAGCCCTGTTCGCGCTATCAGTATACGCTTGCAGGACACCAGTGAGGAGTGATAGATGAGAACGAAGACAGGTCAGTTGGCCCATCGTGACAAATTGACCTAGAATTAACCACGATGATTTCCAGGAGAAGGGGGGGGGGGCGTTAAAGTCGACCTGATAGGGCTAGCAATGTGACTGGTGGCCCGCATTACTAACATTTTTTTTTAATGGATGATAATGAAATTGTAATCCTGTCTGCGCTATCGATATACGCTGGCGGAGCATCAGTGAGGGATGATAGGTAAGGATGAAGAGGCTGGTCAGTTAGCCCATCGTAATGAATACACCTGGAATTCAGCACGATAGTTTCCAGAGGGGACCACGTGGAAGTCGACCTGATAATATATATTGCTAGCAATGGGACTGGTAGTCTACATTACGAACAAATAAAAGCACAAATAAAGCAGAACAAATTTGGCTCAGACATCTCGAATGTCATCATCACGAATTACCTATGATGGTTGAGGTTAAAGGATTGTTAGTAAAACTAACTGCCAAGTTAATAAAATAATCCCTTCTTCTCCGGAATCAAAATCTATGTCTCGTGTCTATAATTTCACTGCCATATCCCAACTTTCAAGCTCAAAACATAACTAAACAAACACAGCTTTACGGCAATAATCTAAGTGACACGAAAGCACCCAAGCAAACGACATTCGTAGATTCCTTCTGGTAACAATCGATCCACGGAGGATTTTCCTGTACACATACCTATAATAACAATACATACTTATTATTAATTATGTATTCTCTATTTCGAATGCATTTAAATATTTGAATATAATTCTCGTAGCGGATACGCGGGCTACATACAAAATATAAAAATATATTTTTTGTCTATGGACCCAATATTTTGCGACCCATAGATAAAAAATATCAAAACAAGTAATGCTAATCTGGACCATAATCTGTGGTTAAACATGCACGTTGCACGAACGTAGTCACCTAATTTTTATTCCGGAAGCGTACGAAAATATTCGTGTCGATAAATATCAAGTAGCAAAGATAGTACAGGCGAGAACAAATTTGATTTTTTTTTTTTCTAAAATAAGACACAGCCCATATTATACGATGACAATGTATCTTTCTATCACATATTTTGTAAGTTTATCAACATAATACAAAAGAAATAAACAAATATTTCCTCTTTATAATATTAGTTTAGATAATAAGTTGGGTGGGATGAAATTATGTCTGCAAGAAAGTATAACACCCTAGTTCTCAGAAATGGCAAACTACCATAGGTGAGCAAATATATTTTGTAAAGCACATGGCGTTATTTATGCCTATAGGCTACTATTTTCCACCACTTGTTTGCCATTCTACGTTGCATAAAAAAAGTGCTTATAAATATTTTTTAGTACATAATTAATAAACAATTAGGGTGTTCAATCCATTATGAAATTATAAGATAATTATTTTAATATTTAATTTTCATATCATGAACATGAAATATTAAAATAACTATTTATTTATTTATTTACACTTTATTGTACCAAGTAAAAAGAGAGATAACAAATACAGTAAATATTAATGAGAAGTGATACAAAAGGCGGCCTTATCGCTAAGCAATCTCTTCCAGACAACCTTTGGGTAGAGAACATTGAGAAAAAGACAAAGAGTAGGTGGCGCACTATTACATATACTATCCTTATTTAAGAAGAAACACATTACAAAACGCATTCACTTTTTTATGCGAATGTACCTACTCAATATTATTATTTTCCTGTAGGAAGATCTTAATTTCAAACAATAAAAAATTACCATGTTAAGTGAGTCATTTATTATTGTTCCTTAGAATTTTCCTCAAGCTCTTGTCATATAAAAGCTAGGATTTCGTAATCAACGTCAGTCGATCCAAATCAAACATGTACAACATACTTGTATTACTTGTTTTCGTGTCTGTAACCAACGCCCGCGATATTACAGTGGGCTCTGATGCTGGTAAGAAAATATTCGACGAAAACTTTCAAGCTAGTCCAGCTATATGGAGACAAGTCCAAAATGTAACAATTAATACAACCGACGACGAAGTGATAAGTAAAATTATCGTGAAAGATCTTAGAGCAGAAAAGGACGGAGATGTGAACATTGTCGATGGAGGAGAAGGACAAGAAAAGGTGACTTTAGAACTCAAAAGCCCAACAGCATTAAGAGGATACGACTTTCGTATAGAAGCCTACGCAGTACCAAAGTCACAAGAAAAAGTTAAGGACGAAGACAAATTACAAGATGATTTAACTCACCCCAGACAAGTAGGAATTGCAAAAAATCCGCCAGAAACTTCCCAGAGTACGGAACTTAACTTTGCTGACCCACGAATCAATCATGATGACCGCACCACAATTATTCCAGAATCAAATGAGAAAAGGCTACCTTTAATAATATCTGCAGATACCAATGACAATAACAATGAAAGAAAAATTCGCGACACGACTCATGATACAAATAAACAAGATGGAGATAGTCTAAAATCAAAGCACCCATCTCTTGCAGGAGTTGAAATAAAGAAAACAGAAATACCGGTAAATAAATACGGAGAAAATAAAAGTGAAGGTTCCAATAATCCGAAGCCTGGAGATGCAGAAACTAACAATGGAGACATGTTGCCCATGGATAAAGATTTAAAAGAGAATAACGGAGAAACAAGACATACACGTGCCTTTGATGATGAGACCAATAAAAAAGTAACATCCAAAATAGATAAAACAAACGAGAACCGCAGAATTGGAAACGACGAAGGAACGCCTAAATTTACCAAAGAATCAAATTTTTCACCATTAAACAAAAATAGCGCGTCCTTAAGCTTTCCTCCGCCAACACCTACAGGTAATGATAGAAATGCAAGAGAAACTAATAAAAATACTAAATCTGAAGTAAGTGTGACACCACTTTCTAATAACTACCCTACACATTTTTCATCGCAAACTGACAGCAAAAACGTACCATCAACTTTCAATCAGGATACTCCATCAATAGATAGCTTAAAAACAAATGCACCAGATGTGAAAAGTATTACTAATAATCCTGATATAAAAGATAAAGACGAAAAGCTTGCTCCTACCATTATTACTGGAAAAAATGTCAAACCTGAGTCTACTATAACAAATGATAAAGAAAGAATTGTTCGAGATACACATAATGAAGATAAGATCGAAAATTACAATTTACCAAAATCATTAGGCTCATCAAACATTACCAATGATCAAAATAATGAAAAGTCAGGATATTCGCCCACTTCACTCAAAGAATCGATTATTCCTGCGGTATCACTCAATGGGCAAAATAAAAATAACCCTGTATCAGACAAACCTGCAGTAGAACATAAGGACGAAAAACAAATTCCAGCAGTAACATCCAGGGGAAGTAACAAACCTGATTCTACTATGACAAATGATAAAGAAAGAACTGCACGAGATACAAATAATGCTGATAAAAATGAGAATCATAACATACATAAAGCACTAAACTCAAACGATAATAATGAACGGTCTGGAAATTTACCTAAAATGCTAAAAAATATAAACATCCCTACGCTATTACTTAACGAGGATAATAAGAGTAATCCAGTATCTACTAGCCCACCGAATAATCCATTAGTAGAAAACAAGGGAACATCACCGCAACCAGTAACATCACAAAACACAAATCCTTCTGAAGCCAATGACTACTTGCACACTTTAAATCCAGTACATCAAGAACATCCAGTGCCTTATCCTTATGATGCATCATCGACGACTCCCAAAGTTGATCATAAAAGAGATACATCATCTGATAAAGTTGATACAGTAAAGGATTCTTCCCGAAAATCACCACGGCTTGCTAGTACCACTGAAAATATCGAGCTTTCTACAGTAAAAGTAAATATTCCTAGGATAAGTGGACAAGCTGTGCCCTATTCATATACAACACCGAAATCGGAGCATAAACGAGATACAGTATCGACAGAAAAGAGCGCAGAAAAAAATGAAGATGCTCGTAGTGAAGAAAATTTGAAAATCCCCCCTAAAATTTTTGGTAATGGAAACGCAAAGCCTGTGATATCTATTCAGTAAGTTATTAATTATTGAAAAAGTTTACCAAGTGTACATTTGGTGAACTTTGCATTAAAATTAATATTTTTATTTAATATTTAATTGTTAGTTATTTTTAATAATAATTACATAAAAATTGTCAGTGAAATGAAATAAATGTTAATTAAAAAGTAACATTTTATTGTATAGCTGCTCGTATAAAACAATAAAATCAACAGAATATAAATGGAATTATTCATAACAGACTCAAAATGATTTTTTTTTTGTATAAAAATTATCTTCAAGTATACATTTAAAATTGAGCATTTTGCTTAGGTAGTAGTATTCTAACACAGAAATATATTCAAATAGCAGACAACAGCGTTTACTTTATTTGTTTATAATAGAAAAACCAAAAGCTAAAATATTGCATTATAAAAAAAAAAATAGTAAAGACAAAAAACTAATTACAAATTCAAGTATATTTTGATTCATTATCACTAAATAATAAATATCACTGGACATATACATCTAGTTTCAAACTAAGCAGAACGTTTACTATGGATATTAGATAACTAATAGATAAACTTTTTTATAATATACAGTAATGACTAGCTGTTACCCGCAGCGCTGCCTGCATGAATCGGTATATAAAATATCCTGAGTGAAAATATGATATATATAACCTACCTTCATAAAGTTTCAGCCAATTCAACTGATCGGTTATTTTATAGCATTTTTTATGCGATTCTTTACAATAATATAACTTTTTTATTTATGAACCGATTGAAATAAAACAAATGCTAAATGTTATGTGGAGCAAACCGCATCGCATTAGTGAAAACCGCTTTCAAATCGGTTATGCCGTTTCTGAGATAAGAGCGCACAAACCTACAGACAAACAGACAAAAAATAAGTCTTTTGGGTTCCATTGCATTCATAATATTTTTTCATAATATTTCATCATATTGGCTATAACAGACCTATAAAGAGATTGTATTTTAAATCCGAATATTATGCTGTTATAATAGATAAAAAAATGTAAACCCTTCATTATATTAAGACGTATTTTATCTGTGTAAAATTAAAAAAAAAAAGAACATCATTACCAATTTCAACATCACCCATATCTATTTTCAAATATGTTAAAAGTCTTTTATCCAATATTATTTTTTGAATAAAAGATTTTTAACACATTCGTTATTGCATCAATATTGTATAATATATTGTAACTAAAATATACAGATATTGCTATATATTAAGCACCCCTATCCTGCACTAATAAATCAGAACAAAAAATAAAACAAGTGATTTAAATCTTACACTAACATTGAGGAATGTAGTTTTTGTCTATTTAAAATTTGTAAAAATATACCATAAAATTGTTACAATAAATAGGTATTTAGCAAACAATTTCATAAACATATTTTAAATTCACAATCAGTACTCAATGCGACGTGAATACAGGCAAATAGTACTTTCATATCTGATTTTATTACTCATAGTTTAGGTATTAGATATTTGTGTACTAGTTACCTGTAATACCATGGCATTAAGTTACAATTGTGAATTTACAATATGTTTAAACAACGCGAAAGTTTAATATTAACAATTTCACAAACTTTCACAATCTTTGTTTTTAAAACTGGTAACACCTGTAAAAATCAAATAGAATGTTATTATTTTTTTATATTTCAACATTGTCTGTTCCAAAATGCGGGATTATGTAAAACATTTTCATATATGACTTTTAAGCACTATTCTATATTTTCAAAACTGAAATTTAAATTAAATATTATAGGTGTGACTGATATGTATGCAAGTCCATTACAGAATAATATTTGCCGATAAGTATGAAGTTTGACAGGTAATACAAATGTTGTTCTTAAATATTGCATTGTACTTTTCCTATTTACTTCACATAGTGATAGATCACTTGTATTATCTATTGCTAATCATGCTTAATCAAGGAATGTACAGATATACCATCGGGAATGTTTTTACGGCCATTGAGGGATTCTAGTTCTATCACCGCAAGGCAGCCAATGACATCTGCTTGGCAGGCCTTCAGTAAGTTCACCGCTGCTGTGATTGAGCCCCCGGTAGCTATTAGATCATCAACAATAAGGCACTTCTGTCCGGGACGGATTGTGTCCTTCTGAATTTCCAAAACATCCTGGAATCATCGAAAATTTATAACAAACATATAGTATATAAAAAAGCAGTAGTAAAAGTCATTTGCTTAGACACCTCTGTCCCATTCGTGTTTTTACTGTAAAGCAGTTGAGTTTGTATGGCTGTGTTTCGGTTTGAAGGATGGGATATGGCAATGAATTTACAGGGTACAGAGGACTTATTTCTGAGTCCTCAGTAATGGCAACATATGGGAGGTATAATGAATGAAACAGTATACTCTGTTATGTCCATGGCTATAGTCTATAGGCAACGGTTACCACTTTTCATCAGGTAGGTCGTTAGCTTGTTAGCCATTCTAAGTTGCATAAAAAAGTATGATAATGGAAAATAAAATTTGGACAGTGACACTATGTCAATAGATTTTCTATTTTAAATGTTGAGGACACTTACATGAGAGACATTAGTAGATATACATATATAAGAGACATTAAACAGTTGACAACCACTTGAGTATATCATCAGAGATTATACTTACAGAGCCATATTCCAAATCATATTTGTATGATACAACTTCTCCAGGTAGTTTCCCCTTCTTTCTCACCGGTATAGAACTAACTCCTAATGCAGCTGCCAGAGAGAAGGAGAACAGAAACCCTCGTGACTCCAGTCCAACTATTGCCTCTACATCTTTGTATTTAACCTGTATCGTTTCCAATAAGAGAGTTTGTAAAAGTTTGCATGTAGCGCCATCTGCAATTGCTGAGAATATATCCCTAAAATAGAAAATTCTTTATGTTATATCTCATATTAATATATATTCTTAAGTATAATTGAAAAAGATGAATAGATATTTAAAATAAATAAAAAAAAATATAATAATTTTTTTACCAAAATATATATTTTTAATATAATATTTGGAAAATTAAATTAAAAAAAAATATTTACAAAAATCAATCAACTACTTTATTAATTAGAGAATGAAATAGAATTGTACAATCTTTTGAACACCTGACTGAATACCCAAATGTAATATTGTACTTCAATAATTTTAAAATATGGTAGATTGTTCTATTTTGACTCCATATATATTAGTATTTTATTTTATTCAGACTGTTTAATAAACAAACATTCAAACACAGGTGCTCAGTTGAAAGAACCAGAATAGAATAGGCACCAAAACAAGGGATTAGAAGACTAACTTCAGTCTAATAATTACAGAACTTTTTTAAGAACATAATCCTATCAATACTCTATCAATGGCAGTAAATAATATTTAAAAACAAAAAAACCAATTACTTACCAGAACAATATTCCTTTCTTGGGAAAATCGGGATAGCTCTTAATTTTGCTCTTCAATTCAGCTAATTTCTGTTCATGATCTTTAACCATCTTTTACAATTCTTTTTTTTATAGATATCACTTGATATTACTTACTACTGCGTAAAAAAATAATCTGAGAGTACTAGGTTACTTTAATTGTATTTCTTATCAGCCAATTTAGTTGTATCTCCTTGTTAGTGTCCGATTCGATCAGTCACCTAACCTTCATATTTTTAACCTCGTTTTAACACATTGCACAGATAATTAGATTAATATTGTAATACCTACAAAATAATAAAACGAAAATATAAGTAATTAATTTATTATTATAGATTAATATCAATGAACAAGTAATCAGAGGAATAATAACGTGAATTTTTAAATTGACACCTCCAATGTTACCAACTATAACTATTCCTTAAATTCCCATTTATTAAATTGCAGTATGCTGTTCCTATCTGTCCGTTCGTATAATATCTTTGAGTAAGCCCACAGATATTATTTGTTTTTAAAAACAAAAATCGAAGCACTTAAAAATAAACAAACTTTAAATAAAAATTATACTGACTTCAAAAATAAGATGAAATAAAAAGCAATAAGCGAAAAACTAAGCTGATATTAGACGTTTAAAGGAGAAAATGAATTTGAAGTCAGTGCCAATTGAGGCGTTATATTGTTGTTGTTAGATCTGTATAATTTGGCAATTGTTTGCAATTGTTTAATGGTTGGTCATTAACCCTTAAAAACATTTAAGTATTTCGTTAGAAACCCTTTTTTAATTTAAATTGTAACGAATATTAAATGTTTTTCAAGGGTTGGTTATTAACCCATCAGTTTAAGTATTTTTTATTTTTGTTTATTTTTTCTTTTAATTAGGTGTATATTTTTCAATATTTTTTTTAAATTAAAAGTAAATATCAGTTTGAATTTCGATTTTTTATTTTTGTTTATTAATTTTTTTAAGTTAGTTTATTTTTTTTAAATGTTTGTTTTTCATTATTAATGTAAATAATACATAAGCAATGAGTAAACACTACGAAATACAACCAAACTGTTATTATATCATAGCAAAACCGTAAATTATTTTACAAATTAATTAACTTTAGTATGAATTTTAGTTTTTGTTTTTAACTTTTAATCTTATTTTTAATAACAATACTATTCGTATCTAACAACAACTTTTAACTCTTGCTAATAAGATAATCTACTCGTCAATAAGACGACATTACCTTATAATATACGTATTGTGTTAATCGAATCAGTCTGTGGCTTCCATTATTATCTCAATAGACCGAAATGATGACTTCCAGCTCCAATCACCCAAATAATTTGAAAGAGCCTAAGAAACGATTTATACGTTCCTATATTATTTAAGAAATTATCCCCTAACTCAAAATCGTTAAGGAGTTATACATGCTTATGAACTATCCATAATCATCTCATCAGCATGAAATGATGATTCCCAGAAACAAATATCTGAATAACATTTGAATAAATATGAAACATTATATAATATATAACCTATAAAATTTAAGGATTTCCCTTTATTTCCTTGGGATTCCATGATTAGATCTTAACTTGGTGACGATGGCACCACCTCAAGAATATGTTCTTTCAAATAATAAAAAATAATTTTGTAATCGGTCCACAATTGATGGAGAGATCGGTACATAAAATCTACTATAGAATATACATATAACTTCCTTCTTTTTTGAAGTCGGTTAAAAATATTAAAAATGAACAATATACTCTTAAATACCTGGTTAATTCAGTATTTACCTATACACATATATTAAACGTAAGTATATTAAATGCCATCCAAGCCAAATCTTTAAATAATCAAAAATACTGACGTTGTAAAATTTTGTTAAAAATGGAAATATAAACTTTCTACTGAAAATCGGGTTGTATAGCTGTAGTATACGAAACTCTTTACAAATACTGGTTTGTTTTTCTATTATTGACTTAAGATTGTGACATAATAATTGTCTGTATAATAATACTGTACTATATAATTAAACCAATATTTCCCTATGGTCTATATCGTTTTGTATCAATTAATTCAACTAATAAAATACAACTAATTATGTCAATTTTGAAAAATAAAAAGAAATTTGAATCCGAGATGATATCGTCAACTCCAGGGCCGGCTTCATAAGTTTGTCGCGTGACCTACGGCCGGAAAGATTTGAATTAGATCCAAGCTCTACCGATGCTGATTTAGAATGGACACATTGGATATATACATTCGATAATTTTTTGTCCGAAAGTATTGGTGAGTTTAAGGAGGAGCATAAATTAAAAATCTTGATTAATCACTTATCTCCCAGCGTTTATGTGTACATAAAAGAATGTAATGATTATGAGTCAATTTCAATTTTAAATAATACTACATTAAACAAAAAAATGAAATACATGCACGTCATATCCTATAATCAAAGCAGCGCAGTGATGAATCTATAGATCAATACTTGCAACTTAAACTTTTGCTCAAAAATGCTACTTCAAAGATGTTAAAGCTGAACAATATCGATCTGAATATATTAGAGATGCATTTATTGCTGGTATTTCCTCACAAAAAATTCGCCAACGTTTATTAGAAAATTTTGAACTCTCACTTGATCAAGCTTTCAATCAAGCAATTTCACTCGAGATGGCAGAAATTAATTCCCTAGCTTACAATGGTAATTCTTTGCCCCTTAATTCTGCTGATGCCTAACGGCATCTATCTAATTCACAAAAGAAAACTCAAATATGTTCCCTGAACAACAACGATGTATCTACTGTACGAGATAATTTGGCTGAGTCTGCTTTAGCTGCTGCTTCAAATAAAAGAAGATGTTTCTTCTGTGGCAGTAATGTAATTCATCAGCGAATAAAATGTCCAGCTTTGAATAGTACTTGTCAGATTTGTTCTAAAAAGGGACATTTTGCTAATGTTTGCCGAAGTAAACAAACTATGAATGCTGCTGAACAAACGAAAATGATACTAATTATTCTGTGGAGGTTGCTGCTATATCAGCAGCTTCTTTACCAATACATAAGGCAACTGTACCTTATTATTAATAATTATCGTGCCGAAGCTCTTATCGATACCGGAAGCTCGATAAGTTTCATAAATGAAGAATTGGCGCAACTCTTGAAATTGAGACAGAAACCTTGTCAGCAAATTATTACTTTAGCTTGCTTAATCATACATCTCCAGTCACCTGTTACTGTAATGCTACTATACAATTATATAATCACTCTTACAGCAATGCCAAGTTACTAGTTGTACGTAACTTATGCACTGACATTATTTTAATGATTTGCTTAAAATCACCATTCTTTAGAACTCCAGTTCGGAGGTCCCAGAGATTCTTTGAAGATATGCAATGTTATGGCTGCAAATATATAACGCAACTCTATTTTCAAATTTGTCGCCTATATCAAACCTGTGGCAATAAAATCAAGGCGCTATAATGATGATGACCAAAAATTCATTTCTGAAGAAATTCAAAAGCTATTAAAAGATGGAATTATAGAGCCAAGTATGTTTCTTGGCGAGCACAAGTCCTAGTAACTGGTGGCGGTATATCGAAAACGTCTTGTTATTGACTATTCACGAACGATAAACAAATTTACAGAACTTGATGCGTATCCATTGCCGAACATTGAATTTCTTGTATCTAAAATTGCTCAGAATAAATATTTTAGCCAAATAGACCTTAAAAGTGCTTACCACCAAGTGCCGATTCTGCAAAAGGAAAGACCTTATACAGCATTTGAAGCATGTGGTAAATTATATCAATTTACACGTATACCTTTTGGAGTTACAAATGGCGTATCAGCATTCCAAAGAACGATGCAATATATTATTGATAATGAAAATCTTACAGATACTTATGCTTACTTAGACGATGTCACTGTTTGTGGAAAGGATAAATTAATGATGCTAACTTAGCCAAATTTATGACAGCAGTAGAAAAATATAAAATTACTTTAAATAAAGATAAATGCAAGTTTGGCTCTGAGTCTATTAACTTATTGGGTTATACTATAGAGAGATAACACTGTAAAGCCTGATAAAGAGCGTCTTAAACCATTACTTTCTATGCCTGCACCTACAGACTTAACTTCCTTGAAGAAAATATTAGGTATGTTTGCACATTTTTCTAGATGGATAAACAATTATTCAGAGAAAATAAGTCCTTTAATAACGAATAACTCATTTCCTTTATCACATATAATAAGCGAATCATTTGAAAGTATCATTTAAAGATATTGCAAATGCAGCTTTTAGCAATTGACGACACACAAATGTTCACTGTCGAAACAGATGCTTCTCATCATGCTTTGGCAATTTCGCAAAATGGACGCCCTGTAATTTTTTTCCTTAACAGATTTATAGAAACCATTCGTCAATAGAGAAGGAAGCATCAGCGATTGTTGAAAGTACGTAAATGGCGTCATCATTTAATTGGAAAACATTTTCTTTTAATAACTGATCAACAATCTGTCTCTTTTATGTTCAATCAGAAGCATACAAGTAAAATTAAGAATGAAAAAATAGAGAGATATATAACTGTCTTGTTTTAAATTTGATATTGTCTATCGACCTGGTAATATATATCAGATGCATTATCAAGAGTTTGTGCTAGTACATTTTCACGTAAAAATTTATATCAACTGCACAATACTCTATGCCATCCAGGAATCACAAGAATTCATTTGCGTTCTAAAAATTTGCCCTATTCTCTTGTAGAGATTAAAGACATGACTGCGAGTTGTCCTATTTGTGCCGAGATAAAACCTAGATTTGCAAATAGCAAAGGACGACTTATCAAAGCTACTTCTCCATTTGAAAGACTCAGTTTAGACTTTAAATTACCTTCAATACTGAAAATAAATATATATTAACTATTGTTGATGAATTTTCTCGTTTTCCATTTGCTTACCCGTGTAAAGACGTATCATCAGGAACTGTCATAATGTGTTTAAAACTTTTGGAACGCCTATATATTCATTCAGATCGTGGTGCTGGATTTATGTCACAAGAATTTAAAGATTTCCTACTAAGAAATAATATTGCTTGTAGTCGAACTACACCTTAAATCCGGAAGGAAATGGTCAAGTTGAGCGATTGAATGGGACACTGTGAGAACCATCCAATTATCTTTAAGATCCAAGAACCTTGACATACGATATTGGGAACAGGTATTAGCATTACATTCCATACGCTCTTTGTTATGTACTGCTACGAATGCAACTCCACATGATAAGTTGTTATGTTTTCCCAGACGATCTGGTATATATATTTAATGATTCACAATACTTTTGAAGAAAAACGTAAGAAAAAGTAAATATGATCCTCTAGTAGAAGAAGTCGAATTGCTAGAATCCAACCCAAATTATTCTTTAGTACGTTTTGCTGATGGACGAGAGGATACTGTATCTAATAGACATCTTGCCCCAATTAATAGATTAGTTGGAGATATAACTAACACTGACGAAATTGAGAACTCCGATCGATCTCGAACCGATACAGATACCGAGAGCTGACTTTTGAATGCTGATGGCACTGGGCCTTTTAATGGTGGTCGATCGTCTCAGCGGCTATTCGTGAAAGAACCACCCGCTTATTTAGCATTATGAATTATAATAACTTAGGTTTTTTAAAAAACATGGGTGAATGTAGTATACGAAACTCTTTACAAATACTGGTTTGTTTTTCTATTATTGACTTAAGATTGTGACATTCCTTTTCTAACTACTATTGTCTGTAATAATACCAATGTATCGTTATTTTTAGCTGAATTAAACCAATATTTCCCTATGGTCTATATCGTTTTGTATCAATAGCTTAGTTTCTTTGCTATTCCCATTGTGGATAATAATTATAATACTACTACTATATAACTAGGCTGTATGGACCACATACTTTGCCTGCGTATTTTGTGCAAATAAAAAAAATAATTACAACTATCAATGTCATGTTATATTGTTAATTGTCAGTGTGAAATTATATTGTCAAATTCAAAATCAAAGTTTAAACGACCAAACGTAAAACAATTTTTAATTTTACAAAATTAAAATAAAAAATATTTACAATTGTTTAAATGACAATAGAAAATAATTATAATATAACGAATGTGAAACATTTGCCATTGTATAATCAAGACGTATTTCGCAATACAATCATAATTTTCCCGCGCTGGAATTGAAAGTGAAACTTTCACGGTGTACACAATAATAAAATGTTATCTACCGGTGATTTAGAAAGGCTCATTATTATGAAAAGGCGTGAGATTGAGAAAGAGAAAATGCTGCTTGGATTAGCTTCGCGTCCTGTAAATGTGAGTTTTAATTAATTTAAAAAAGTAAACTTATTTTTGAAACTATTGAGTGTGTCGCATGTTTATCGATTTTCTTTTGCCTTCATTGCTTCGTCTAGCCAGTAACTCTGCACTCAAGTGTTTTCCTATCGATTCAACTATACGTGCCGGTTGTTTGGCTCGTTGCGTAGAATAATGCATCTGTGACGTAAATAAAATAGTATATATATATATATATATATATATATATATATATATATATATATATATATATATATATATATATATATATATATATATATAAATAATTTACCTACCTATATATTGTTTTATTTGAATTTTTTAATTAAAATGTCTGTCAAATATTTCTTTTATTTTTATTATAAATATATTATATAAACTACTGTGTTTTTATGAATTCATATATAAACATTTTCTTCTCTTATTTGTAAATATTAAGCTTTCTTTTTATTATTACCATTTGTTTTTGTATAGTTATGTACCTTTATATAATCTTATGATATTTTTGCAATAACATAAAGATATGTTATATTTTTGCAAATTCATAAGTAAATTTGAAAGTTCAATTTGTAATTGTCCAAAACTTGATTTGTCTTTGTTATATTTTTTAATAATAACACATTAGTTGTAGATATCAAAAATAAATAAATAGGTATTAACTAACTATTAAGGGGAATATGCAAAATATCTTAATATCTCTAAAATGTTGAGCTATAATGATGCATTTTACATAAGAGAGATAAAACTTTTACAGTTACATATAAATTTGTTTAAAATTTGGCCCATTATAAATGTTTCTTTTTGTAGGGTTTAGCATCTACGCTCATGTGGTTTGAACCAGTAAAATGTTAATAAAATAAAATATTATTTACTGAATTTTTTAATTTTTAAATTGCCAGTAAGCAAGCATATCATAATAATATAATAACATCTTGTATATTATTTAATAAATAGAATAAGTTATTTAACTCATATCTACAATTACTGTAATTCTAATGTTTAATTTGGTATAATATTTATCATGGATTTATATACAGATTTTTTAACCTCATTGGTAAAACAAAATAAAAAAATATTTAATCATGTTTCAGTGAAAGACTATAAATATGTAAATAATATATATCCTCTTAATGTTACTAATATATGTCAAATTTCTTTTAACATTTTTGGATGTTTGTTACTCAATCTTTTTTGTACATCTGATTATATTTAAGTACTAGCTTATTGTTCATTACTTTAAATGCGCAGATTTTAGAAGTAGGGAAACCAGTGAAATTGACCACTTCTAGACGGCATATCAAGATAAAACATACACTAGTTTTTAAGTTAGAATTTCGGGAATATAACAATGAAAACTGCATTTAATTTAGTGTAGTAGTTTTTGGGTGATGCCTTAATAAATATACAGACAGAAAACTTCTAAAAATTGTTCATATTAAAACCTCTTATTTCTATTTTTTTAATATTATGTATGTACAGACAGTGTCCAGTTACAATTTTATTATATTAGAAATATTTGTTACACAAATCAAATCATATTTATTCGCTTGCTACATGGTACAATAAGAAGTTACATATACAAGTAGGTACATAACATGTAGCACCCTGTAGAGGTATGCAAATGTTAAACTGTATTTAGTTTCTAGATCTAGTCGCAGATCTGTTTTCTAGTGCATATGATTTTAATCCTGATCCATGTGACCAAATATGCAGGTTAATACTGGTAATTTTAATAAAACATTCATCTCATATACCTGTCCAGTCGGGAGAATTGATTGCGTTAAATAAAATTATGATGTTAAGGAAAAAAAAAATTAATAATCACATCATGTCTATAGGCAATGGTTACCATCTTCCATCAGGTGGGCCGTCAGCTTGTTTGCCATTCTAAATTGTATAAAAAAAAATCATAGAAGCATACACAATTGTCTATGAGTATTGAACACTTTATGTATGGTAGTAATCAATCATAATCTATTTTTTTTCTCGTTTATAATTTTAAAAACAATTTTTGTTGTACTGATATTATTGGTAGTGAATGTGTACATTTGTAATGATGAATTTTTGTTATTCTTTCATGCAAAAACTACTAAACAGATTTAAATGAAATTTAGTACATAGGTATGTTATATATGTTATGTATTATTTAACACAGGCAATACTGCAGGATATAGTTAGTATTATTATATATATATATATATATTTATACTATAGTTTTGTTGTATATATATTTGTGTTACTTTTTTGGAGTAAGCTTTACAGCTTTTATTTTTTATTAGTCAGGATTAAAAACAAAATTGCAAAACTCTAATATATGTATATATATATCCTTACTGTAACAATATAAATGTAAAAGGGATTTTGTATGTTTATTACCTTTTAGTGCCTTAACACCTTTTTATCATTAAGTTTGCTATGTACTACACACATAGTATTACTTTTTATATTTTCTCAATTCAATAATGCATCCCACCTACTAATTTTTCTGTTTGCCCAATGGTTGTCTGATAGACAACACTGTCCAGTGATGTCTGCCATATGTAAATAGAGTTTCACTGTGCATTAAAGTTTAAATAAATAAAAAAATAAATAGTACCTATTTGGAATGGGAAAGGATATTTCAATCTTGATGAAATTAATATAGAACCAACTTGTCGTATCATCAAAATCGGTTCAGAATTTACAAATGAAGAGAAAAAAAATTGTTTTTATAGAAAGTATAGGTTTACAACCTCAAACTTAGCTATAACATTATAGACAGTCTCCGCTAGCTGCACTGACGCAATGCCGTATCGTAACTTATCATAATCACAGATAAGACTAGTCATAGGAAATGGCGAGTGGGGATTATTATTGACGGGGACTAGCGGCCCATTGCTAGTTGTATTGTCGACACGCAGTCTACTTTGAAAACTATCGTAATTAATTCGTAGTGAATTAGTCACGGTGGGACAACTGACTTGACTTCATCCACACCTATCATCCTTCACTAGTAGCGTATATGATTGCGCTAGCAAAGTTACTATTTTATTTTTAATACATAAAAAATACAGTATTTTTTATCTGTACACTGATAAGCGCTTATAAGCAAAGATTAAATGAAGTTGTAAATTAAGTGTTTTTTCAGTTCATTACGATATTAAATACTTACAAGTATTATTATGTTTTTTGATTCATCATATCAGCTCTTAATCCTCCACAGCTGGACATAAGTCTCCCCCTTGGGGGTTTTGTCAGTAGTTGCCACGCTAGGCAGGCGGATTGGGGGTTGTAGTCAGGCTTTAGAGATGTTTTAAGAGGGACGCCGCTGCCCATTCCTTGTCGTCCCTTAGTCGTCTTTTACAACACTCACGGGAAAAGAAGGAGTGGCTTTGATTTTTATATTTTTTTTACTGTTTTTTTTTTCTCATTTTTAGCTCATTATATCTTTTTGTATGAATACATAGAATTTGACATAGAATAGGCCACCTTTTCCTTTCCCGTGGGTGTTGTAAGAGGCGATTAAGGGAATTTCAAGGTCGAGGAAATTGGCGGCAGCCTCCCCCTTAAAATATCACCAAAACCTAACTACGAACCCGCCTGTCAAGCGTGTCAACTACTAGTAAAACCCCCCTTATGGGGGACATCTATGTTCAGCAAGGGACAGTTAACGGCTGATGTAATGACGATATCTTTTTGTAAAATTGCTTATGTATTTTTGTGTACTAAAATGTTAAATGTATGTTTGTGAAGCAATGTTTTATTTGGTTTTATATTTCGTTGATACTAGCCAATAAGTGCTAACCTCATACCAAATGCCAAGATGTATCGATTAGGCATTAAAGTTCGCTGCTCCACTTCTTGGTCCTTACGTTATGTGTACACATGCCACTATAATTATTTATTAGGTAGGTATGGACTTATTACTTTTTAGCAGCGACTTGTCTGCGACCAAAATATACAAGGTGAAATCAAAATTTCAGAGAATGTGTTTGTAAGTGAAACTGAATAAATTTCACGAAAGGAACATGAGACGAAAAACGACAAAAAATTGTTGAAAGAGAACAAAAAAATAGTTACTATGGGGATGTCCCTCTTAAAACATCACCAAAGTCTAACGGTCGTTGCAAATCCGACGACGACGACGCTTGGCGTGATAACTATTGGTAAAACCCCCCTTTATAGAAGATGCTTATGTTCAGCAGTGGGCAATTAACGGTTGATGTGTGATGGGAGGATAAAAAGCCTAAGCAGTTTCAAAGTTTTTTTTTAGCAGTTTTAATTTTTTTTCCATCAAAATTTCTGTAATGTCTATAATATGGGTAAATTTTTAAATTTCACATTTTTTTTTTCAATTTACGAAATTTCTATCTTAATATATTTTATAACAACGACAGATTCTTAGTTTCATAGATGACTAACTACTTCGTTTTCACTTTGTATACATTAGACATGGATAAATCTCTAAAGTCTAGGTTCTTGTCTATCTCTCAACTGTATCGTTATATTTATTAAATGTTTTGCTTACTCCCTATATTGTATAATGCAAATATAATGTTTTTGTCCTTCTAGACTGATGTGAAAGAACACGCAACAAAGAATGAGGAAGAGCAAGTGAACTCCACTGAAAGCGTGATCCTGAGCGAAAATGGTGCAAAAGCAGAAGACAAGAAAGAAAGAGACAATGATACACCGCTGGAACAGAGCATACCACCCGATTTAGAAAGATATATTAGGGTAAGTTTTTATATCACACTTTTCTACTCTTTTAATGAATAATAACTTTATTTGCTTTCTTCTTAAGACGCGATTTTAAAGAGTTTTATTTGCATTGCTTAATTTATTAATCGAATGAAAATCGCATCTAATTTTGTGCAGTATTTTATGCCAGAACAAGACAAAATTTCAAAAAATTATTGTTTTGATATCTATTGATCTTATTAAGACTTTATATATTTTTTTCTTAAATATCTCCCATGCATAGATATCACCAGAGGGAGACTTTGTACAAAAGTCGTTTGCTTGGGCACCCCTATCCCATTCATGTATCTACCGTGAAACAGTTTTGTTTGCATGGCTGTTATTTAGTTACAATTTTACATTAGTATGTATCGTAAGAGCCGACTAAGAGAGGACGAGGGATGGACAGCAGCGTCTCTCTCAAAACATCTCCAAAGCCTAACTGCGGTTGCCAATCCGCCTGTCAAGCGTGGCAACTACTGACAAAGCCCCTCCAAGAGGGAGGCTTATATTCAGCAGTGGACAGTTAAAGGCTGATTAGATGATGATGATGAAGATATTGTAAGGTTTTTAATTAATCTAATCGATTTGACCTCTTCACAAACTAATACAATGACTTTATCTATGCAATGCCAAATCAACTAAAGAACAATAAAACGACCAGGCACATCGTTACGCCTACGGACTGGAAGATGCAAACTGTTGTGGCGAAATTGAAGTCCGTGCAACTTCTATATCTATTGCATAGCTATCCATCGTAAACGAGTACTTGTTAAACACGGTTTTAAAGATTTAAATTTTAGATAGATAGATAGATATATCGTTTATTTGTTTGTTACTAATCACACACAACATGTACATAAGAATAGATAATACATAAAACAACATAAGATTTATAAAATTGTGTTATTATGTGTGATCTGCAGCAATACAAAAAGGTCGAAGCTCAGCGTGGAACATTGTTCAAGGAACAATTTACAGTTTTACAGTTGTGTTTAGGTACATGGCCGTTATTTAATTTGGAGGGTAGATATAGCAATGAAATTACAATGCACGCAGTATAGTATAGTGTATATATTTAGTACTAGCGGCCCGTCCCGGCGTCGCATGGATGGACATTTTTACATTCTAAAAAGTGGCCATTAAGGCTGCACACGCGACAGAAGTTTAAAAATGGACTAACTTCTCCCGTTTTCCCAACATTTCCCTTCACTACTCTGCTCCTATTGATCGTAGTGTGAAGAAAAGTATACTATAATCTGCCCAGGAGTATGAAGAATAATTGTACCACGTTTCGTTAAAATCCGTCGAGTAATTTTTGTTTCTATAACGAACATACAGACAAAAATTTTACTGATTGCATTTTTGACATCAGTATCGATCACTAATCACCGCCTGATAGTTATTTTGGAAATATATTTCATGTACAGAATTGACTTCTCTACATATTTATTATAAGTATAGATAAAGGCCAAAGCTTTGGCGACTCCCCTGGTGTAGTTAGTATTCATGTTTTTTTTTATTGGATGACAATGGAATGGTCACCTCGTCCGCGCTAACGATATACTCTGATGGGGCACCAGTGAAGAAAAATAGGTGCCGGTGAAAATGTAGGTCAGTTAGTCCATCGGGATGAATAAACCTGGAATTCAGCACGATTTTTTCCAGGACCACGTGGAGGTCGACCTTGATGGGTATATTGCTACTAATAGCACCTTTAGTCTCAATTACTAACAATCCTTCCCCCCCAGTGGTCATGGGGTTCGGTGATCACTTACCATCAACTGAACTACATGCTCGTTTGACGCCCTCACACATAATATAAGGAAAGGAAACGCATGATGCCACTGTGAGCATCATAGTGTATTCTGTTGATATTCATGATGTGCGGACACGCGGACGAAGTCGCGAGTTGAACTAGTATAAAGTAAAATTAGAAAAAAAAAGATGTCTGATTGAGGTGAATTTTAGATTTTTTGAGGTTGCTAAATCACTTCGACAATTTTGTGTGACATAAACAGGCGAGTTTTAATTAACTAGCGAAACATCACTCTCGGCCATGCATGTCTAATTCGACTTCCGGAAAAATTACTTCCGACTATTAGCTTACTCACGCAGAAAGTTTATTTAGCAAGTCAAATTGCAGGACATTATTGGGTTATTAACTATATGCAAACTAACTATATGCTAATCAATTTGGCAGAGCTCCTTTTACTTTTGCCACAACAAATCGACGTTTATTCGCCAGTAAACTCCAAACTAACATGGACAAAATTTTACGTTCGTCACAGGAAACATTCTAATTTTGAATTTACTCCAGGTATGAAGAAAGTAAAAAGTAAATGAATTGGTTTTAATATATTTAAATCTATATTAATATTATAAAAAAAGAATTTTTGAAGTCGGTCATCAATTGACGGAGAAATCAGAGGCCATGCATGAAAAAAAAAAAAAACAGTCTAACTTGAAAAAAAAATATTTAAAACTAAACTACTGAATCGATTATTGATAAAATTTCTATGGTATCAATCTGTAAGTTTGCCGTGTGTGCTCCGTCACACAATAGGCCACCCCTTCCTTTCCCGTGGGTGTCGAAAGAATAACTAAGGGAAGGCGAGGGATGGGTAGCAGCGCCCCTCATAAGACATCTCTAAAAACCTAACTACGGTTGCCAACCCGCCTGCCAAACGTGGCAACTACTGGCGAAACTCCTCTTATTGGGAAAACTTATATTCAGCAGTGGACAGTTAACGGCTGAAATAATAATAATAAAATAATAACACTGTAAGTATATCCTTTCAGATAAAGAAATAATTTGCAAAGCGGTTTACACCTGACAGAGTTATGAGGTAATAAATATAAAAAAAAAATACAACCAAATTGATAACTTTTTTGAAGTCTGTTTTTTTTTTGATGGGTGAAAATGGTATGGTAACCCCGCCTGCGCTAATGGGATACGCTGGCTAAGCACCATTGAAGGGTGATAGATGAGAATGAAAACAAGCCAGTTAGCCTATTATGATGAATTCAACAGGAATTACCCATGATAGTTTCCAGGGGGAACCGCGAGGAGGTCGACCTGGTTGGGTATATTGCTAGCAATGGGATTCTCAGTCTCAATTATTAACAATCCCTTTCCCCCCTTTTGAAGTCTGTTGAAAATCGGCTTACCGGATTAGGTAGTTACCTATACCCTATATATCTTGCCATCAAACATTTATACATTTATTCATTCAATTGCGATTGATTTTCAAGAAAGTTATACGCAATATGTCTGCAGCTTTTTCTTTAGCTATTTTTTGCCACTACAATCCTGGCAACTTGCCAAAAATACATTGGGTACTTGCAATGGATTCTTTATTACTCAGCCATACAATTGATACTACTCGTTACTTTGTCTGTGGGAAATATTTAATGACGTCACCGTTGGCCATCTTACACTTGATTATATTTCTTTTCAATTGACTGTAAAAAGAAGGTAATTTGGCTATGTTTTTAGTAACCTCATAACACCGTCAGTTAGGGAAAGGGATTGTTAGCAATGGAGTTTGACAGCCCCATTGTTAGCAATATGCCTTATTAGGTCGACCTCCACGTGGTTCCTCCTGGAAACCATCGTGAACAAATCTTGTTGAATTCGTCACGATGGGCTAACTGACCTACTTCATCCTCACCTATCATCCTTCACTGGTGCCCCGCCTGTGTATACCGATAGCGCGGGTGTGGTTACCGTTCCATTATCATACATTAAAAAAAAACACCGTGAGTTACAAATAGATTTGAAAAATTCGTTTTCTTATTTGAAAAGATTACTAACAGATTGGTGCCATATAAATTTTATCAAAATCGACTTAGTAGTTTAGTTTTTAAATGTAAATAATTGGTTTTGCCACGATTGATGTCTATTTTTTGTGGAACACAATCTTAATTATGTTTTTTATTTTGTTTACACACAATCTTGTATAATTTTTTTTGGTGACATGAAGGCCTATTATAAAATGTTTTCCGAAATTTCGGAGCCGAACGAAACACAAATTTGATGTTAAAATTACATAATACTTACCGTTTAAAAACATTAAAAATATTAAAATATTTTTCCTTTGGACTTTTATGATAGGATTTATGACGAACGAAATGTTGAACTCCATTTACTGGGTCGATTTAGGTATGAGCAAAAACACGAAATTGAGTCCGAAACTTCGGAATTTCATTTCATGGTAAGCCCCATGGTCTCAGGTTCCCGATACATGCATTTGTAGTCATGAGTATATCTGATTATATTTGTCTAGATGTTTTATACGTATAAAGGGTATGTATTTAACTATTAATTTTTTTTTAAGTACATTAATCAGTTATCTACGATCCATATTACAAGCTTTGTTTAATTTAGATTCTCTCTCTCTCTCTTTCATTCATAAAAATATCAAACCTCTCATAAACCTTGAACTGTTTTGTCTCTTTCTTTTGAGTTAAATCCCCAATTTGACATATAGTTAAAATAGAATTGTAGAAGCTTATAATTATTATGAATAAAGGGGTAAATTAGACCCCCAGACCAATTTTAAAATATACAATAAGGTTTTTAACAGAAATTTCGGAGGGTTTTTTATTTTTTATTTTTTTTTTTGTTTCGGAGGGCTTTAAGAAGTAAGACGTGCATCCACGTACTCCATACCAACGCTTCCTTGTATTCCTTTATTTTTTATTAACCTCACTATTTTAGTGGAAATGTCAAGGTGTTTTTTACCAACTTGTATTAGAAATAGTAAGTTTTGATTTATTTATGTGTTATTGAATTGGGCATAACGTGTTCAGAATATTTGATAGCAATTAATATAGATAAAGCATTATATAACATAATAACTACTGCATACCCTTGACTTTTAGTTTTGGTTTGAAATATGTTTATTGACTGGGTTAAAATATAGTATCTTATGTCCTTTTTCATGCCAAACAATGTCATTTCATCATCATACCAACTTAACTCTCCACTGTTGAACATAAGCCTCCCCCTTGTGGGGTTTTGCCAGTAGTTGCCATACTTGACAGGCGGATTGGCAACTGCAGTCAGACTTTAGAAATGTTTTAAGAGGGACGCTGCTGCCCATCCCTTGCCCTCCCTTAATCGTCTCTTATGACAACCACGGGATAGGAAGGGATGGCCTATTCTATGCCGGAACTATACGGTCTCAATCACGGTGGTGTCATTTATCCCAACTTAATGAATCCTTCAAGAATTAAACTTGGGCTCCACTACGCTGGGCCAACTGATTTGTTTTTATCCTCACCTACTATCTATCGAAAGGGGGGAGAGATTATTAGTAATGGGGTTTTAATGGTTGATAATGGAATGGTAACGCCTCCTACGCTATCGGTATAAGCTGGGGGGAGGCACCAGTGAGGGATGATAGGTCAGGATCAAGCAGGTCAGTTGATCCATCGTGATGAATTCAATAAAAATTAACCACGATGGTTACCAGGAGGAACGGCGTAAACGTCGACTTGTTAGGGTAGTGTAATGGGTTTGTTTGGGGGGGGAAAGGGATTGTTAGCAATGGGGTCTAATAGCCCCATTAGTAGCAATATAGCTTCTCAAGTTGACCTCCACGCGGTTCCCCCTGGAAACCATCATGTTTAATTCTAGTCGAATTCATCATGGCGGGCCAACTGACCTGCATTCATTCTCACCTATCATCTTCCACTGGTGCCTCGTCGGTGTATACCGATATCGCGGGCGGGGTTACCACATCATTATCATTCCATTAAAAAAAAAATTCATTACTGGCGACTTGTCAGCGTATACCGATGCCGATAGCGCAGGCGGGGTTACCATACCATTATTATCTATTAACCTAGATAGTTTGTATATGGGACTGCATGGAGGTTGGCCTGCCAGGGTTTATTGCTAGCAATGGGACATTGGACCTACTAGTTTCCTCCTCCCTGATGAATGAGTTGTAATGATGATGATATAATTAAATGAACCATAAAATCCAAGTGGCTCCAAATGCTACAATTGACTCGCCTACATACATTACGCGGCAGTTCGAGACTATTGTTTCGATGCGGCACCTACCTGCAAACGCATAAATATATTACAATACTATATTTTAAACAAAGAACTACCAAGAGTACAGTTGGAGAAACAATGCAATATAAAATATAATAATAATACTGTTCGAATTTATACTATAATTTAAAATACGAGATTGCTCAGTATTCGACGCTTACCTATAATAGATTAAATTTAAAAAAAAGCCAGTCAAGTGTAAGTCGGACTCGCGTAACGAGGGTTCCGTACAAAATCAAGTTTAATTTTTTAAACTACAGATTTACGGTTATCGAATTATTCCCTTTACTTGTGCTACATGATATTGCTTCTTGCTAAATTTCATGATTCTAGGTCAACGGGAAGTACCCTATAGGTATATGTTTTACCTTTTGCGAATTTCAAAATATACGATATAAATGGAACGTAAACGACCGTATCTTTTGATTGCGTCGATTTAGAAGCTTGAATTTTTCACTGTTTTAAAAGATTGCATACCTGAGTATATAATATTAATATCAATTTGATACCTCTACGCATTCCTAAGAAAGAGGTTCTTGACAGACGGACAGACTGACAATGAAGTGATCCTATAAGAGTTCCATTTTTCTCTATTAAGGTACGGAACCCTAAAGTGGCTAAACTTTTGGTATATAATAGTAATAAACAATGACCGTAAGCTGATGTTTTAAATAAATCGAAGGTCATTCTACATTAAGCCATACATACACTTGGTGTCATACGTAATAATTTATATGTAAACGTACATAATTTTTTTTTCTCTTAAATATGTCATGGAATATTTGCTTTATATTTTTAGTTATTAAATAAAAATAATAAATAAAATCTCATATTCTGAACACAGTCTATTTAATTTGATTTCCAAATCCATCAAAGCTCTGTATTTCTTTCAATAGAGTATTTCATATAAATTACTTGCTGTTATTATTTACTCGTTACCGTTTATATATACTATATTGATTTGAACTTACAGTTAAGAATTAATGAGTTTTACTTAAATGATCTCCTAATCTCTTTTATCTTAGATAAAACTGCGTTTAAGCTTGGCTTGATTATCTTCAAGGAGTCTAGACGCCCAAATATTTTACGTATAAGTCAGAAGTGTATTTTTATTAACAAGGCGCCTAATAGGCTAATAGGCGGGGGGAAAGGGATTGTTAGCAATGGAGTTTGATAGCCCCGTTGCTAGCAATATGCCCTATTAGGTCGACCTCCACGTGGCTCCCCTTGGTAACCATCGTGAACAATTCTTGTTGAATTCGTCACGATGGGTTAACTGACCTGCTTCATCCTCACCTATCATCCTTCACTGGTACCCCGCCGGTGTATACCGATAGCGCGGGTGTGGTTACCATTCCATTATCACCCATTAAAAAAATAGGCTAATAGGCTGGTGATCTATCTGATGGAAAGTGGAAGTATTTATCAAAGATCCTTCTTGGCAATACTGAAACCCCAATTTTTCTAATTATTAAATTATTACTTATTTTTGTTTTTTATTTCTCTGTTACGTAATCGTCTCTGAATTTGATCAAGATATCATCAATTCCAGAGGCGATTGTGATGATGTTTTTGATAGCAATTTCGTTGCTATTAAAGTTTCTTTTTTATTATTTTTACTGTATGTTCTTATTAAATCGATAATAACGTGATCGTCATTTGACCCACATAATTTTAATCAAATAGGAGATTATTTTAATTAATTACTCACACTTTCTACCTCGCGTGTACCAGGCTCACATAACAGCGTAGGTGGTGTCTTGCGAATTTAACAAGAGCAGACACGCTCGGTCGGACCTCTGAAACAGTCGCGTATTTTATAAAGAAAAAATATATAGCGTCTGATGTGAATCTTTTTTCTTTTTTAATTTAAGTGTTTGCAAAAATGTAGTTTAATAATTGTGAGTAATTTTCTTTTGTATGTGTTTTAAATTCAGTGATGGAATGAATGCCGTTTTTGGTGCATGGGTATTGTAGATTTTATTTGTGTTGTAAAAATGTAAGATAGTTTTCCTTCGATTATTAATGTTGTAATGTTATATTGTTTCTTACAATTTATGTTTTTTTTTAATGAGTGATAATGGAATGGTAACCAACCCCATCCGCGTTATCGGTATACACCGGCGGGGCACCAGTGAAGGATGATAGATGAGGATGAAGCAGGTCAGTTAGCCTATCGTGACGAATTCAACAAGAATTGTTCACAATGGTTTCCAGGGGGAACTACGTGGAGGTCGACCTGATAGGGCATATTGCTAGCAATGGTGTTCGACATTCCAACAACAATCCCTTTCCCCCTATAATTTATGTTATCCTAGTATAAGAGCAAAGCGTATTGTGTAATAAATATTAATAAAATCGTGTTCTTTATAAACCGACTTAAGCAAAATCAGTTATTTTGATACCGAAACTAAACTATTCTATTTTTCTAGAAGAAACATGTATGTGATCATTCATATTTAATAACTAAATTCATAATTGGGGGAAAGGGATTGTTAGTCATGGAGACTTAGAATCCCATTGCTAGCAATATACCCAACTGGGTCGACGTCCTCGCGGTTCTCCCTGGAAACTATCATGGTTAATTCCTGATGAATTCATCATGATCGGCTAACTGGCCTGTTTTCATTCTCATCTATCACCCTTCCTGGTGCTCCGGCAGCATATCCCGTTAGCGCAGGTGGGGTTACCATACCATTTTCACCCATAAAAAAAAATTCATAATTAATAAGTATTATGTAATACGACGTGTGAAAAAAAAACTTCTTGCAACTTTTACTGCGTCGTATTTAATTTATGATGACTGCAGGTGTGTTTTCATGGCGTAGAAAGAAATTACTGCTAAACGATTTTCCATCGGAAACGGTTTAGTAGGTATATTAGTCATTAAAATACCATAAAGACGTATGTGTTTTAACCGACTTCAAAAGAAGGTTCTCAATTCGGTTGCATTTTGTTTTATTATGTTTTATCATCATCATCATCATATCAAGAATTAACTATCCACTGTTGAGCATAAGCCTCCCCCTTGGGAGGTTTTGCCAGTAGTTGCCACGCTTGGCAAACGGATTGTCAACTGCAGTTAGGCTTTAGAGATGTGTTAAGAGGGACGCTGCTGCCCATCCCTCGCTCTCCCTTAGTCGCTTCTTACGACAACCGCGCGAAAGGAATATATAACTATTATGTATACTATTACTAAATGCTAAATACACAAACCAACACATAATAATAAGACATATTTATAAATGTTTTGTATTGCGTGAGAATCGAACCCGCGACCATTGGAAGGTGAAGCGATGCGTCAAGCCGCTAGACCGCTAAAGTCGTCTATTAATAATTAAAATGATAAAGCAAAGTTCACGTTAACAATAAGTTACTGCGTAACCTACTTTATGGGGGTTTTCATGAAGAAAACCAATTTCCTATGTTATGTATGAGCCCATTATATATCCATTATACCCTTGTAATAATACTAATATGCTTGTAAATGCCGTGAAAGAGGTCCGGCCGGTGTTCGTGTCGGTATTTAGTTGCTTATTTTTAAAGCAATTTAATTGACCGCCTGCAAAATGTTGGTTATAACTTTAACGTGTGTTTTACGAGATATTTTCAACCGATTTCAAAAAAAGGAGATCCTCAATTCTGTTGTATTTTTATTTGTATGCTCGTCACCTCACAATTCCGTCAGTGATTTAGATAATTTATTTTATTCATCTGAAAAGATCTAATTACGGTTTGGTCTCGTAGAAATTTTATCAAGATCGGTTGGGTAGTTTAGTTTTTAAATTAAAATAATTGGTTTTGCCACAATTAGTCGGATTTTTTTATAGCATGATCTTTGTCAATATAACGCTCTCCAAGGTGATATTTTCTTATCCCTTCTTTGCATAACGGTGGAAATTTCCATCATACCATTGAATACCACAAAAATATATAAAAGAACAATTTCACTTTAAGTTGACCGTCTCTGGATACCTTTTTAATGTACATTGCAGTAAAAAAACATACATAGCTGTCAAATTGATGTTTTTAACCATATTTCCTTTAATTTTGAACATGAACCTTTATTTATATCACCAATAAAAAAAAATCATGCAAAGAAGTGTTAAATCAGGATTGTTAATACGGACCTCATGAGGGAGGGGGGGGATTGCTAGTAATTAGGTCCCATATCTAGCAATAAAATCTGTCTGGTCGATGCCCACGTGGTCCCCCTTAGATACCGCCCTAGTTAATTCCTGGAAAATTCGTCACTATGGGCCAGTTGACCTGATTTATCCTCGCCTATCATCTCACATTGGTGCTCTGTCAGGGTAAACCGATAGCGAGCGGCATTACTATTCCTTTTTATGGTTCCGTACCGACAAAGGAAAAAAATTAACCCTTATAAGATCACTTCGTTGTCCGTTCGTCTGTTCGTCCGTCCGTATGTCAAGACCCTTTTTCTTAGGAACGCGTGGTGGTATCAAGTTGAAATTAATATCATACACTCAGGTCTGCGATATCTTAAAGCAGTGGAAAAATCAAGCTTCTTTAGAGGACGCAATCAAAAGATACGACTGTTTGTGTTCCATTTATATCGAATATCTTGATATTCCCAAACGGAATCAAAACCTATAGGGTACTGCCCGTTGACCCAGAATCATGAAATTTGGCAAGAAGCAATGTCAAGTACAAGTAAAAGAAAAAATCCGAAAACCTTGTTGCATTAGTTCTTTTTTTTTTTTTTTTTTTTTTTTATACAACTTAGAATGGCAAACAAGCTGAGGGCCCACCTAATGGAAAGTGGTAAATTTGACATGAGCAGTACCATGGACATCACAAAAAACCATTAAAAACCTCTGTAAATTTTGTATCCCACCCTTCAAACGAAACACAGCCATGCAAACACAACTGCTTCACGGTTGAAACACGTTACAGTCCGACTTTTGTACAAAGTCTCCCTCTGGTAAAAAGTTCGATTCGCACTTGACCAGCTTTTTTTTATTTATTGAAATTAAGTCGCTTAGCATCACACCACCTACTTAGCGCTTCGTCGCAAAATTCTATCCGTCACAATAGAAGGCGCGGCCAAACGACAGGAGCGGTAGGGCGCGCCCATCGTGAAACATTAGCGAAATTAATGACGTTATTATAGTCCATTGGTGTTTGAAGAAATATCATGTGTTTTTGAATATAAATAAATAAATAATTCCTATTAGTGTTGCCATTATACTGTTTGTTACTTTTTACGCTTTTAATCAATCATTTTGAAATTTGGTATTATACTGTTAGTATCTGTGAATCAGAACTACTCAAATATATTTTGTTAGTATACAAAGCTAACAAAATATATTTGAGTAGTGCTGGAAACTGTAAAAAAAAAAAGAAAAAATAATAATAAAAAACATGTCTGTTTTATTGAAATTATTTTTATTTGCATAATATTCACCAGTTTCCGTACGAAATATAAAATGTTCGCTTAGTTTTAAAACAAAACTTAAGGATTTTTATTTGAGCAACTTGTCATCTTCTTAATTTGTTTATTTGTCTAGTAAGCATACTTATTTCTTCAGACATGTAAAAAAATTTATAAGTGTTTTACGTATACATGTATGTATATAAGAAAGTCACTGAGAATAGGTGTGTCTTGTTTGCAGATGATGTTTCTGTTATCGTAGCCAGGAATAAAAATGATGCACAAACTTTTGAAAACGACATAAATTCTACTGTTACATCTATATCTAATAGCATGGATGGAAAGTCACAATCTAACCGCAAACATAAATAAGACTCACTATATTCAATTTTTGAATAAGGGAGCAAAAGAGTTAAATCTCAGCATTAAATATAAAGGTGAAAAAGTTAAAGAAGTACATGATGTGTCATTTCTGGGTGTAACAGTGGATCGCTTCTGTAATTGGAAGGCTCATGTTTTTAAGGTCTGCAATAAACTAAACAAATTCGTATTTGTCCTTAGGCGACTTGGTAGAACCTCAGATCAAAAATCTGCCCTAATGGCGTATCATGGTTATGTGGCCTCTCAATTACGTTATGGGCTAATATTCTGGGGAAACTCAACAGATGCACTTCAAGCTTTTCTTGTTCAAAAAAAATGTGTTCGTGCCATCTGTGGTATCCCACCTTGGAAATCATGTCGGCCTTTTTTCAAAAAACTTCGCCTTCTTCCCTTACCGTGTATGTACATATATGAAATAGCAGTATTTGTTAAAAAATATTTTAGCAAATTTACTACTGCTGTACAACAATACCCAAAAAATACGAGACAGCCAAATAGATTAGTTTTAAATTGTATTCCAAAAACAGCAGTCTATCAAAAAAATTGTTATTATACGAGGTTTGTCCGGAAAGTACGTATAAAAGTTTTTTAAAAATTTTATTTTACAATTATTCAGGTAAATCAATTTTATCCCCTAAAGTACTCCCCCTGTGACATAATGCACTTGTGCCAACGCCGTTTCCACTGTGAGAAGGCTCCTTGAAAGTCCTCTGGTTGTAGGTTTCTCAGCTGCCCCGTCGTAGCTTTTTTTATCTCATTTATGTCCCCCAAATGCCGCCCCCGAAGTACCAATTTGGTTTTTGGGAACAAGAAGAAGTCACACGGGGCCAAATCCGGCGAATAGGGGGGGTGTTCGGTCACCGTAATGGAATTTTTACTCAAAAACTCACGGACAACAAGAGAGGTGTGGGCAGGGGCATTGTCGTGGTGAAGAATCCATATGGACGAACTCGTGCCACACGACTGTCTGACCGTTAAACGACGGTCCCCATTAACACAAGTTCGAATTCTTTCCACGTTTTCGTCGGAATAAGTGGAAGGACGTCCTGAACGTGGGTCATCTTGAACGCTTTCTCGGCCCTCTCTGAATCTTTTTAGCCACTTGTGGACGGTTGGTTCCTTCACAGCATCATCCCCATAAACTGTTCTGAGATCGGCAAAAATTTCACGGCCATTCTTGCCGAGTTTCGAGAGAAACTTGATTACGACGCGCTGCTCTTCAACGGAAGCGGGCTCCATGCCGACGGGGTTTCGTTAGAGGTAACTTCACAGATGGCGTGACAAGCCAGTTCGCACCGCACGGCGGTCAGACCAGAACTGAAGCATTGTTAGGGACATAAGGAAGGGGTCCTGCGCTTACCTGGCCTCCCCACTCCTCTTTCTCGCATTCCAGAACACTTTTATACGAACTTTCCGGACAGACCTCGTATGTGTACGAAACTGTATAATGCAATCCCTAAAGAGTTTAAAGAATTAGGTCTTAAACAATTCAAACAAACCTTGTCGAAGTGGCTTTTACAAAAGTGTTTCTACACGGTAAGAGAATTTATTGATTATTGAGTCTTGCTAGGTAAAAAGCTGACGAAGCAAAATAAATGTGAGAAATGTTGTAAAAGACTACATAACAATAAAAAAAAAATCTACGATATATATGTGGAGATGAAAAAAAATCGATAGTTCTAATTTTAAAATTTGTTATTTCATAATATCATAGACAAGAATGAATGTATGTAAATGTGTAATTCATTTGTATTGTATGACATTTGTTATATTATTGACTTGTTATATATTTGTTTTTGTTTAGTTTGTATTTGTATTTATTTAGTCTGCTACCATTAGTATGTGTGCGGCTGCCAATATTTATGGATTGATCCTTGTAGGCTATTAATATACGTAAGCCACTAAATTATAATACTAAATTTGCATGCCTTTAGATAAGGCGAAATGTGTAGATCTATTATATTTAAGACCATTATTATAACCACATTTCTAGCAAATAAATAAATTATTATTATTATATTATTATATATAATGAGTAGGGATATCTTTCTTATATATAAAATTCTCGTGTCACGGTGTTTGTTACCGAACTCCTCCGAAACGGCTTTACCGATTTTCATGAAATTTTGTGTGCATATTGGGTAGGTCTGAGAATCGGCCAACATCTATTTTTCATACCCCTCAATGATAAGGGTGACCCACCCCTAAATATATTTTTTTTATTTTTTGACATTTTTTATTTTTATTTTATTATGACTAAGCACCGAAAACTACATACAGCTTCAAATTTTTACCCTTTTATATTTATATTTCTCAATAAGTAGTAAAACAACGTTTACGGGGTCAGCTAGTATCTTTATATTATTACATGTATCATATCTCCATATTTAGAACTAACAGAATTTTTCATCGTGCCTCCCACCAAATTGTTTATAATTACTCCTCTCCATCCAAAGGTTGCCTGGAAGAGATCGCTTTTAACGATAAGCTTGCCCATTGTTTTCTTATTGTGATTATTTCTTGTAATTGTTTATATTTATAATAAGTTTACTATTGTAATCTTTTGGAGGAAACAATAAAGAGTATCTATCTATCTATCTATTTATAAAATTATTATATAGGATGATGAAAGCATGGTCTATTTTTATTACTGTCAGTAAAAATTTTTTTTATACAACTTAAAATGGCCAACAAGCTGACGGTCCACCTGATGGAAAGTGGTAACCGTCGCCTATATACATGAGCAGTACCATGGACACAACAGAGTATACTGTTTCGCTCATGATACCCCCATGCGTTGCCATTCCTGAGGACTCAGGTGTTATTCCTCTGTACCCTGTAAATTCACGCCATTCCTACGATTCATCTGTCATTCCGACATGCCCCAGCATTCGTTGTCAAATGGAATTTATTTTGACGCTGAATATTCCGCAGACACGCACAATAACTCATTACCCTCATTCCTTTGTGGGGAAACTAAATGACCTCCCGTTACACGCGTAAAAATAATATCTTTTGAACGTCATTCATCATTTCAGCCATTTTTTTTATGGATGAGAATGGAATGGTAACCCTGCCTGCGCTATTGGTATATACCGCTATTGGTATATATTGGAGCAACAATGAGTGGTGATAAGTGAAGATGAAGCAGGTCAGTTGGCCCATCATCAAATTTTGTCTCTCTTAAAACATCACCATAGGCCAAACTGCGGTTGCCAATTCGTCTGTCAAGCGTGGCAAATACTGGCCTTATGACAGGCTATGGGAGGGGCCTATGTTCACCAATGGACAGATAACGGCTGAAATAGGGAACGGATTGTCAGCAAATATCTAACAGGTCGACCTTCACGCGGTTCTCTTTGGAAACCATCGTGATTATTGTCAAATTCGTCGCGATGTACCAGCTGGCCTGACTTCATCCTCTCCAATCATTCTTCACTGGTAACCCCCCCCCCCCCCCAGTGTATACCGATAGCGAGGGTGGGGTTACCATTTCATTATCAGCTATTAAAAAAAAACACCGCCACCGAAGCAACGCGCGAACTTTTGTTTGAGAGTATGTTGCTTGCGATCGCGTGTCAGTCGGTGCATATTAACCATGACGGTTGTACGTTGACTTAGTTAGACCTGAACGAGGTTGTTTGGTGATGTGATCCAAGCTATTAGTGCACCGTCTAGACTAATATAGAGACTATATCACGAAGAGATTTTATTTTTTTAAATGGATAAAAATAACACGGTAACTCCGGCTGCGTTATCGATATTATATGATGGCGGTGTAATAGTGAAGGATACGGCGGGAATTAACAATGATTGTTCTATGATAGACCGCGTGGAGGTCGATCTGTTGCGGTAGATCGCGCCGATGAGTGAAGTGAGATGAGTAGACGCATGTGTCCTAGTTACTAGTTACTCTCTTCAAGTATGACAATTGTTTTTAAATTTTTGGCGATAATAGATGGCTTTTGAATTTTAATTACAGAGAATATTTGGAAAAAAAATGTTATACAATATGTTAATTAACGTAACCCGTTAAAAACGATATTAGTATTTATAAATAGGGTTTGAAAAAATTCTAGAAAAAAATTGTGGTGCAAAAAATAATAATAATAAAAAAAAAAAATATTCATGAAAAAAAGAACAATTTATATCAATGGTATATACCTTGTATTATATAGTGCCTTTAGTAGAGAATACAGGTCGTTCTCATTTTCCACAAATTTTAACATTTTATTTTTTAGTAATACAAGATTTTTTCTAGGAGGATAAAACTTCTTTCGAGACCCTATTATTGGATACTAATACCACTTTAAGGAATGGGTTACGTTGATTAATATACTGTATATTTATTATTTAATGAAAATCATATAAAAATATGTATTTACTTTATATAAAAGTATATATAATATACAGTGAAATAACATCTGAGTCCTCAAGAATGGCAACATATGGGGGGTATCATGGGCGAAACAGTATACTCTGTTATGTCCATGGTACTGCTCATGTATATAGGCGACGGTTACCACTTTACATCAGGTGGACTGTCAGCTTGTTTGCTATTCTAAGTTGTATAAAAAAAAAGTTTATATTGCCCATATACATCTTGCCTGTGTTGACGTGCAAATATTAACAATATAAAAAAATTAAATACATATTCTACGTTATATTTCTGTTAACTATTTGTAACATATAATCCTTTATTTTAATTTATTACAGTAAACAGATATTATAAACTTGTACAATAGTTGTCCAAATTAATATATTATTTAAACAAACATTATGATTCATGTATAACCTGCTTTTTTTGAAGTTGGTTCAAAAATGTAAGCACCAATTGTATCTCTAGTATAAGTACAAGTACATGGATTTTTTTAGTGAAATATGAATGGTATAAAAACTATTATATAACAGCCAATCCTGAGGGGAAGGGATTGTTAGTAATGGGGTCTAATAGCCCTACTGCCAACGATGTACTCTATCAGGTCGATCTTCACGCAGTTCCCCTTCGAAATCACCGTGGCTATTGTCGTGGAATTCTTCACGATGAGCTAACTGACCTGCTTTCATCCTCACCTGTCATCTCTCACTGGTGCCCCGCCAATGTATACCGTTAGCGCAGGCGGAGTTATTATTATCAGCCATTAAAAAAAATCAGCCAATCCTCGAGTTGGAGTTCATCATCACGATTTAAAAATATGATGACTAATGACATCCCAAACTTTCAAATAAAGCATTGTCAAAGTTAATAACTTCGTCTGCTTTGCGTGTCCAATGACTTTTATATCTACCATCGCGAAATTAGGTCGACAGAACTAGACCTGGCCGTAAAACTTTCTGAAAGATCCAACACTCGATAACATGCGAAGGATACAACATTTGTACTTGTTTCGTACTTGGAATTGGTATAATAAAATAATTATGGTGTTTATTTAGGATATCAAAATATAATATGTGTATACTACTTATACGCCACGGTGGTTTCCAAGGGGAACTGCGTTAGAGTACATTGTAACCAAATATGTCTTACATTCATAAAATGTAAGATATATTTGGTTACTTCATCATTATAGCAGCTGTTAGCTGTCCACGGCTGAACATAGGTCTAGGTCTCCCCTTTTGGAGTTTTTTTGCCAGTAATTGCTACGTTTGGCAAGCGGGTTGGCAACTGTAGTTAGCTTTTTTTTTCTTTATTAAAGGTATACACAACAGGTTACAATCAATAACATTATATATATTATATAAAGAAAACAGATTGAACTAGATTGAGACCCAGACAGGTGTACACACAGCATGGTTAAAGCAGTCGGCAAACAGTGTTAAATTATAAAGTTATATGACAACGAAGTACATGCAAATAATAAAAATACATAAAACAATGGACATGTCAAAGAGACTTGATGGCTGTTTGTAAAATGTTTTGGAAGGTGTTTAGACGTGAGTTGAAGATATCAATTTGAGGACATTTAGCGGAAAATTCATTAAAAGTACGACACATACGGATGAGCGGGTTATAATACGATGTATTGTTCTTATAAAGGCAAATGTTTTAGAACTGCGTGTTACAGTTTTTATATTGAAGGTCAAAGCAGAGAGTAGAGATTTGTTGATGTTCTAAGAAGGACATTGTTGCTCAAACTTCGAATATTAAGGTATTATTATTATTCAGTCGCCTAAACACCAAAATTTTTTAACGTAAAAAGAAAGTTGAAACAAGCGTTATATATTTGACGATCAATAATATTTTATTATAAAAATAAATATTAGCATCCGAGAATTTGTACAATTACAAGATATTATTTTATTACCATTAAAAAGGTGTTTTTTACGGAGTCAAATTCGGCTTTTGTCAGAACAAAATAAAAAAAAAAAAACAGTAACAATTTTAATGGAATTTAAATTTAACGTAATGGGAATTTTGTTGGGGACCAGTGTTCATTGGATTTTTTAAACCTATACAACACGTAATATATGTAGTATATACACATTTAAATTCATCATTTCACCTCAAGAAAAACATAGATTGTGAAACGACAAATAATTTTATGTTGTCCATAATACTGTATCCAACTGTTACTTAATGGCGAGGGGGATAAAAGGTTTAGTGATGGGGATGTTAGTCCCCATTGTTAGTAATACACCCTATCAGATCGATCTGGAGATTACTTAGAGAAGGATTATTTACTGCATGGATGCCTTCTGTAATTCGAAGTAATCCTTCTGGAAATCATCGTGAATTCTTGATGAATACGTCCCAAATTCTAATGAGTCAAATAACTTCATCCTAATACTTTCATCCTCTACAGGCTGGAGTTTTCGTATACCAAAAAAATTTTTTATATAACTTAGATTGGTAAACGAGCCGACGGTCCACCTGATGGAATGTGGTAACCGTCGCCTGAGACGCCTGAGACATGAGCAGTACCATGGACATAACAGAGTATACTGTTTCGCCCATGATACCCCCATGCGTTGCCATTCCTGAGGACTCAGGTGTTATTCCTCTGTACCCAGTAAATTCACGCCATATCCCACCCTTCAAACCTAAACACATCCATGCAAACACAACTGCTTCACGGTTGAAACACGAATGGGACAGAGGTACCCAAGTAATCGACTTTTGAACAAAGTCTCCCTTTGGTGACGCAGACGGGGTTATCGTTCCATTTTCACCCATCGACTAATATGGGGCATATTTCATGATAAGTCCCTACGTCGAAATAAACCTACGCATGTTCAAATCAATAATGCACTCCACTGATAAAAAAATCTATAAACCACGCAATAGATTATTCACTTTAGGCGGATTATTTACGGAAGTTTTCATAGTACAAAATGTAATAAGGATGCCCTAGAAGCTAAAAATATACGATCCAATAATAATAATTAAAAATTTTACTTCAAATTTCTCAATTCATCTATTTTTTTTTTGTCAGTGTCTTGGTAATTCTGAACTCATAGTACCTACTATTTTTAACAGATTTAAAAAAAAGGAGGTGTTTGATTCTATATTTAAATTAAATTATATTTAATTTCTCTAAGTCTGTCCTTATGATCGATTTGAAAAATTCTTTATCTCTCTGAAAGGATATTACAGATTGATTCCACAGTTATTTTATCAAAATTGGATGAGTAGTATAGTTTTTAAATCAAAATAACTATGATTGGTGTCGGTTTTTTTTTTGTGGAACAAAATCTGAATTATAAATCGTACTTCTGTGTGCAGAATCCTGCCTATTGCGAAGTAAGTTCTATTTACAAACATGTTTCCGTGTTCTAAATTCGAATATTCTAAATCTAATTCAATGAAGCAACGTCCCGTTTATAGGTGTTTCATTATGTTTTAAATTAAGAACAAACAGATTATTTGCTCGATATTAAATTAAGAATATTAAAGTAAGTAATAAGTAGTAGTGTTCATTTATTTACAATGGGAAAGGCAAAGGAAACTAAGCCATACTGTCTGATCTTCAGTAAAGAAATTAGTTAAAGTAACTGTTTTTTTAACGTGGAACATGTACTAATCGTACTTAAATATTGCAATTCATATTAATGTAAAGCCAAACAAAAGGGCGACCACATAAAAATTCAATCTGGATTGCGATTGATAAACGTAATAGCAGCAAATTGCAAATTGTTAAATACATTGCAAAAACTCAAAGACGAACTTAGCGTGTCATCGAGTTTTTCCATCGTACAGGCGTGAAGAATGTAGCGTTAGTTTGCATATACAGTGCCGACCAATTAACTCATTACGCTGACTATGATAAATTGTTTACTAACACGCGATAATTGAAGATCGTGTACGGGTGCTTTTGCGTACAGATTAGATTTTATTAGTTTTCTTATGTGTTATTATTGTGGCCATGCACACTTCAGAAATATCTGATGACAATTTTAAAATCAGAAGCGTAGCTTTCAACTATGAACAAAAAATATGTCTAAAAGTACATATTCTACGCGCTTATTTTACTTGAAAAAAGAAAAGAATTTATTAAAAAAATTACAAATGGATAAAGGCTATGGAAAAACAGCGGTAGGAGGGGGGGGGGTAGTTACGACCACTTCTGAGACAGACCGTTTTACCTCGTCTTCTCAAAAATAAATTTGAATCTTTAGAAAGTTTTAAACTTATTTAAAAGACAAATAAAATGATTATTATTATTCATGGTTTTTTTTTGATGCGTGATAATGGTATGGTAACCCCGCCTGCGCTAACGGGACACGCTGACGGAGCACCAGTGAAGGGTGATAGATGAGAATGAAAACAGGCCAGTTAGCCCATCATGATGAATTCAACAGGAATTAACCATGATAGTTTCCAGGGGGAACCACGAGGAGGTCGACCTTGTATATACCCAATATTGCTGTACTAGCTGCTAGCAATGGGATTTTTAGTCTTCATTACTAACAATCCCTTTCTCCCTTATTCATGGTTGTTATGCGGCTAGGCCTCTTCTGGAAAATAATCACATTATAAATAATTTAAAAAAAAAAAGTAAAACTAATATACAATTATAATGTACAAGTTTGTAAAGATGTTTGTTAACCAGTCATGCTTAAATTGTTGAATGGATTTGAATGAAATTCGGTACATGGTTAAGTTATATTCTAACTTAACACATAGAATACTTTAATACAGATTCACGCGGGCAACGCTACGAGAAACAGCTAGTCTTAAATACACTAATCCCCAATTCCCGATCGAGCATGGGCTTTTTCCATGCGACCATGTAATTTTAGATATAGTAGGTACATTTAAATAAATTCACATAATGTTAACAGAGATTTAAAAGAGTTACTGTTGAGTTCCTTGCGGGATCTTCTCAGCAGATAATAATATTTCTAGTTCTGCAATAGAGGAACAAAGATTTCCGTAAAAAGAAGCTGTTCTCAATTTGCAGCGTTACCTCGGCTTGCCAGTGATGCTGAAGGCGGGCGAGTATTCCCCGAACAACCCGCTCATCCGCGGCGAGAGGAGCTCGGGCGATGTGCTGCTAGGGCTCGGCGAGTACGAACGGAGGCGGAACACGCTGCGCAAGCTGAGGCAGCAGCAGTACAGAGAGTATCTCGACCAGGTGAGCTCGCATTGTATATTTTTATAATGGGTGATAATGGAATGTGTACTCTCTGATGCTTCACGGTATACGCTGGCGGGGCACCAGTGAGGGATGGTAGGTGAGGATGGAAAGGCAGGCTTATTGTGATGAATGCACCAGGAATTCAGCACGATGATTTCCAGGAGGGACCAGGTGGAGGTCGATTTAATGGGGTATGTTGCTAGCAATGGGATTTTTAGACCTCATAACTGACAGTTTTTTTATTTATAAAACTTAGAATGGCAAACAAGCTGACGGCCCACCTGATGGAAAGTGGTAACCGTCGCCTATAGACATGAGCAGTACCATGGACTGACCTAAGTTCATCCTCATTTAACCTCGCTAGTAATCCGTCAGAGTATACCATTAAGCGACGGAGATTTTTTTTACCAGAGGGATACTTTGTACAAAAGTCGATTGTTTCGGTACCTCTGTCCCATTCGTGTTTCAACCGTGAAGCAGTTGTGTTTGCATGGCTGTGTTTCGGTTTGAAGGGTGGGATATGGCAGTGAATTTACATGGTACAGAGGAATAACACCTGAGTCCTCAGGAATGGCAACGCATGGGGGCTATAATGGGCGAAACAGTATACTCTGTTATGTCCAAGGTACTGCTCATGTCTATAGGCGACGGTTACCACTTTCCTTCAGGTGGGCCGTCAGCTTGTTTGCCATTCTAAGTTGTATAAAAAAAATCTCCAAACATTCGTAAATGTTATTATTATTTTTGCTTTAAATTAGGGGAAGAATATATATCCCTTTTGGCAACGTTGGCCACAAAAAAAATACAATTGAATTGAGAATTTGAAGGAAAACCTGATTCATCATGAATGCTTCCAGCAAGCGAAAAAGAAACAAGAGGCCAAAGAAAATGCGGAGAGGGAGCGTCGCGAGCGGGAGGAGAGGGAAAGAGAGCTAGAAGAGAGGGAAAGAGAGCGGGAAGAGAGGCAGAGGGAGAGCGAGACTCTAAACCGACAGCAGTACAACCCGGACACGCGACGAGCCAGTATTTGTTATGGCACAAACGATGCGTATTATTCCAAGTAGGTATTCAATCTGCCATTGAAGTCAGTTCTGAGGTGCTATTGATCTCTAAATCTGCCTCTAAAAATGAAATTTTAATTTAAGGTAACAGCGAAATCTTTATTATAAGGGCCAATATAAACTTATTTTTTAATAGATTTAAGTAATAGTACATTACTGAAGCGGCCAGCAACTGAGGCATTGATGGATGAACGTGCAAATGTAGGCCGAGGCGCAGCCGAGGCACACATACGTGAGTCCATCAATGCCTAGTTGTGGCCAAGGCTTGTATAGTACTTTTCTCAAACAATGCGCGGAAATCAAAAACACAATTTTACTTTTTAAATTCAATGACGAATAACGAACAATAATAATTTTTCAGGCGCCATAATGTTCCTTTGTTTTTTTTTTTTTCAATAAACAGCTTTCTATTTGCAAACCAGTTCGAAATTTAAATAAAACCTTTTATTAGTTACCTCCTTGGTAGCCATGTTTCGAAGTAAAAGGTCATTCCATTTTTAAATTACAGGACAGATATGAGTTTATATAGTAATTTCGCAAAACACGACAGATATGGATTTTCATACAACTTTTGCTGGCCGCTACCCGCATGTATCTGGCCAGTACGCCAATTTTGATTTATCTCGAAGAAGATTGTCAAAATATTGCTCACATTTCCAAGCATGTTTGAGAAAAAAATATTATAACTTTAGTTCATCATATAAATATATATCATAGCAATAAACTAAGTTGTGATATACCCTCTCGGGTCGACCACCACGTGGTTCCTCCTGGAAACCATCACGGTTAATTCTTGTCGACTTAATTATGGTGGGCCAATTGACCTGCATTCATTCTCACCTATCATCTTCCACTGGTGCCTCGTCGGTGTATACCGATAGCATGGGCTAGGTTACCATTCCATTTTCATCTATTAAAAAATATATATACATAGTACGCATATAACAAATTTTATAGTAATTGGTTAAGTATAAGGCGATATATAGTAACAAACTCACTTTCACATTCATCACCAGAGGGAGACTTTGTACAAAAGTCGATTGTTTGGGTACCTCTGTTCCATTCGTGTTTCAACCGTGAAGCAGTTGTATTTGCATGGCTGTGTTTCGGTTTGAAGGGTGGGATATGGCGTGAATTTACTGGGTACAGAGGAATAACACCTGAGTCCTCAGGAATGGCAACGCATGGGGGTATCATGGGCGAAACAGTATACTCTGTTATGTCCATGGTACTGCTCATGTCTATAGGCGACGGTTACCACTTTCCATCAGGTGGACCGTCAGCTTGTTTGCTATTCTAAATCGTATAAAAAAAAAATTCATAATTGTGTTTTATTCAAAATAATTTATATTGGACACATTAAAGGATTTAATATACTATTAGTAGATTATTGTCAAACCCGTTGTTTCCAGTAAAGTGGACACGGGCGTACAAGTGGACAGCATCACGAGCCCGCTCTCAGTCGCCGTACAGACAGAAGATCATGACTTTTTCCATGTGAGTAATTTTTTATATATATAAGTATACAACAGTTTTAGTACCAAGTGTAGTCAATAGATGGCGCTGGTGTGTTTTTACAACGCGATATTGTTTAGTTTCCCTGTAACTACACTTTTTTTATTTGTACTTTAACTTGTTATTCGCCCTGTTATTCTGGGTAGGCAGAGTTTATATATTATTTTTCAATGCATGTCTTACGGTTATACGTGAGAATGCTAGTATAATAACTAGAAAATGATTACTTCTCTTACTTTTTTTGTGAAAACAATACAGGCGATTCGACTTTTAAATTAGGCATAGATAAGTCAACGATTTTTCTTGCGTTAACACAGTAACTCAAGATTTTTTTTATACAATTCAGAATGGCAAACAAGCTGACGGCCCACCTGATGGAAAGTGGTAACCGTCGACTATAGACATGAGCAGTACCATGGACATAATAGAGTATACTGTTTCGCCCATGATACCCCCCCCCCCCATGCGTTGCCACTCCTGAGGACTCAGGTGTTATTCCGCTGTACCCAGTAAATTCACGCTATATCCCAACCTTCAAACCGAAACACAGCCATGCAAACACAACTGCTTCACGGTTGAAACACGCATGGGACAGTGCATTCTACTGCGCCGACTCATTGTGTCAATTCAAAATTGTACTATGACGCACCGGATAAAGTGTTTGGCTATTCTAAGTTGCATAAAAAAAAGTGTATTTTTTTGTGGGTCACCAATCTTGAATTATTTGTGGAACGCAATCTTAACGATATACAGTGTATTTCACAGTTGCCACTGTCCCCGTGTAAGACTCGCTTGACAGAAGCGGAGCGCGAGCTGTCCCCCCGCACAGTGGACGGGCGGGGTGGATGCGGTCCGGGGACAGCCGGCTGGGGGCGGCCGGGGGACAGCAGGCGCCGCAGCTGCGGAGACTACGACAGTAAGTGTAAGCATGCTTCAATTGTGCAATTTTGTAATTTATTATTTGTATTTACAATATAAAAAATAATCACATAATTTTAACATGTATGACATATCTGATAAGTGTCCGGGGTGTGCCATTATGGACAATTCGAATCTCCGGCCTTATTACCGCGTGTTCACTTATTAAGTTAGTACAGGAAGTCGCTTTTGAACTATTTTTTTTTTTTGGGGAAAAATTCTTCGATGAAAAGTCTTGGTGATGGAACATTCTTAGTCATCTTGCGGCATGCTTATGATTTCGAATTTATTTATTTTACACTTTATTGCGTTAATTAAATAATAAATACGGAAAATGTTTAATGCCAAATGATACAAAAGGCGCGTCGTGTCATATCAAGAGGTGAAGAGACTCGCTGAAAATCGTAGTGAGTGGCAAGAGCTCCACCGACAAGAGCGCAGCTCTTAAAAAGATAGAGAGATACAAAAGGCGTCTTTGATGATTTTACTCTGTATAATATTGGTCGTATTTAGATTAGCATATTTTAGATTTATATTTATTTATTTATTTATTTATTTATTCATTAGTACAAATATGTGTACATGGCGAACTTAATGCTAAAAGCATTCTCTCCCAGTCAACCATAGGGAAGTGTCAGAATACTCGAATGCGGTACTACTAATTATTGATATACATACGTACTAAAATTACATATATAAACGAATAAATATATATAAATAACAAATATACTTACACATATATGACATACACTATATTATACACGAAATTGAGAATAATATAAAGTACTTACTGTTCGGATAAAAATAAAAAGTGTGCGTTAACGCTTTTTTTGAAAGACGGTTTAGTCGGTAGTCTCTTAATGGCATCAGGAAGCGCGTTCCAGAGTCGTGAAGAATGTAGGAGAAAAGAGTTTGAAGCGTAACCAGTACGGTGAGAGGGGAAGGATAATTGGAGAGTATTATTGGAACGAAGGTTACGTTCGTGAGTTTCAAAAAGATAATGGAATTTACTCCTTAAGTAGTTAGGAGACTGGGGGTTTCGAAGAAGAGTGTAGAGGGTACAAAGAGTTCTAACGTTTCTGCGTTGACGAATGGAAAGCCACTTGAGCTGAGACCGATATAAAGAAATGTGATCGAATTTGCGGAGGTTGAAGATAAAGCGTATAGCTTGGTTGAGGAGACGGTCCAGCTTATCGAGAAGATCTTCATTAAGATCTGGATAACACACATCAGCATAATCATCATCATATTCATCACCATATCAGCCGTTAACTGTCCACTGCTGAACACAAGCCTCTCCCATAAAGGGAGGTCTTGCAAATAGCATTTGGTGATGTTTTAAGAGGTACGCTGCTGTCCCTCCCTTTAAGTTCCTTTAGTGGAACGTTTTCGTTCTTACGACACCCTCGGGGAAAGGAAGGGATGCCCCATTTTCCGTTGGGTACCACACGGTGATTATTTTTATATCTAATCACCGTGTGGTTAAATTCAAAAAAACATAGATAGGTAGATAGATAATTTATTTACATTACTTACAGCACACAAATTACAATACAAACATACACATAATACACAGTGAAAGAGATAAAAGAATGAAAATAAAAAAAAGCAACAAAAAGAAAAACAAAAAGCGAAATATATAAAACAACAATTTCATATTAAAACTAAAATAAAAATATCTATGTAATTACTCGGTATATCATTAGTTTTTATGCAACCACTTGCATTGTAAATGCAGTTTAGTAAATAAAGTTTATTGCATTGCGTTGCAGCGGGCGGTCGGCTGCGGCGCGAGGGTGGACTGCTGGACGCGGACGCTATACACCGGCGGAACTTGCAGGCCGAGAAGGTGGTATTATTATTTATTTTTTTTTGCACTTTTTTTCTGGATTGTCTATATTTATATTGTATAGAGTAATATTTGGGTGTTTGTAAAATCTACATCGTTATAAGATCGAGTAAACTTAAAGACTACTCGATCTATTTTAAAAGTTCTTTCACCTATAACTCTTTCTGAGTTACCATTCCATTATTATCCAATAAAAAAAAAACTATGTTCCCTATGTATGACTATATCAATGATAAATAATCCTTCATGAAAATTCTAATTAAAAATGTTTATTTGAAAACAGTTTTTTTTTTTTTTATTTTTCTAAAATTGTCATTAAGTTTATTAATTACTAGTTGTTTCTCGTTACTTTTCCCGCGTGCCAAATATTTTTTTTTATCATCTGGAAAATGCTTTATGCAGACCCATACCCCTTGTGGGAGGTGAATGGGTACTGTGGGAATCCCCCCGTAAGGTGGGAGTGTACCCACCAAAAACCAGACGATATGCCCTCGAGGTGCCATATGTCGGAGACATGGGTTCGCTTTCGCACTCACCACATCTCCGACGGCGCGTGCCAAATAAATGCAAATTTTTTTAAAAATGTATGTATGTTTGTTACTCTGTCACGCTTGAACGGATTTGAATTGACTTTGGTACATGGGTAGGTCACAGCTGGTAAGCCATTAACATAATGTTTGTTCAGGAAGCGGCCGAGCGTCGTCTGTTCTACCAACAAGAGCTCAGGAACCAAATCCTGGAGCAACAGAGAATAAAAGAAGAGAGAAAGACGAGAGAGAAGTGAGTAGAGAGAGATATGTCATTACTATATACCATAATGATAGTAACCTACGATCGAGTAGTATAAAATGACGTTTTCAGTTTTTGTTGTCTTAGTTTTCGTACAACGCCATCTAGCGGTGCCAGAAGTAAAATTTGTCATAAATTATCTTTGCAAATTAGTGTAAATTAGGGCGAGTGATGGGCAGCAGTGTCCCTCTTAAAACATTTCTTAAAGCCCAACTGCAATTGCCAACATGCCTGCCAAGTGTGGCAACTACTGGCGAAACTTCCCTTATGAGAACCTCTTATGTCCAGCAGTGGACAGTTAACGGCTGAAATAATAATAATTAGTGTTAAAAATTTAATTAAAAAATATTTATAGTAGAATATGATTTTTGTTCGCTTAAAAATTACAAAATAAAGAAAAAGATATTAAATCGTTCTTTTAAATACTAGATTTTATGTAAATGTTTGAGTGTTTGTTTGTTGGTACATATCTACTTTATGGTAGTAGCTGAGAGTTACTCTTTATTTGTTAAGGCATTTGCGAAAAAAATATCTGTTAATTTCTTTTTACATTGTATGTAGGATGCTAGAGCAAGCAGAGATGCGTCGTCTCGAGGAACAGTTGCGGATGCTGCGACTGGCGCACGAGAGGGAGATAGGGAAGCAACACGAGATTAACAACACTGTAAGTCGAGCTATATGAACTGAAATACCTATAGCAAAATCCATATATAGATACACAATTCCGCGTTTTAAATTAAAATACTTTAACTTTTTATGGATGATAATGGAATGGTAACTCCGCCTGCGCTAACGGTATACGCTGGCGGGACACCAGTGAGGGATGATAGGTGAGAATGAAAAGGCAGGTCAGTTAGCCCATCGTGATGAATACACTTGGAAGTCAGCACGATGGTTTCCAGAAGATACCACGGGGAGGTCGACCTGTTAGAGTACATTGTTAGCAATAGGAGTGGTGATCCGCATTACTAACAATCCCTTCCCCCAACTTAATAATAATAATAATAATAATAATTCTTTATTATCAGGTACTTAGCCCATAGAGGTACAATTGTATTACAACGTGCACGGATAACATATAAAAATATAACAATCAAAACATACAAAAAGAAAAACATAAAAATTAAAATATATGTAGAAAATTTATAATTTATAAAAAGTAAAGTAAATTAAATAATAATACAGCAAGAAGCAAGAGAACATTATTTAATGTTCCTGTCTTGGTGCACGGACAACCAATACTTTTGAATGGGACTGTTCAGACACTGGGACAATGTGCTGAGGATTTCATTCTTTGAATTCCGAATGTGAGCCCAGAAATTTGCTACACGATTTCTTATTATAGCGAAGTAATCATTCACCCTGGACTCCGCAAACATGCCCGACGCACTACAGTATTTCGGAAGCCTCATCAAAATGCGGTATGCATTATTATACTGCACTCTAATGCTGTTCCGCGCACTTTTGGTGCAATTTGTCCAAAGCTGACATGTATAGAAACATTGACAAAATGCTCGAAACAATGTCAACTTCACATCTGGACTGCAACGGGCGAACCTTCGCGCGAGCATGTTGCAACGGACGGCCAGGGCCCTTCGTTCTCGTTCCACATCTCCGTCATCGCGAAGATCCTCTGTCACGATATGTCCCAAGTATCTGAACTGACCCACTCTTTCCACTGCAGCGCCGTCTATAAAAACTGGCGGGATCCTCTCCGGTCCTCTCCCAGACCGAAATACCATCATTTGTGTTTTTTTTACATTGTATTTCAGTCCATGACTCGATGCATAACGTTCACAAATTGCTAACAATTTTCTTAGTCCACTGATAGAGGGACTAAGAAGAACCATATCGTCAGCGTAGCTTATACTATTTAAACAAGTAGTTCCAATATGACAGCCTACTTTGGCGCTCCTTAGTTCCCCTATCAGGTCATTTACATATAAATTAAAGAGGTCCGGTGAGGTCAGCCCTCCTTGACGAACTCCACATTCTAGTCTATGCTCACTAGAGGTGGTGCTGCCCCATTTTACAAAATTTGTCTGTCCACAGTACCAGACCCTCAACAGATTAATAATTCTGTTTGGTACAGCTGATAAATTTAGTTTCTCCCACAATAAATCATAATTTACCAGGTCGAAAGCTCGACTTAAGTCTAAAAAACACGCGTAAACTGACGTACTTCTTTCGACATAATAGTGAACGGCCGATTTAAAACAAAATATAGCTGAATCTGTCGAGAGTCCAGGCCTGAAGCCAAACTGCGCATCATCTATTTTCATACTACGCTGCAGTTCTGGCTGAATTAATCTTTCGAGTATCTTACCAATAATTGTACCTAATGATATGGGTCTATAATTGTTAATATTCGAAGGGTCACTAGTTTTATGTTTCTGAATAGGTACCACTACAGTTTTCATTAGATTCTTAGGCAAATAGGCCGAGTTAATACAAATATTAAATAAGTCAGACAATACATGAAAAATAATTTCACCCGCATGTGCAATGTGCTCCACACTTAGCCCGTCAAATCCTGGAGATTTACCACGTTTCATTGCCCGAACTACTCGAGCAACATCGTCTGAACTAAAATAAAAAAATTCATTGTCCACATTTTCGTTAACCGTACGCGGGCACACCGCAGCACGACATGAACGAGGTTTCACAAGGAAATGGCGCGAAAATAAGTCAGCAATCGATTTGTGATTGTATTCACCCTGTATACTAGCCGGTATACTTGATCCATAATCAAGCCGTCTCGTGCTTCTCCAAAATTTGCCAAAGTTTTTATTCGCTTGGTGCAAGGCTAATATATTCATTTTAATTTGATCCTCATTATTCTGGCACCACCTCAACTTGTTTTTAAAAGCCTTACGAGTATCAACCATATTTTTATAAATATCGCCCGTCACCGGCCTACCACCCAGCACCCAACAGTCAAAATAAATTTTGGCTGTTTGATGTAAACGTTTTACGTGGTAGTTCCAACCTAATATATGTTTGTTCTTTTTCCGTGCACCTCGACTTACATACTTTATTGCACCAACCTGTAGAATTTGTACTATATTATTATAATAATTGTCCAATAAAAATAAATGCTTTTTGCAAAAGTGATTATTACAACAATTGACACATTGACTAGACAATTTAAAATTTTGCAATCTATCATAACAATAGTCAGAGTATAAATTTATTTGCTCAACATTCCTTTCCCCCCAGCGAACACCACACAACACGTCATCTGTATTATCAATTATTATTTTCTTAGCGACAGTACTGAGTTCACACAAAATTATTAGCGGGAGATGGTCCGACCAGTACACACCGTAGTCCACACGAGCCGCCGAGACAGTTTCACGAGCAGCAGCTGTCACCACACAATGGTCCAACCAGCGCCTTGTACCACATCCATCGTTCATATGAGTATAAGTACTATCCTCTAGCAACTCTCGATCAACACACACTAGTGACTGTTCTGAGCAGAATGACAGTAGCTCGTTACCAAACCTAGACACAGGATGTGCATTGTAGTCTCCAAGCACGTAAATAGCCTCCGTTTCTGCGTCATTTATTATCGCCTGTACACTTCCCAAACAGTTAGTAAATTCTAGCAAATTCTCTTCCCTTCCCTCATCATATGGTAGATAAACACATATCACGACAATACTATGCCCATCGACATTAATTTGCACAGCAGCCAGTCTGTCACTAGGGCACTCTATAATAGACACTTTCGAGAAAACAGACTTACGCCACATCAGTGCAACACCTCCATAGGGTCGGCCTTTCAATAACCCAACGGATGTGTCCACAGACGACTTTGCAAAACATCCAAAGTCCCTGTCAATCTCATTCACCAAATTAAGATCATGAGGAAGCAACCATGTTTCCTGCAACGCTAGGATATCAACGCTCTTACACAAATCTCTAATCTGGTTAACAGATCTCTTTATCGATCTACAATTAAAAGTAGCCATGGATATAGATATCTTGTTAGATTTATCCATAAAGTGTGTTATTAGAAGCGGTACGAATCACTCGTTCTCGATAACGTCGAAATACTAATCCTACTGGCCAGAAACTAGAATTTAGGAAGGTATTTATTTTATTACTTGATATTTTAACCTTAAAAGAATTAAATGACGTCTCTCGGTTTTGTTTGAGTAGCTCAACATTAAAGCATTCTTCCCCCATATCCTGAATATGAGCCCTTATATTTGACTCCGTAACAGTTTTTGATGCCCTTGAAATATAAATCGAACACTGTGATTCAGCTACTTGAATTTTAGCCGTATTTTCCAAAGTACCACGCATATTAATAAGTTTTTGTTTACGTTTTTTATATTTAACAACAGTGAATTGCTCACTATTGTTGTTCTCAAGAGTCTCATTAGATGTAGGTATTACCATATTTTTCGACATTAACTGCGCAACCACTCCACACTTCCCAGTCACTGCACTCGCAGGCGATATTGTACCATGTATGCGGTGCCGCTTACGAGCGCTTTTCGTTTGACTCGACAGTGTCCGGTGAACAATATCACGATAGGTCGGTGTATGAACGGTGTCGGCCACGTCCAGCGTGCCGCCGTGCACCGGCGACGGCACAACGACAGGCGGTAGCGGGCGAAGCTCTGCATTAATACTCCTATTTCTCGTCGGAGTCGTCGGGCTGCTATTTATCCTTGTGTCTTTATCTTGCTTATTTATCGTCATTGATAAGTGTAATTCAGTTAACTCGGAGCTAACTTTCGTCTGAAATTCATTTAATTCTGTTCGCATCATAGACATATCTTTCAATAGACGAGTCACATCTACATAGTCAAAGGTTACAGACGGTAGGCGACTTAGGTCTCGCGCAACGAAAATTGGTTGTTTGTCTGGATCCACTTCTTTAAGCACTGTAATGATATCTTTCACATTTTTCTTCTTCTTGTCGTCGCCCTTTCTATGAATGTTCCTGGATCCATTTCCACACGCACAATACAATACATTTTTCCCCGTTTCAATTTCAGAATCTGAATAATTCGAAGCACATATTTGCATGATACTAAGTTCATCCAAAATGTCTATTTTGTTTTGAATAAATGCTAAAAGTTCATTAATTATTATATTATCCGCCATCTCTTAATAACTTAGACCACGCACTCGTACATTATAAAATGTTATTATTCCGCGTATACAAACAATACGTCTACCTTACTACAAAACGTCTAGCGAACTGAGTAGTTAACGTATCTACAATCTCGTTGACGTGTGGTCCCGGCATAGAATAGGCCACCTCTTCCTTTCCTGTGGGTGTCATAAGAGGCGAGTAAGGGGGGAAAGGGATTTGTAGTAAGTATTAGTAAGTAGTAAATATTACCAGCAATATAACCTGTCAGGTCGAACTCCACGTGGTTCCCCCTGGGAACCATCGTGGCTAATTCTAGTTGAGTTCATCAGGATGGGCTAACTGACCGGCTTACATTCTCATCCGTCATCTATCACTGGTGCCCCGCCAATGTATACCGATAGCGCAGACGGGGTTACCATACCATTATCACCCATTAAAAAAAAACAGGCGACTAAGGGGACTTTACGGTTAAGGGATGGAGAGCAGTCTTCCTCTTAAAACGATTAAAAAGTTTGACAACTCGCTTGCGAAACGTGGCAACTACTGGCAAAACCTCCATAATAACGTCTGATACGATGATGAATGTGACTATGTCGTAGTTTATTAGTGTGTGTTCAAAAGACACTCTTTTTTTGTGAAAAAAATGTACTTTTAAACCGACTTCAAAAAGAAGGAAGTTCTCAATTCGGTTGTATTTTTTTTATGTTTTAACAAACATATCTCCTTCACTTGTAAACCGATTTGGAAAACCGATTTTTTTATATGAAAGGATATACTTACAAATTGGACCATAGAAAGGATCAATACTTTAGTTTTAAAATTAAAATAATTTGCCACAGTTAAAGTTGTTTTGTTTTTTTGTGAAACACAATCTTAATTGTTAACTTCACAATTAATTTCAGATGAAAGACGAAGCGTTAGATTTCACGAAAAAACGTTCAGAACTCCAAGATGAGATTGACACTGAACAAAAGCGTTTACTCCGCGCCGTCACGCAGCCCGTCGCCGCCAAACGGAACGTAATCACCTCCAGGAGCGACACAAACCCACCCAAACTGCAATCCTACTACGCACGGGACAAAGAAAAACCATTCTCGACTAACATACCGGACAATTCCATCTTCTCCCCGAACTACGACGTCGACACTTACCTAAGAAGGAATCTTAATTTCAAAGACAACGTTTTAAAGAATCGACTAGATAATGTAAAAAACCGTGGCATAGACATAGAGAGTATTGGCGAGAGAAAGTACAACGAGAAATCAAGAAATTTCGACAAAATACTCGAACGGTCCAAAGATACCGCGAAGAGGAACGTAACGCGTCCGTCCGACATCGAAGATAGTTTGCCCATACCTGTTCTACGACATTCGCCCGTAACACAATCGGATAAAGTCGAAAATACTAATTTGAGTGATGCAATGAAATTAGTCGACGATAAATGGAAAGTGCCTGCTGTACAAAAGAATATATTGAAGTCGTTGCCCAACGACGAAGGTAAGAATATTAGTATATTGACCCAGTTGGGGTCCATAAGGAGGCAACTACAGTTGGAGCAATTGAAACTGGATAGAATGAATAATGATGAGTTTTGATTTCATTCACTCATTCGTTCGTTCTTGTGTACTAAGTAGGGGTAATTAATATACAGCAATATCTATATATTGGTCCAATAACGAATATGTTAAAAGTCTGTTATCCAAAAAATATAGATAACAAACTTTTAACATATTCGAAAATAGATATCAAGACCGAGATATTGACCACAACAGAATAACAGCGTTTTGCTCTTTTTAGGGCAAAGCAAAAAGCTGAGTTGTGGCCATTTTGTATTACTGTGGCACACGCATGAAGAAAAAAAATTGTTACTAATTTTATGCATTCTGATTTTGTTTTTGTTTTTTTATTTTTTGTACATGTAACTTTTTTTTATCTTTTTTCACTTTGCATTTGTGTCTGTTGCTGTCTGTGTGCTGTAAGTAATGCAAATAATACAAGTAGTCATTGGAACGATATAATAAATTCAACAACTTATTCAATTAATAATCTATTTAGTTTTGTAATATTTATATGCGATAGTTACCACATTCCCTCGGCTTATTAGCATGAGTATAAAATGGCGGGTAACATGGATAACTGATTTATTGTAAGCCAAGTAATTTTACTACAAGCGAGATAAAACACAAGCTAGTATATCTACCTGTAATTTATATCTAGAATAAGTTTACTATTGTGATCTTTTGGAGGAAACAATAAAGCGTATCTATCTATCTCTCTCTAATGACGCGCACTCAATGGTATGTGCTTATGAGGACAGGAGCTAATAGATTGGTTACTTTTATTTGTAATGTAGAGTGCCAAAATAAGGTTACCTTAAATTCAGAAAACCTACTATAATATTGTTTTTTTTTTTTTAAATATGTTTATATTACAATTTCTCAATATATTGTTTTAATTTAATTATAGTTATTAAGCATGTATCTTGTTTTTGTATTCTGATTTTTAAAACTGTTTCACTTCTATTAGATTACAGTACTTTTTATGTACAGATAAACATGTAATACCCATTTTATTTTATATAGTTTTGTTATGTTTATAAAAATCAAAGAAATCGTTGCATGTGCATGATATAAACTTACCAAGTTCAGTTTCTAAGGAAATCTTTAATTTTTTTTTTTATATTTAAATTCACACAATCTAACTATATTGTCCATAAATAAAAGTGTCAAATGTTTAATGAAGGTTTCGAAGTATTGAAATTGTTTTGTCTCTTTTGTCTAGCTTAATACTTGGTATACAGAAAGGGACAAAACATTTATAATAGTTATGTTTATATGAAGATTTCTTTTTTATAACTGGATGGAAATGTTAATTTTTTTTTGAAGGTCAGCTTATTCAGAGTAATTATTATTTATGATTATATTCTAAGATGGCCAATTACAGGTGAGGTTGGCTAATCCTAAAAATTAGAAAGTAAATAAATTAAGACAAATTAATTAATATCAGTAGTTAATTAATATAAAAATCTAATTAATATTTAAAGTAATCAACGAATATAATAACTATAATAATAATAATATACGAATGCACTAGTAAGAGAGTTGATACAAACTGTTTTGTCTGAAATTGATACTTTGGTAATCTCTCTCTTGCTGTTATCAATTTTAAATTTTAATATTTTTTAATAATCACCTATCTATACTTACAATTAATGATTGGATTATACCTTTATTATTCTCGTAATATGGTCCACATAATTTGAAATTACCAATAAATTAATTAATATATTATATATTAAATTATATAATAATAAATTATAATAAATGATGATTGAAATTCGGAAAAGGCAAGCAGTATAGCTACTTCGAAATGTGAATAGGAATAAATTAATTATGGAAATCAATTTATTTTTTTCATATTTTTTTACAAAGTACCCATAAGTACTTTTACTTTTTACCCATATAAATTGTCCAATAATAATAATTTTTTGTTCAAAAAGATATGTTATGTAAATAAGTATACGTATTTTAAGAGAATCAACCATTATTGAAATACAAGCAATAAGTGTAAATGCAATCAAACGAATCATACCATAGACAATCTGCTGATGTCCAAAAGTAGTACAAATTAATCTATTAATTTATTTTGTTTTGTTACTCATTTAAAATATATTTCTGTGCTAGTTCTGACAAAACTTAATTACTTTTTTAATTATATTCCATTAAATACACTATAGTTGATTCGTTTAAGTATTAAAAATTCATACACAATTTTAGTATATAGCCCTGATATTTGTAAACCTTAGCATAAAAATATAAAATCTTATTTGAGAAATCAGTTTAGCGTACAATAGGGTTGATCGATATATCTAAAGAAGGTATAGCCCTTAAAATTTATAAAAAAAAAAAGAAATAATAACCACGGTGAAACTAGCTTCATAAACAACTACTAGTAGATACTTTTTCGTCATAAATACATACAGTAGTGCCAAAATTAATCTTCCTTATTAATAAACTGGTACGACATTGAACATTTTCATATACAGGTCGATAATTTGTAGCATACTTTTACAAGATTCTATAAGTGGAACTGAACGTTTCTTCCAATAAAAGATGGATTGAAAAATTAAAAAAAAGTATGTACCTAATAGAAAATCTAGAGTTGGTAGTAGTAAGTAGTACTACTAACTTGACAGCTGTGTGCATCATTGTTTTAATATGAGAATTAAAAATTTTGCCGTTTTCTATCCATTATTTTTTGGATAACAATGTACAGTTTCGTTTGTAGCACGTTCCCTTCAGAGGGTGCTAATAATGTCGACTTTACCTTGCATATGTAAACACACGGTGCACGAATTTAAATTCAAAATGTGTGTAATTTACAATAAATTTATTACCTATTGCTATCATTTTAGATATCAATTTTGACAGCTTCTAGTTGTACTTGAAATAGTTGCAATTTTAAAATTAAGCCTGGAATGTGTCCCAAAAGTCATGTCATGCGTTTTGTAATTGAAAAATCATGTATAGAATAATTAGGAATAATTTTCCTAATAATACATAAAAATTTTAGGTTTCAAACTGGATGTAGTCTATGTCTTAATTTGCAATCTCTTATTATAAAAACGTTAGGAAAGATATTTCATGTACTGTTAAATTTTATTTGTATGAATGGTTTTTTTTTTAAAAACCTAACTTTAGAATTACTTATATCTTTGTCTAAAGAGTTGTTGTCCTAATGTATATTAATTTTGTCGCACATGCATCGTGAATGTTACGCGATATTTTAGTCAATTGTGGACCGATTTTAATTACTCTTTTTAATTTATTATTATTTTTAATAATTGTTCCATACAAATATGTGTAAAATTTGATTGGTCTTATTTAACGCACAATATGAGTTCCAAAAGACTGTGAATGTAATATATAAGTAAGCAGAAAGGATGTTGAGCTTGGAATTGGAAAGTGAGACTAAAATAAGGAATTGAATGTGTATTTTTATAGTGGTTAATTATATTTTTACATGCTTTTAGTGAATATAATGTTGCCAATTTTTTATTATAAATGCACCCAATAGAGGCTTACATACTTGTGAATTTGTTTCGAATTATAAATAGTTTATAAAGAATTCCACAAGTGTTAAGTTTGATAGAAGCTTAGTTCAATTTGTACGAGTTATAAAAAATAAATGCCAATATAATTTGAAATGTCTTTTTTTTACTATATTACTTTTTTTTATATTTTCAATAGCGAACAAGTTGGGGGGGGGGAAGGGATTGTTAGTAATGGAGACTGAGAATCCCATTGCTAGCAACATACCCAACCAGGTCGATCTCCTCGCGGTTCCCCCTGGAAACTATCATGATTAATTCCTGATGAATTCATCATGATGGGCTAACTGACCTGTTTTCATTCTCATCTATCACCCTTCACTGGTGCTCCGCCAGCGTATCCCATTAGCGCAGGTGGGGATTACCATACTATTTTTACCCATCAAAAAAAAATAGCTAACAAGCTGACGGCCCACCTACCCGTCAGGTAGTTCTAAGTTGCATAAAAAAATAGAGATACAAATGCAGAAAATAGTTTAAACAACATTAATCTATGACTACAAATAAAAATGCTAATATCAGATTCTTATTTTCTTTTAATTACAAACAGTAAACAAGACAATAACGACATGGCCGAAAGATTAATGTCGCAAAATGACAATATTAGAAATTTAATAATAAAAAAACCTCTCAATGGATATGAAACATTAAACAATGCTAGAAAACTGAAGTTTTACAGGTATTTAAAACACACGAGTACAAAATATACAAACGGATGGAATTAAATTGAATAACCAACAAACTAAAACATTTTGCTTCGATTATAGTCAGCATGTTTTCATAAGTGGATACAATTATGAACTAAAGGAATGTTTTTAATGAATCATTTGTAACAAATTCTTAGAAATCCCATGCAGATATTGCGACGGAAGTTGGCCGAAGTCGCTACACCCGAACTCGGCGTTACATCCAAAGTCGCTATAGCCACATGAATTTTGTACTAAAGTATGCTTTAAATTCGAGGGACTTAGATTTAACATCACAAGGTCGTAATAAATGAAATCCACAATATATATATATATATATATATATATATATATATATATATATATATATATATATATATATATATATACTTTTTAGTATGTTATTTGTGTGCTGTAATTTGAATAAATTATGTACCTATCTATCTATATATTGGTCAAATAAACATTTTATCAAAATCGGGTCAATATAAAATTTTTGGTTGAACAAATGAAATCGTATTTTTATGTAACACAATTTTAACCCTTTGCACTCCGCGCACTGACTCGGCGTCCTAACACTTAGGTAAGCGAAATCGTCTGTGTTCATCTTATAGTGCTTATGGTATGATCTTTTTGTTGTTGGCAACGTTTTTTTTCTTTCACATGTTCATTATGTTTACATTATAATAAGTCAACGAGTTATTGGTATCCTCTATTAGTTTGTAGGCTGGAGTAATAAATTAATAATGACATTTCGAGACATTAAAGTTCAATTAATAATTTTGCGAACATCGCATTTTATAAAAATAATCTTAATATTTTAACAGAAACCATTTTGACATTTTTGATGTGGTAACATTTAATGTAAAAATTCAAAAGGAATTACAAAATGGTAAACTGATGGTAGAATGTCACATAAATTGACAGTTGAAATTATACTATGGGGTTTCTTTTCATATAAAATTCAATTTCAATGAAGTCGAATTTTAAACGAATCTCCCATTTTATATGACAGCAATTAAGAATCTTTACGAACATTACAGAACTATTTTTAAAAATGTACAACTAACATTAATATATACGTAACAAATTACATTTAGGAAATAAATCAACAGTCTTCAAAAATATATGTTGTTATGTATAATACACATACAACGTCTCTATATAGAGGTATCACTTTTTACAATTTAAACAATATCTATTTATTTATGAGTAAAAACTACTTGAACACGATTTATCGAAAGTGCCAAAAAACAAACAGGGAAAAAAGGAACGAAAATAAATTTTAAACAAAAAATAAATTGTAACTTATCACTTTCAGTAAACAATTTATGTAAATTTTCATATTAAACTGATACAAATGTTATTAATGGAAAAAGTATGAAAAAAATCTGTTCTGGAAAATATATCAAGTTATTAATACTAGAAAAATTGTAATAAAAAATCCACACTTCGAAATTTTCTTAGGAAAAGTTGTTCTTTGTCTCATTACTAAAATAATCAACGGTTGCCACAACTACTTATTGGTGATTTTGCCGCAATCTCGTAAATACAATCAGTTTTTTCTATGCCGTTCCGTTTCACGCTGTATACTGAATTTAATAATTTACAATTTACATCAAAAAGTTAAATGTACAAGTATTAAATATACGATTAGACATCTTACTACAAAAGGGTGTCTTACATTTGTTTATGTCTAAACAAAAGGACGTATGTCTTTTACGAATAGATGCCTATATTAATAAATGCTATTAGTGTAATCTAGACTTTGGCAAATAAAGTTGCATACACTACTCCGACCAAAACTAGATTGAATCACTTTCGCTACACACTTCTTATATAGACACGAGTTCTAAAAAACTAACACGTATATAAATTACAATAAGGTTTAATTTTCATTAATTGGTAGCATTTAAGGGGGGGGGGGGGGGGATTCAGAACTAAAAAATTTGTACGTGCGACGTGACTGGTGGGTGCCTTAAGAACTCCTCCAGTGTCGGACCATTCCTCCCCAATGGGTCTTTGGGGAACATTATCATATCGTTGACCCACGTGAAGGGCAGTACTCTAGTTTCTATAACGGACCGCCATCTTGGATTCTCGTGGAGCAGGTCTCTATAGTTATCACCTGACACAATGATGCCATCAAATTCTGCGGCGCACTGTACTATGTATCTGGAATTGAAATATGGGTAAGGTTTATTAAAAAAAAATACGTATAACCTAGTGAAAAAAAAAAAAAACATCGTTACGACTATATTTCTTCATGGAGTAGTCAAAGGCATTAGCCAAGTATATTTAACAATCGTGTGGTCCTCAAAGAATCAAAGGTCACGTAAGTAAAGGTAAAGTTCCCGCCCTGCTGTGTTTAGTTAAGATAGTTTGTTTATTATAAGGTTTAATAATTGCCAATTTAGCAATGCACGTAATGGGTTAACGTGTCACTCCACAATTTCCATCTTTTGTTTGTTATGTTAGTATACGAGTATAAGTTCATATTTGTGTCGTACTTATAATTAGTTATTAGTTGCAAGTCAATTGTTAATCAGTTGAAATATATGTCATTACCAACTTCGTCGTATCAATTCATTTGGTAACATAGGAGTAAAGGTAGTAGAGGTAGTAGTAGCAATAGTAGAGGTAGTGATAGTAGTAGTAGGGGTAGTGGTAGTAGTAGGGTTAGCGATAGTAGTAGTAGCTGTAGTAGAAGGTAGTGATAGTAGTAGTAGCGGTGGTGGTAGTAGTAGGGGTAGCGGTAGTAGTAGAGGTAATGATAGTAGTAGTAGGGGTAGCGGTAGTAGTAGTAGCAGTAGTAGCAAGGGTAGTGGTCATAGCAGTAGGGGTAGTGATAGTGGTAGTACCAGTAGGGGTAGTGATAGTAGTAGTAGAAGTGATAGATAGTAGTAGTAGAAATAGTGATGTGTAGTAGTAGGTGTAGTGGTGGTGATAATAGTACTGGTTGTGGTAGTATTAACCTGTCATCATAAGACGCGACTCGCCGCCCCTGTATCTCCCTGGAAGGCGTGTAGACCACCAGCCCCTGTCTTTCCAGATCATCCAGCAGCCTTGGGTCGGAGCTCATACCGAATTTACACCTGTGGAGCACACCACGCCGTACGGCCACCAAACGTAAACCATATGTTTCGTTCCATTTACCTCTATCGACACATTAAACAGTTTTAAATATTAAGTTTTTTCAGTTTAGTGGCCGTACGTTAAAAGAGATTATGTTAAACCTTTTCGATACTTCTAATATCTGGCTGTTATAACATCGATTTATTAAGCAATATAAAATGACCAGTAAATTGACGGGCCACAAAACGGTGACCGTTACACGCTGTTCATGTCTAAATATGAACCGCATCATCATACCACAGAAAGGGCTGTGATGCTCACGGTACCACTTCAGCTTTGCCAATTATTCTTGGTTAACTTACATATCCGACACGCCTGCCTCCCTGTTGTGGTAGGCAGAAACATTGAGACGCTTAATATTTTGATTCAAAACGGACCTCTTTCGGTTTCTCCACATTCATCAATGTTGTCATACATGCTCGCCGCATGTGTTCCTGGCATACAATAGGCCAGCCCTTCCTTTCCCGTGGGTGTAGTAAGAGACGACTAAGAGAACTTACGATCGAGGGATGGGCAGCAGCGTACCTCTTAAAATATCTATGAAAGTTTAACTGCGATCGCCAACCTGCCTGCCAAGCGTGGCAACTACTGGCAAAACCTATCTTCTACCTATGTTCAGCAGTGGACAGTTAGTGGTTAATATAATGATAAACGCCGGATTTTGGCCCCTTCTTCGGTACGTCACATATCTGGTCAACATACGTCCGTCTAGGGCAACCCTTATCTACATCTCTATCTATTCGTGCTTGGTAAATCTTCTTCGTAATTCTTCTTTCATGCATTCTCTCCAAATAATCCAACCAAAGCAACATTACCTTCTCTATTCTTGTCACTACATGGTCTATACTACTTTCGATTTACTTTTTTTAATGAATTTTTTTATTCAACTTAGAATGGCAAACAAGCTGACGGCCCACCTGATGGAAAGTGGTAACCGTCGCCTATAGACATGAGCAGTACCATGGACATAACAGAGTATACTGTTTCAGCCAAGATACCCCCCATGCGGTGCCATTCCTGAGGACTCAGGTGTTATTTCTCTGTTCCCTGTAAATTCACTGCCATATCTCACCATTCAAACCGAAACACAGCCATGCAAACATAACTACTTCACGGTAGAAACACGAATAGGACAGAGGTGCCCAAGCAAACGACTTCTGTACAAAGTCTCCCTCCCTTGAATGAACATCCTTCTTTTTGTACATTAACTGTCAGAAAAATTGCTATATATGATAGAGGTAATCAAATGTACAAAAGCGAGCTTAACTCTAAAAGAGTTCTCTTCCAGCAACACCCAAAGTGGAAAGGAGTATCAATGTCAGCGAGTAGAGCGGTGTACAATATATAATGATTTTTTTATGTGCAAGTTCAACATGCGCATGCGCACACCGCAATTTATAGAACCTTACGACAGTAGGAGAATCGCCAATGTATTACCGACCTTTAAAATGGTAAACAGCCACTTCAACCCAAACGACCAGCACAGTCCATTAACGCTTGCAACATTATATAGGCCACTAGATGTCTTTAGCCCTTCTTTGCATGTTTTTTTTTTTATTGATAAATTAAATCAAGGTGATATAATTCATGTTTAAAATTAAAGAAAAAAATTATTATAAAATAAATTTGACAGCTACGTTTTTTTTCTGCAATGGACATTAAAAAGGTATCTAGACACGATCAACTTAAAGTGGACTTGTTCTTTTAAATAATTTTTGGGCATTCAATGTTATGATGGAAATTTTCACCATTATGCAAAGAAGGGTTAAATCATTCGTTTTTTAATATAGGCAACTGCGCTGGCAAATAGTATATGGCTGATGGAAAATGATTACTGTAGCCAATGGACCGATTTTGAAGAAACCTTATTATGCACTTTTTGAAAAACCTATGCTGCTTGGGACTCTGGGAAAAACTTTGGCAGGACGGTCATTCCACAGTTTGAGCATTGCGGGGGGGGGGGACCTCTCTAAAACCGTACCGAGACTAATATGGTTTAAAGACCATATATGTTCTAGCGTATGAGGATCAATTCCCTATCGATGGTGAGCGGTGTGATGACAAAAGAAGACTGTGAGTTAAAACCCATAGCCACCATTACATACAGGTGATATAATATCAAACAATTCCTCAGAACGCAATCCCTTATACAAACACTAATTCAGAAACAAAAATACACAGCAAAGACATGGAAAAGAACGTTTCCACGAGGTCCGTTCAAACTGTAATAATTACCTGAATCTTGGCACAAACGCCCTGACCACATGACCCCTTTTCAGGAAATAGTCAATACAAATTTTCAGGGCTTTCACTGAAAACTTCTTGCCTTTATTATATCTGTAACATTAAAAATTAATAAATACACAAGTATATAGATCAGTGTAATGGTTTCTCAAACATTTTTATGTCGTGACCCAAAAAAAAAACAAAGCCAAAAAGTAAAACGTCTTGCGACCAAATCACTATAGTAATGAAATTGAAGTCCTTTTCCTATATTTTTATTGTTTTTTTTTTTTTTGCTATATTCGCGTCAACTCGTGCTGTTCATGTATTAATGAATAATTTTAGCTATTAGTAGAAGCGTGGGGGAGTATCATGGGCGAAACATTATACTCTGTTATGTCCATGTTACTGCTCATGTCTATAGGCGACGGTTACCACTTTTCATCAGGTGGGCCGTCAGCTTGTCTGCCATTCTAAGTTGCATAAAAAAAAGCATACTCTGAATGAAATTAATAATTGAATAATTTGAAAATCATTCGAATAATCCAAATGAATTAAACGATTATTTCGAGGTCTTATTATTTTTCATTGGGACCCTCTTTATAATAACAAATGCAACCCCTGATTGAGAAACAATTTACTAAGGAAGTGGTAAACAGATTATTAATATAATAAATAAAAAAAAAATTGTAATGAGGGTAGGCCAGTACTAGATTGTTGGTGGGAAAAGTATTGTTAGCAATGGAATTTGACAGCCCCATTGCTAGCATATTGCTAGCAATCAACGTCTCGTCTTTTTTTTTATGGGTGAAAATGGAATGGTAACCCCGCCTGGGCTAACGGGATACGCTGGCAGAGCACCAGTGAAGGGTGATAGATGAGAATGAAAACAGGCCAGTTAGCTCATCATGATGAATTCAACAGGAATTAACCATGATAGTTTCCAGGGGGAACCGCAAGGAGGTCGACCTGGTTGGGTATATTGCTAGCAATAGGATTCTTAGTCACCGTTACTAACAATCCCTTTGCCGCTAATATGCCCTATTAAGTCGACCTTCACGTGGTTCCCCCTGGAAACCATCGTGAACAATTCTTGTTGAATTCGTCATGATGGGCTAACTGACCTGCTTCATCCTCACCTATCATCCTTCACTGGTGCCCCGCCGGTGTATACCGGTAGCGCGGGTGGGGTTACCATTCCATTATCACCCATTAAAAAAAGTACTAGGTTGTTATAAGTTGGAGAAGTGAAAGATGGTGTGATTATCAAATCTATCGGTGAATAAATTTTTGTTATCATATGGGAGAATAACATGACGGATGTTGTAAATAAATTTAGAATTGTAAAGCAGCTGCAGCAGAAGTAGTTTGGAAGTATATATGTAATATGTTTCTACTATATATATATATATATATATATATATATATATATATATATATATATATATATATATTATTTCGTAAAAATCGTGGCAAGATAACCATGGGTGATTCTATATTCTATATATAAGAAATTTAAAAATTATTTCTATGTTACTCAAACCTTTGCCAATTCTTAACCGATTTTGATAATTCTTTTTGAAATCGGGTAGATTAGGGTATTATTTCCGTATCATCATTTATGGAGCAAAATATTGCTCCTCTTTATCTTGGGAGGTCTGGGGTGGTGGGTATACCACCTCCACAGACCTCCTTGGCGCTGTATGCCGACGATCTACTTTGTTCAACGACATTACCCCGTCAAACTACACCTGCGTGACTTGCGTTTTCCAATAGATAATAATGGAATGGTATCCCCGCTTGCGTTAACGGTATACGCTGGTGGTGCACCAGTGAGGGATGATAGGCGAGATGTAAGAGCAGGTCAGTTAGCTCACCGTGATGAATACACCTGGAATTCAGCACGATGGTTTCCAGGAGGCACCATGTGGAGGTCGACCCGATAGTCCGCAATACTAGTAATTCCTTTCCCCCTCCGATCACCGTCACCTACTTGGGATGAACATAGATCGACGGCTCAACTTTAGCGCTCACGTCAAGGTACTGTACAACAAGACCAGAGTGGTCAACCACCTTCTGCGTCCAGCGTTGACAGCAATACTCCCTCTCCATACAAAGACGGCCGTCTTTAAGACGTACATTCGCTCGCGACTCACATACGCGGCGCCGGCATGGTACATCTACATTTCAGAAACCACCAAAAGCTCCCAACTCAGTTAAGTCTCATACTGCGTACCACTGCCGGCGCGCATAAGTATGTAAGGAACGCCACCTTGGAGAGGGACCTACGCATCCTTCCGCTGCACGACTTCATCGGCAGCCTGGCTACTAAGATGTTCGCGCGCATGGATGCGTCGACCTGGGATCACCTCAAGGGCCTAGTGCCTCTGCACGCACGACCTCTAGACCACTGTATGTAGTCACTATAGAAATAAATACAGTGTATAATTTCATACACAATATATAGAACGTCCAAATTAAAACAAACAAGCATTATACTTATTTATAAATTTTGGTAATGTGCGGGTATCAAAACCACGACCATCGAAAGGTGAGGTAGAGTTTTTAACAGCTGTACCTACAAAGTAATTAAATAAAGTGATATGTTTTTTTACAATATAGGGGGCATACGAGCATGCGGCTCACCTGATGGTAAGTGACTACCGCCGCCCATGATCACCCACAACACCAACGGCATTGCAGGTGTGCTGCTGGTCATTTAGGCTATTTTTTTAATAACCTATATATATATATATATATATATATATATATATATATATATATATATATATATATATATATATTTTCGTACATTTTAATTTCAGAAAAAGAAAACTCAATGAAATAAACAACCTCTAGATAGTGTATCAGGAGAAAACACACTAGATTTTAAGTTAGACCTGAAGTCACAAGTGTAAAAACCGCATCTAATTCGATGCCGTGATGTCATACGTATATATATATTCTTTATTGCACTTGTAAATTACAATGTTAATGCATTTATAAATATTGTGAGCAAGGGTGGACTTATCTCTGACAGAGATCTCTTCCAGTCAACCCAATGCAGTTAGAAAACATGTTGCTAGCGGGCAGCTGAAGTGCTACAACTATTAATATTTAGTGTACATAAACATAGACAGACAAAACTTATTTTTTTTTATGCAGCATATATGATTGTTTTGGCATTTATTAATCTTACTAAGACCCTTTATAATATTTTTTTTTTAATATCTCATATGATGATGTACAGACATATTTATTAAATTTGTTGTTTTCACCTTCTCGACTTATGTCGGCTTAAAAACATACCCCGTCCTGTAACCCACAGGAAAAAAGGTACATATGCCCCAGTTTTTTTTTTTATGTCCGTTTTCTACCTCGCCTTCTCTTTTATATTTATTAATATGAGAAAGTTGTAACCAGACGATAATTTTATTATATTAATAAACCAATTTGCAAAATTCTTGTTTTATTTACTTTCAGTTTGGTCACATGGAAATTTTATCAAAATCGATTCAGTAGTTTAGTTTTTAAATAAAAATAAATGCTTTATTATTTTTATTTAAAAACTAGTTATTTGTGGAATACAATGTAAAATCTTCACGACTCTGGAACGCGCTTCCTGATGCCATTAAGAGACTACCGACTAAACCGTCTTTCAAAAAAAGCGTTCACGCTCACTTTTTATTTTTATCCGAGCAGTAAGTACTTTATATTATTCTCAATTTCGTGTATAATATAGTATATGTCATATATGTGTAAGTATATTTGTTATTCATATATATTTATTCGTTTATATATGTAATCTTAGTATGTATGTATATCAATAATTACTAGTACCTCATTCGAGTATTCTGACACTTCCCTATGGTTGACTGGGAGAGAATGGTTTTAGCATTAAGTCCGCCATGTACACATACTCGTATGTACTAATGAATAAATAAATAAATAAAATTATTATATATTCTTGGTATATGTATCTATCTACCCATAGATTTGTTAACCACTTTAATATTATAAATACGAAAGTTTGTGATATTAATCTTGTACACAAAAATTATTGAACAGGGAGACATTGTACAAAAGTCGTTTGCTTGGGTACCTCTGTCCCATTCATGTTTCAACCGTGAAGCAGTTGTGTTTGCATGGCTGTGTTTCGGTTTGTATGGCGTGAATTTACTGGGTACAGAGGAATAACACCTGAATCCTCAGGAATGGCAATGCATGGGGGGTATCATGGGCGAAACAGTATACTCTGTTATGTCCATGGTACTGCTCATTTCTATAGGCGACGGTTACCACTTTCCATCAGGTGGGCCGTCAGCTCGTTTGCCATTCTAAGTTGTATAAAAAAAAAGGATCGAATGAAATTTGGCACATGGATAAAGTTTGTTACTCTTTCATGTAAAAACTGTTGAACAGATATGAATGAAGTTTGGCACATGAATAAGTTATATACAAACTTAAAGGACGCTTTATATACTGATCTATGCAGGTGAATCCGTGGGATAAAGATTGTAAATAATAAATATGATTAAAATCACCAGAGGGAGACTTTGTACAAAAGTCGATTACTTGGGTACCTCTGTCCCATTCGTGTTTAAACCGTGAAGAAGCTGTGTTTGCATGGCTGTTTCGGTTTGAAGGGTGGGATATGACGTGAATTTACTGGGTACAGAGGAATAACACCTGAGTCCTCAGGAATGGCAATGCATGGGGGGCATCATGGGCGAAACAGTATACTCTGTTATGTCCATGGTACTGCTCATGTCTATAGGCGACGGTTACCACTTTCCATCAGGTGGGCCGTTAGTTTGTTTGCCATTCTAAGTTGTATAAAAAAAAAAGAAATGGACATATGAGCTGATTTCTTATCCTGTGGGAGAAATATTAAACTCTTCATCCTGGTGGTGTCGCTAGGCTGCATACTCACTCCATAGCCACATTGCTACCATCAATAATAATCATTCTCAATCCAGTCTTGTTTTTGGAGTCTCTCATTGGGTTGTATATATTGCTACCTATACTGTTCCTGGAGGTGGACTGGCCAAGTATAACCTCCTTTATATAGGTATCCTCCACAGTTTCAGTTGCTTGGTTTTCACGGTCCTGAAAATAAAAAAAAAATGTTATTAGTCCGCGACTGCGCCTGTATGAATTACTACATAAAGTATCCTATCCTAGTACTAAGTTAGGGGGGGAAAGGGGTTGTTAGTAATGGGGTCTAATCGCCCCATTACTGGCAATATACCCTCTCAGGTTGACCTCCACGCGGTTCCCCCTGGAAACCATCATGTTTAATTCTTGTTGAATTCATCATGGTGGGCCAACTAACCTCTTCTCACCTATCATCTTCCACTGGTGCCTCGTCGGTGTATATCAATAGCGCGGGCGGGTTACCAATCCATTTTCACCCATTAAAAAAAAAGTACTAAGTTAGGATATACCCTACACATATACTAAATTTAATTCCAATCTGTTTAGCAGTTTTTGCATGAAATATTAACTAACATCCATCCATCATTGCAAACTTTCACGTTTATTATATACATGGGATGACATTAATGGTTTCTCTTGGAAACCATTGGTGAATTACTCTTGTGGAGGTCCACAAGAATAATTCTCCGGAGTTAATATTTCACTGCTGCCCCGCCAGTGTATACTGATAGCACAGGCTGGGTTACCATTATCATATATTAAATAAAAATCCTGGAAGAAATACAGTTAGCTTGGGATCAGTCCCAGGATGAGGGACCAGCCTACTATACTAGCAATATCCAAAAGTACAGCTTTCTGCATCTTTCTTTATTTTATTATTATTATTAATTAACTTTATTAAAGTTGAAAGTTAAAGTAAAGTAGTTGTTTGCATGACTGTATTTCAGTTTGAAATGTGGGGTATGGCAGTGAATTTACAGGGTACAGAGGAATAACACTGAAGTCCTCAGGAATGGCAACACATAGGTGTATCATGGACGAAACAGTATACTCTGTTATGTCCATGGTACTGCTCATGTCTATATATATATATATATATATATAATACATTGCTATATCTATTGCCTATAGGCAACGGTTACCACTTTTCATCAAGTGGGCTATCAGCTGGTTTGCAATTTTAAGTTGCATAAAAAAAGCTTGTTTGCCATTCTAAATTGTATAAAATAAAAGAGAAGGTAAAGCCAAATATCTGTGCAACTTACTTTAATATTTAGTAGACGTGTCACCTTCTTTGGGACATTACAACCGTTGCATATGCTCTGGGTAATCAGTTCTAGGAGTTTTCCTTTGTCCGATGCATCCAAATTTGCAATACAACTAGCAAAATTGAACATTTTCTTTTTATTGTATTTATTTTCTAAAATGGTAACATCTGAATCACCACTCATTGACAAATTTGCACTGGTGGCCGTCACTAAAGTGCAATCTTGATTGTCTGTGGTATTTGCCAAATCTATAATGGTGTTCACATGGCTATCTGTATTGGCTTTGGGTGTATCCATTGTGAGATCAATAGTTAAGAAGGAATCACTGTTTATTTTCTTTGTTACATTGCAATTTTCATTTATATTAATGATAGGTGAGGTGGTAGTAGATAATGGTGTTGAACAACTTTTAGGATTTTGTATACTTTTTGGTGTACAACAGTTCTTGTGGGGTACTGTAACATTGTCTGTATCATCATTGATGATTATAGTGCTGATTTTTCTTTTCTTAGATACACTCATATTTGTATTTGATAATTGTCTTTTGTTGCTACACTTTAAGCTGTCATCGAGTACAATAACACTGTTATTATTAGATGCATTGATGGAAACACTATTATTTCTAGACAGCATCGTAACATTAGTACTATCTTCGGAATGATTTAAACTAGAGTCGCTTTCATTACGTAGACGTTCAAATAATTTCTTTATCTTGATTTCTGTTTTTCTTCTCGTTCTTTTGTCTTGCATTTGTATCTTTACAGCACTCATCGATTTCTTTCGCACAAACAAACTTTTTTCTTTTTTGTTCGTGATGGATCTGTTAGATTTCTTACTGGATGGCGTTGTATTGGTCTGATCTTCTAGTATAATTTTCTTATCCTGATACAGAATAATAAGTACAATAAGTAGATAAAGCTAGATGATTTTTATTAGACACTCTTTATTGTTTTCTCCAAAAAGATTACAATAGTAGACTTATTGTAGATATAATTATGAGAAATCATAATAGTGAGAAAATAATGGGTGACCTTATTGCGTAAAGCGATCTCTTTCAGACAACCTTTGGATGGAGAGGATGTGATGGTCCCCCCCCCCCCTGTGTGTGTACCCCTTTATATATTAACTACCTTCTAAACTAACCTACACATGGAAAACCTACAAAGCCTAAGAAAAGCCTACGAAGGCTTTACCTAATGAAATCTATGAAAATATAATGAAAATCTACCCTAAAGAAAGGCCTAACACCCTCAATATAGCCCATACCTATATTACCTTATACACCCTAAACATCTTATGAATCTTAAAAAACCTTACAATAAACACATAATATTGAACAGATTTTATAGTAGAACACTTGATCATTTGGCCAGATAAATAAATGTGTGATCGTCTAGTAATGTAGGACCCGTTGTGTGTGTAATAACCAAAAGGTTCTTTAATTGGTATATGATAGGAGTTAAATAATAAAGATAATTGATAAAGCTTTAAGGATTAAGAATAATTAATGAATTATACTCATTATTCGTGCAACTAGGAAGTTGTTAATTTAATATTAAATTACAGAATAATTGTAATAAAAAAAATGGGGGAGCGGTCGGGCCCCTCACACGCCCGGACCAGTGGAAGACTTTCCAACTATCTATAACTCTTCCTCCAAAAAGGTAGGGAAGGGTATAACTATTTATTAATGCACTCTGATGGTAATAAGGGAATGAGTATTCTCAGTTCCAAACCAAACATAAGTACATTTACTTCAACATTACAGTGGCTCCACCAGCCCCACGATGCTTCCAGTATAAATTAGTTTTGCCAGAGGCAAAAGGATCGGAACTGAAATCCCAGGATCACTCCGACACGAGAGCTTACTCATGGGCGATGACCCTTTCAGTCCTATATGGCGACATAGAGATCACCCACTAACAGTACGAAACTGTTTCCCAGCGTCACCCTGTTACGAGCTTACTCAATGGGGGTTTCCCTTCGGCTCCACAAGAGATCAGACCAAGAAGCGAGATCACCCAGACACCAGAACCTACTTTGTTGGGACATAAACCTTCGGCCCTATAATGTGACATTAGAGATCACCTGTGAAGACAGTCCGATAGAGATGAAGATTTGTGTGATAGGGGATACCTTCCACACCCTGGAATTGGCCAAGCCATATAATGTTGATAATTGCTATATCATAACATAGCATTGTCAATTTAATATTATTTACTTAATACCAAGAATACTCAAGGTTCAAGTTAAATCTGTTGATTAGGCCGGAGCCTAAAAACGAGTAGTCCAACCCATAGGTCGAGAGCTACTAAAAGTAATGAGTGCTATTGAATGAACTATAAGTCCAGTCAATTATATTATTGTGTATTATTGTTGATTAACCACATTGTGAATTAACCAATTATTTATTCAAAGAGATATATCTAAAGGAACTATAAGTCCTTTAAAAGACACTGATTAATCACAAGTTAACAACGTCTCGTGAAATAACCAGTTGGGTTTTCTATAAGTTTGAGGACACTAAGTCCAACAAGCTATTATTGTGTTGAGAGTAATAGAGATCTTTTGTAATATTTGTAGAGGTTTGATTAATCATATTGTGAAATAATCAGATTAAATAATTATGTAGCTTTATAGAGAGGACTATAAGTCCTAATTGGTTGTTGTCATAAGTACTGATAAATTACACATTAAAGTGCCAGGTCAATTATTATATATATAGGTATATAGGAAGGACAATAAGTCCTATTTGTGTATGTTGTAGTAGTAGAGGCAATATATTGCATAATTATAATGTGAAAGATATAGATTAAATATATATTTGTATAGAAAGGACAGTAAGTCTCATACAATTGTTGTAGCTGTACTATAGTTACACTATATCTACTTCCTTTTAGTGTCTTAGTAAACCTATTTACTAAAAGGATTTCTCAGATAAACAAGTGTTTTAGTGTTTAAATCATCATGATTAAATCCCTAAGAAATTAGGTCTTTAAATAATTATCATATCATTTAAGTGAAATTTCTCATATAAATAATTCCAATATTTCCCCTACAGTTATTATAAAATAACAGAAAATTATATAAATTTTCTATAGACTTAGATATAGAATCATAACGTGTATAATCTCCTTTTGTTTGACATCTGTCACATTAATGACGTATTGAATGACGTATTGATGTATTGAATTGAATTTTGATTATCTATCACAACTGTCAACGTAACAAATACTAGCAAGTTTGTTTATTTGTATTTGTTTAATATAATTAAATATAAAATCATCATATATCAACCGTAATATATAACTAAATTATCAGTGATATAAATAATCAAGGTTTACACCAGTAATAATTAATAGTATCCAGTAATACTGCAGTTTTATATTCATATCAGTAGCCAAGCTTACTCTCAAATTCAAGAATGAACAGAAGATTAGAAGTTTAACATTCTTATTGCAATTGTACTTGCAATAATATATACACACAGTACTAATTATCAAGAACATTCCTCAAATACATGTGTGGTGAAGATTTCCCAATATGCTATCTATTTGATTTCTAACCTCTAATGTAAATTTATTAAAGAAGTGAATAATCAGTGTTAATGTTTGCTTTATTAATATTTAAAGTAATTGTCCTAACTTGATATTAATAGGATAATATCTCCTTGGATACAGTCCGACATAAACATATAACTCAATAATTAAATTTATAAAATACTAATATTATATTTTACTACTTGTATATCTCCATACTATTCCCATAAAATATTCAAAACATGTATATTAAATATAAATCCAGTAAATATTCACTAATATTAACCCTGTCTGAACTTGTCTAGTCAATATAACATGAACAAACAACACACATACAAACCTTATCGCCAGGACAACTTCCTTTCTAAATATGAGTAAAATACATAACTCATACTTGTCATTTAGTACTAATTTTATACTGTACCTCATACCTAGTTAAGAATAACTATAGTCAGAGAATCCTTTAGTACATTTATTACCATTAGGAAATAAATCCACACCCATAATATCAGCATAATTAAATATTATTAGAAACCAGTAATACATACAGAATTGTTATTATCAGCTTGCTTACTACAATAAAATCAATATTAAAGTTTATAATAAATCAAGACAAAATATCTATTTACACAATACAGGCTTGTTTACCATAAACACCCCACAGTCACATGAATTTATCTACTAACACAATAATGTATTAAAAGTATTACATCCGCATAAAATCACTTACAACAGTTAAACTGTCTCTTTGTACATCTGGTGTAAAACAAATCTTTACATGTAGTCATGGGTAATCAAATATAGACTTAAGAATCATTAGTCTGGTCGACCGAGTAATGGTATAAAAACACTTCACCATGAAGCGTTAAGTATGAACAGATATTCCAAACCAACACTGTAATAGTGTAATAAATACAAATATTTCATCATCATCATCGTCTCAACCATCACCAATCCACGACTGAACACAGGCAATTTCCCACAGACTAACACAAGGAACGGCCCCACAATATACATAAAACAGTCACTCCAAACAATGGAGGTAACCCACACCGCACTTGCATTTACAGGGTCGCCACTCAATAACCCCTCTCTCTCATCAATGGCTGTTTCCCCAACAATGAGACCAGACCATAGTCACTTTAGTCTATTATCCTCAATAAATAAATACTTTATAATAACTAGATATGAAACTAGTTAGTATTGTAATAGTTCAATAGTTGATTCAATAAGTATTTTCCAAACTGGACAATTAGAACATTGAATCAAATTGATGAAGTTCTATCAAACGACCATATAATTGGATTTTTTATATGAGTAGAATAACGTAAGTACGTAAATTATATTGATGTAAACTTTGTTCAAATGTGATTGCATTTAACGATATACGCATTACCTAAAGGTATATGGACTCGACTAAATACGTATTTTAATAGTTGTTGGGAAAAATATTAAGTATAGACTTTGCCTGTGATCACAGTCAAAAATCTAACTACGTAGTAATAAATGGAACAAGCTCACCGGATTCTCCAGTCTTCTATTGATTAATTTCACACACTTAATCCATAGTGATACACTAAGATCTCAAACCCCTTCATCGAACCAGTCCCTCCTAGATCTATATCCTAGTTATTTTTTTTATTTTATTGCGCAGTTCCTTAAAACACGACTCCTGCGCCATTTTTTTTTTCTTTTTTTCCGCAATTCCTAAAAAGCGACTCCCGCGCGCCCGCCGATCTGCCGGCCCTCCTTTTCTTTCTATTTTTTTTTTCTCACCTAGTAACGTCATAGATTATGTCACCGAAGGGTAGATATTTCAATAATCGGATTTAGCCTATTATTCGAACTGAACTTTTCTTTAAATTCAATTTAATTATATGTTAACGTATTTTGGTATTTTATATTAAATTGATTATCGAATTTATAAAACTTTAAAGGCTCTCATAACCTTATTAAACTGTGTTGTATGTATCTTTTTTTTTACACCTGATGATAAAAAGGTAAACTATAATTTGGTTATATATAAAATATAATATATTTTTGTTTAATTTATTTAATTTTCTTGTGACATCCACTACACTTTGGAAACACATCAAAGGAGTTTCCCTTCTGTGTCAATATTTCATATATGATAACGTCTTCTCTGTATACTATTGTGAACCTTGACTTTGAAGTTTGTTTATATTAAATAGCTCAGCTTTCGCAGCGGTCACCCATAGGAACCCCTGTTTCTTTTCTATGTACTTATATGGTATTAAACCTATTGTACTATAGGCGAACCGTCACATCCGGCCCCTTAATTATCAAGGAGTTTACCGGATTGATAATTACAAATATTCTGTTGCACTCCCCTTCCCCTCTTGAATCTATTTCCCTATAAGCGAACCGTCACATCCGGCCCCCTAATTATCAAGAAGTTTACCGGATTGATAATTACAATAAGATAAGTTTTATATGTAATAAATTCAATGCATGTAATTACAATGTCATAAACAGCATAAATGAATACAATCCTAAATGTGTGTAAAGGAATCTATAAAACCTAAATGTTTGAAAAGCCTAAGTTTGTGATGAGTCTAAATGTATAAAACCTGAATATGTGAAGAGCTTCAAGTAAAGAACCTAATAGATACTCTATTTGTATCAGTAAATTTAGATAAAGTATCTATTTAAAGATACAAGTTAAACATCTAAGTGGAAGTTCAGAATAAAAGCCTAAATGTATGAGTGTAATGTATCAACAAGCGAAAGAGCCTAAATAGAAACCTAAAGCGAAATGAAGTGAAAAATCTAAGCATTAAAATGTAATAAATGCAAAAAGAAAGAATCCTAAAATAATTGTCTAAGTGTAAATAAATAATTAGATAAAATCCCTAGTACATATATTCAATTGAAAGATAATTGCTATGTTACTAAAAGCATAACTAGAATATCCCAATAGTTAAAATATTTTAACTATTTAATAACATATAATTAAATATTAAAATGGAGATGTTCAAATAAATTTGTCAAAATAAATTTAAACAATATGAATAAAACTTTATGAAATGTCTAAGTTAACCACAAATACATATTTTATCTAAGAAATAAACCTAATATTCATTGAATAATAATAAAAAAAGATATAACAGTCCCTAAGAAATTCAAATAAATTTAATTTTTATTTATTAATTTTAATCATAGAAGTAAAGCTTATATAATTAATAATTTATCACCACCGGCCCCCCTGTTTGACAATTTTTGCACGGCCCCCCAATTTTAAGACTTTTATAAATATGTTGCATAAAATAATACAAACGGCCCCATAGTTTAAAACTCTTATCTGTCTGACAAATTTTGCACGGCCCCCCACTTTTAAGACTCCTATAAATATGTTGCATAAAATAATACAAACGGCCCCCATAGTTTAAAACTCTTATTATAAGAAATTCCTTTAATATACTTAAATTACCAATGACTATTTCTTAATACTCTCAGAAATAACATGATCAATAAGTTTTATAATAAAATATTATGTAACCCCATTAGATAGGTAGATAGACACCCCCCATCGCCTCCTCCAAAAGATCACAACAGCAAACCCAACATAAATACAACCAACTATATTAGATACATCAATTAATTTATTTTGTACAATAAATTATCATTTAAAAAGATACAAATGTCTTGTGTTATGTGCAATTACAAAGAGCAAAATAAACTAAGTGTGCGCAACATCTAAGTATGCAAAATGCTTAGGCATGTAAAGAGTGTACATGTATAAATAACCTACAAAATCTCCCTTTGATATAAGTATAAGTTTTTTTTTTTTTTTTTTATAATAAAGTGTCTAAGTCAAAATAAGTAAATAATCAAATAAAATCTGAACTATAATTGTAAAGTGAAATAAAGAAATTATGTGAAGAAACTAAATAAAATATTTATAATAGCATCCTAATTAATTGTTGGAATTAAATTTAACAATATGAAAACATTTAATAAAATTTTCATATTTAGATAATTAAATAAGGTAACTAAAAGCCCTAAGTAACCTTAATGATATTTTATGAAACGTCTAACTTTCAATTTGAAACCCCTATAAAACATTGTATAAGCTATTTAAACATCCTAGATCAAAATCAAATCATATATTTTTTTTTTATATATATATATAATCACTGTCACTACATCATAAAAGTTTATGAAATAAAAGTCAATTGGACATTTTCTCAGAAATAAATAATGTCATTAATTCATCTTAAATTATTTCTTTAATAATAAAATGAGATTAATAAATTTTATGTATAAGTCATTATAGGATAATTATTGTTTATAAATTTAATATAATGTTAAATTAACAGTTCAGTAAGTATTGAGAATTAATGAAGTAAAAGAATAATAAATGTGTCCTATAGCATAAACTTAGATCAATGTGAACTGAATATAACCTAGCAAACTATCCTTGCTGCTATTGTTATGTACCTATGAGTGTAATACTTAATATTATTTACTCAATTGATATAGAGTAAAATAAAATATAAACCAAATCATGTAAATTTGTTGTATAATCGACTACAATAGGTAACCACTGAATGAATTTGGTAAATTAAATCCTAAGAACATGAGATAACAGTTAAATAGGTTATTTACCTATAGACATAGAAATCATGAAATTAGGTCCAAATCCTAGATCTATGACGGTATAATTATTTAGTCATAATCATCAAAGTTGGTTTTGAGTTATACTATTAGTAGATATTACTGTTTAACTTTATACTCCTTCATATTTTAATAACCAATACCTGAAGTCACAAGCTCCAATTGTGACCAAGTGTTCTTATTGATCTGATATGTAAATAGCCATGAACCAATTATATATCCTGGTCACGGCACCAATTGTGATGGTCCCCCCCCCCCCTGTGTGTGTACCCCTTTATATATTAACTACCTTCTAAACTAACCTACACATGGAAAACCTACAAAGCCTAAGAAAAGCCTACGAAGGCTTTACCTAATGAAATCTATGAAAATATAATGAAAATCTACCCTAAAGAAAGGCCTAACACCCTCAATATAGCCCATACCTATATTACCTTATACACCCTAAACATCTTATGAATCTTAAAAAACCTTACAATAAACACATAATATTGAACAGATTTTATAGTAGAACACTTGATCATTTGGCCAGATAAATAAATGTGTGATCGTCTAGTAATGTAGGACCCGTTGTGTGTGTAATAACCAAAAGGTTCTTTAATTGGTATATGATAGGAGTTAAATAATAAAGATAATTGATAAAGCTTTAAGGATTAAGAATAATTAATGAATTATACTCATTATTCGTGCAACTAGGAAGTTGTTAATTTAATATTAAATTACAGAATAATTGTAATAAAAAAATGGGGGAGCGGTCGGGCCCCTCACACGCCCGGACCAGTGGAAGACTTTCCAACTATCTATAACTCTTCCTCCAAAAAGGTAGGGAAGGGTATAACTATTTATTAATGCACTCTGATGGTAATAAGGGAATGAGTATTCTCAGTTCCAAACCAAACATAAGTACATTTACTTCAACATTACAGTGGCTCCACCAGCCCCACGATGCTTCCAGTATAAATTAGTTTTGCCAGAGGCAAAAAGATCGGAACTGAAATCCCAGGATCACTCCGACACGAGAGCTTACTCATGGGCGATGACCCTTTCAGTCCTATATGGCGACATAGAGATCACCCACTAACAGTACGAAACTGTTTCCCAGCGTCACCCTGTTACGAGCTTACTCAATGGGGGTTTCCCTTCGGCTCCACAAGAGATCAGACCAAGAAGCGAGATCACCCAGACACCAGAACCTACTTTGTTGGGACATAAACCTTCGGCCCTATAATGTGACATTAGAGATCACCTGTGAAGACAGTCCGATAGAGATGAAGATTTGTGTGATAGGGGATACCTTCCACACCCTGGAATTGGCCAAGCCATATAATGTTGATAATTGCTATATCATAACATAGCATTGTCAATTTAATATTATTTACTTAATACCAAGAATACTCAAGGTTCAAGTTAAATCTGTTGATTAGGCCGGAGCCTAAAAACGAGTAGTCCAACCCATAGGTCGAGAGCTACTAAAAGTAATGAGTGCTATTGAATGAACTATAAGTCCAGTCAATTATATTATTGTGTATTATTGTTGATTAACCACATTGTGAATTAACCAATTATTTATTCAAAGAGATATATCTAAAGGAACTATAAGTCCTTTAAAAGACACTGATTAATCACAAGTTAACAACGTCTCGTGAAATAACCAGTTGGGTTTTCTATAAGTTTGAGGACACTAAGTCCAACAAGCTATTATTGTGTTGAGAGTAATAGAGATCTTTTGTAATATTTGTAGAGGTTTGATTAATCATATTGTGAAATAATCAGATTAAATAATTATGTAGCTTTATAGAGAGGACTATAAGTCCTAATTGGTTGTTGTCATAAGTACTGATAAATTACACATTAAAGTGCCAGGTCAATTATTATATATAGGTATATAGGAAGGACAATAAGTCCTATTTGTGTATGTTGTAGTAGTAGAGGCAATATATTGCATAATTATAATGTGAAAGATATAGATTAAATATATATTTGTATAGAAAGGACAGTAAGTCTCATACAATTGTTGTAGCTGTACTATAGTTACACTATATCTACTTCCTTTTAGTGTCTTAGTAAACCTATTTACTAAAAGGATTTCTCAGATAAACAAGTGTTTTAGTGTTTAAATCATCATGATTAAATCCCTAAGAAATTAGGTCTTTAAATAATTATCATATCATTTAAGTGAAATTTCTCATATAAATAATTCCAATATTTCCCCTACAGTTATTATAAAATAACAGAAAATTATATAAATTTTCTATAGACTTAGATATAGAATCATAACGTGTATAATCTCCTTTTGTTTGACATCTGTCACATTAATGACGTATTGAATGACGTATTGATGTATTGAATTGAATTTTGATTATCTATCACAACTGTCAACGTAACAAATACTAGCAAGTTTGTTTATTTGTATTTGTTTAATATAATTAAATATAAAATCATCATATATCAACCGTAATATATAACTAAATTATCAGTGATATAAATAATCAAGGTTTACACCAGTAATAATTAATAGTATCCAGTAATACTGCAGTTTTATATTCATATCAGTAGCCAAGCTTACTCTCAAATTCAAGAATGAACAGAAGATTAGAAGTTTAACATTCTTATTGCAATTGTACTTGCAATAATATATACATACAGTACTAATTATCAAGAACATTCCTCAAATACATGTGTGGTGAAGATTTCCCAATATGCTATCTATTTGATTTCTAACCTCTAATGTAAATTTATTAAAGAAGTGAATAATCAGTGTTAATGTTTGCTTTATTAATATTTAAAGTAATTGTCCTAACTTGATATTAATAGGATAATATCTCCTTGGATACAGTCCGACATAAACATATAACTCAATAATTAAATTTATAAAATACTAATATTATATTTTACTACTTGTATATCTCCATACTATTCCCATAAAATATTCAAAACATGTATATTAAATATAAATCCAGTAAATATTCACTAATATTAACCCTGTCTGAACTTGTCTAGTCAATATAACATGAACAAACAACACACATACAAACCTTATCGCCAGGACAACTTCCTTTCTAAATATGAGTAAAATACATAACTCATACTTGTCATTTAGTACTAATTTTATACTGTACCTCATACCTAGTTAAGAATAACTATAGTCAGAGAATCCTTTAGTACATTTATTACCATTAGGAAATAAATCCACACCCATAATATCAGCATAATTAAATATTATTAGAAACCAGTAATACATACAGAATTGTTATTATCAGCTTGTTTACTACAATAAAATCAATATTAAAGTTTATAATAAATCAAGACAAAATATCTATTTACACAATACAGGCTTGTTTACCATAAACACCCCACAGTCACATGAATTTATCTACTAACACAATAATGTATTAAAAGTATTACATCCGCATAAAATCACTTACAACAGTTAAACTGTCTCTTTGTACATCTGGTGTAAAACAAATCTTTACATGTAGTCATGGGTAATCAAATATAGACTTAAGAATCATTAGTCTGGTCGACCGAGTAATGGTATAAAAACACTTCACCATGAAGCGTTAAGTATGAACAGATATTCCAAACCAACACTGTAATAGTGTAATAAATACAAATATTTCATCATCATCATCGTCTCAACCATCACCAATCCACGACTGAACACAGGCAATTTCCCACAGACTAACACAAGGAACGGCCCCACAATATACATAAAACAGTCACTCCAAACAATGGAGGTAACCCACACCGCACTTGCATTTACAGGGTCGCCACTCAATAACCCCTCTCTCTCATCAATGGCTGTTTCCCCAACAATGAGACCAGACCATAGTCACTTTAGTCTATTATCCTCAATAAATAAATACTTTATAATAACTAGATATGAAACTAGTTAGTATTGTAATAGTTCAATAGTTGATTCAATAAGTATTTTCCAAACTGGACAATTAGAACATTGAATCAAATTGATGAAGTTCTATCAAACGACCATATAATTGGATTTTTTATATGAGTAGAATAACGTAAGTACGTAAATTATATTGATGTAAACTTTGTTCAAATGTGATTGCATTTAACGATATACGCATTACCTAAAGGTATATGGACTCGACTAAATACGTATTTTAATAGTTGTTGGGAAAAATATTAAGTATAGACTTTGCCTGTGATCACAGTCAAAAATCTAACTACGTAGTAATAAATGGAACAAGCTCACCGGATTCTCCAGTCTTCTATTGATTAATTTCACACACTTAATCCATAGTGATACACTAAGATCTCAAACCCCTTCATCGAACCAGTCCCTCCTAGATCTATATCCTAGTTATTTTTTTTATTTTATTGCGCAGTTCCTTAAAACACGACTCCTGCGCCATTTTTTTTTTCTTTTTTCATTCGCAATTCCTAAAAAGCGACTCCCGCGCGCCCGCCGATCTCCGTCCCTCCTTTTCTTTCTATTTTTTTTTTCTCACCTAGTAACGTCATAGATTATGTCACCGAAGGGTAGATATTTCAATAATCGGATTTAGCCTATTATTCGAACTGAACTTTTCTTTAAATTCAATTTAATTATATGTTAACGTATTTTGGTATTTTATATTAAATTGATTATCGAATTTATAAAACTTTAAAGGCTCTCATAACCTTATTAAACTGTGTTGTATGTATCTTTTTTTTTACACCTGATGATAAAAAGGTAAACTATAATTTGGTTATATATAAAATATAATATATTTTTGTTTAATTTATTTAATTTTCTTGTGACATCCACTACACTTTGGAAACACATCAAAGGAGTTTCCCTTCTGTGTCAATATTTCATATATGATAACGTCTTCTCTGTATACTATTGTGAACCTTGACTTTGAAGTTTGTTTATATTAAATAGCTCAGCTTTCGCAGCGGTCACCCATAGGAACCCCTGTTTCTTTTCTATGTACTTATATGGTATTAAACCTATTGTACTATAGGCGAACCGTCACATCCGGCCCCTTAATTATCAAGGAGTTTACCGGATTGATAATTACAAATATTCTGTTGCACTCCCTTCCCCTCTTGAATCTATTTCCCTATAAGCGAACCGTCACAAGGAGAAATAATTACTGAATATTACATCAATAATGAAAATGCCGATCAACTAAAGAAGTGTGCTGAGATTATAAAATTGTTAAGTTGAAATACTGACTTAAAAAAATAATATGACTTTTTTATTGGGAAGTAATTATTAAAAATTATCATAAGTGTTTATTATGGTATGAATCATTAAAGCCATATAATTAGTATTAGTAGTAAAGTCCTTGGATGTTTACTTAATAAGATAGTAACTTGACAAGACCACAATTTGAAGATTTAAACATAAGTAACATTAATAAATAAAGAGAAAATATAGTTAACTTTCCCAGTATACATATAAGCATGGTTGCAGGATGGGCAACAGCATCCCTTTTAAAACATCACCGAAGGGTAACTGCAGTTGCCAACTTGCCTGAGAAGTGTGGCAATTAACGGCAAAACCCACAAAATGGCAGAGTTTTCAGCAGTAGACGTAGGAGCAGTTAATGACTGACATGATGAGTATGACAAGAAAAAAGCAATACATCAAGGAATTAACATAACAATACTTACGTTTGTTAGAATTAGCAGTCACATTACAATAGAATTATAAATGTAACTAAAAAAAACTACACAATCTACAGTTTTTGATGTTTGTACAAACATCTATCATAGATAGTACTGTCATCACAATTTTATCTAAAAATTATAGATTTATTTAAAATGAATTACTTATATAAATAAACTTTACATAATGTGAGTTTGTACATATGAAGTTATCAATGACACTAATGCATTCTAAAAATTTACTCTAACCAAATGCAAAAACTGTTTTTTGAGTAGCTAGTACAGTCTGATATAGTGTGTCTACAATCTGATGGAAGAATAAAGGACATTTCTGGGAATAAATCAAGGTCACATTTTCATATCAATCACATTTTGTATACAATTTAAATGGAACTTTGACATCAACAACAGAAAGTCTGATATTATTTTCGATACGATAGACATTTTACCTTAATGTTTTTTGTGCAAAAGCGAAACATCAATTTTTGGTATTCTTTAAAAAAATATATACATTATATGTAGATAGTATGATGAAACATGTGTTTCTTTATTGCAAAATAATTATTTGTAATAATATTACAAAATAATTTGTCATAAAGGTCAAAAGGAATTGTAAAAAAAAAGGTCGTTGTTGATTTTCAATATGACAAAATTTGTATACCAAAATATAATTTTATGAACTAGCTACAATTCGTAGCGTAAGAACACTTTGTATGAGCAATGAAAGTATAATATTTCTACGTATAAATTGATATTTTAGAAAAAAAAATGCAGGTATAACTAACAATGTTCTACTAAAGATTATTAAAATTAAAACTAACAGAAGGTCGAGCACTCGATGGTTTTCCCATTACATTGCACTGTATGAACAAACTGATATATTTTATTTGTCAGCAATTACTTTAATTTATGCTTTTATTATAATTTAAGATCAAAAGTCTAAAAGAGAACCCATTGGTTTGTAAATAACAAAAAGAAAAGCACAGAGACTAATTGCAACATTCACAATTGATATTTTTTTTTAGTACATTTGTTTCGTTGTGGAACAAGCTAAGGTCGGAGACCATGATGCCTTTTTTTTTGTCTGGAATGCAACAGATAAAATGTTGCACGTCAAAACTGTCAAACTGACAAACTCAATCCAGACTTTGGCAGCTTTGGTTTTGTAAATCTATTCCTCCAGCAAAGAAACTATATCCATACAGCCTCGTTAATAATCTATGAATAAAGCGTTCGAGCTTAGATATCATTTTCGTAGGTACATAGGTATCTACATAATTATTACAATGTAGTTGAATAAGTACGTTATACTATATGGTCAAATTATATGGTTCAAATGATATTTTAGTCAAGTAAGCATTTTTATCTTACTTATGACGTGAAAAGATTTTATCATTTCGGATTATTGAAACTGCATTTCCTTTATAACTTGTTTAATAATTAATAAGTGCCACACTATTCCACTATTTATTTATATTTATCTTATATAGCTTAGACATAATCGCTTTATTTTTGGCCTTGAAAGTAATGAAATAAACCTGCTATTCTTCATTTTCTTGGTATTTAGAACTAAGTAGAAAAATATTGCCGTGTGGTCCCAGTATATAATGGACCACCTTTTCCTTTTCCATAGGTGTCATAAGAGGCGACTAAAGGAACTTAATGGTCGAGGGATGGGCAGCAGCATCCTTCTTAAAACATCACTTAAGCCTAAAGGCGGTTGCCAACCCGCCTGCCAAGCGTGGCAACTATTGGCAAAATCTCCAGTTACGGAAGAAGCCTATGTTCAGCAGTAGGCAGTTAATAACTGGCATGATGATGATGATGATGAGAAAAAATAGTAGATAAAACTACTCAATGCATATTAAGGTTTCTATCTCTAAAAAACACATCACTGCAGCTGTATTACAAAATTAGTAAGAAGTTTTAAATATTCTTCCACGAAATGCTGGAACAATTTATCTCCTCCGGATGTCAGTTCCATTTCAGTTTCGTCTTTCAAATATCGTTTAAAAACATATTTGATTCAAGTACAAAAACTGTAAATTTGACAGATAAATTATAACTGATGTATTATACTTTAAATACACAAGGGGCAAGATTATGAATAGTAGTTACAAATAAGTTAAATACAAATAAATTAGAAATAAAATAGCCATGTTTTTTTTTATTTGAGTAATGTAATACAAGAAAAAATACCCACAACTATAATAAGTATTTACAATTTTTTATCTATTGCCTCCAAACTAGACATCAAAGGGTATAGACAAACTATAAACTAATATTTTTAGATCATATAATTATGTTATTACGACTAGATGAAGCTTTAAATGTCGACAACCATTAGTCAACGTGTCATGTTTTCATACTGGCTGTGTTCAATATTTTAAAGGTGTATGAAAATCTGAATTTTGTTTTAATTAATATTTAATAAAAAAAAAATAGTGAAAAATAAAAAAAATAAGAAAAAAAAAATTAAAGCGCGCTATTTTAAAAGACAAGCAGCTTTCGTCGGAGTATCTTCAGGGAGGCACTCCATCTAGACGTATGATTTAAAGAAACATTTATATAATCGGAAATTGTTAAATGAGAATCCGAATATGATTATAACAATTATAATAATTCAGATTTTTTTTTATTAATAGCATTCAATATCCGGCTCGAAGTACTATGAAGTTAATATTTTTTTAAAAAAAGAATACGTTTTTTTGTTGTTAGTTTATTGGAAAAAAGAGTTGGCAGATTTATAATGATACAATATAGATAACATAACGTAATAATACAATGATACCACTTTAAGAAAGATCTACTATATAGTATATTTGGCTATAAAATGTAATATTTATATAATTGTAGTATTACAGAATATATATTATTCAATACATTTATTGGGTTATCACAAAAATATATAAGAGTTTCCTACACAAGATAAGTCATAAAGACATATTGTGATGCCCTGAAAAGGCACAGCAGTGTAGGTATACGAGTATAATAATATTTGTAATATCCCTGAGAATTTTAACTAAGTCACATAATTAATATGCTGTTATTATTTATATTTTAGAAAAGTTATTTATTTTTATTTATTTATTTTATTTATTTATTTATTTTGTGATACATAGGTAACAATGGATGGTAAAACAATATAAGTCCTCTATGATCAACCCCATCTATCGAGGTATACAAATTTACAATTACATAAGAAAAAAATTATATTATATAAAAAGGAAAATGAGCAATGTCACATTTATAGTAAAAAAATATAATTATGGAACTTTATTACTTTTATCTTTAAGGAAATCGTCAATTGAATAGTATGTTCTGTTTACTAGGTATTCATACAGTTTAGTTTTATATTTTTTCATGTCATCTATATATGTAAGGGATTTAGGTAATTTATTATATATTCTAGGTGCCATCCCTAAGACACTTTTAGTAAATAATGTCGTTCTATGTTGTTTTGAAATGATTTTGTGGTGTTGTCTATTATTTTTTAATTTGTTATATTTATTTAAATTATTTTTAACAAATAACGCCAGCTCAAAAATGTATAACGCAGGTAATGTCAATATGTTGTGTTTTTTGAATAGAGGCTTACAGCTGTCTACCGATTTAATATTGCAAGCTGCCCTTAGACATCTCTTTTGAGCTTTAAAAGCAAGGTTTCGGTCAGTAGAATTGCCCCAGAAAATTATACTATAGCGTATTGTTGAGGTTACATAAGCATGGTAAGCCAGTAGTACTGTATTTTGGTTAACTTTTTTATTTAGTTTATATAGTTTATATATAAATGCGTACTGACCTAATTTGCTACATATTTTGTTAATGTCTATTTTCCACGTCATTTTATTATCTATCCACAGTCCCAGAAATTTTGTCGTGTTCGTTTCATCTATTTTTTGTCCAGCATATTGAATTTCAAGTTTATTACGTTCTATTCTTTGTTCAAATGTCATAATTTTAGTTTTTCCTATATTAATTTTTAAATTATTGTCAACTAACCATTGTATAATCTCTTTTATAGTGTTGTTTATTTCCGATTCAAAATTGTTTAGGTTCTTGGCACTGAATAGTATAGTACTATCATCCGCAAATAATACTATTGGATAGTTTATGACTTTAGGCATATCATTGATATATATTAAAAACAACAATGGTCCCAAAATACTACCTTGAGGAACGCCGAAATGAATATCCTTTTGTTCTGAATGATAGTACTTCATAATTTTTGTACGTCTACATATATAATTTACACATGTGATTTGTAATAATGTTAATAGTTATTTATGTAATAATGTATATAAAATACTGGTTATAATTAAAATATAAAAAGACATACGTAATGAGGGTAGGCAAAAATAAATTAATAAAACGTTGAGATCTTTAATTGAGAAAATATCTTAGCTTCTATATATATTAGCCTCTAATATATTTATTTACAAATAAAATTAATAATTGTAGACACCTAAATCATATTGTGGCAGCCCTGCTGCTATTAGAAGAAAATAATTAAAAAGATTTCTACTAAAAACCGACTTTAATTATGGTAAAACCTGTTAAATTTGATTTAAAAACTAAACTATATTTAGAACCGATTTAGATAAAATTTCTATGTAACCAATCTGTGAGTATATTTATTTAAATAAAAAAGACATTTTCAAATCGGTTTACAACTGATGAAATTATGAGGTAACAAACATAAAAAAAAAATATACACAAATTAAAGACTTTTTAGAGGTCGATTGAAAAAAAAAACATAGCGACCTGATTGTCTTCGTCTATGGAAGTTTTCGACATTCAACGAGGGACGTTATCGTCTTTATGAACGGACTTTAAAAAGAAGGAAGTTCTCAATGCGGTTGTATATCTTTTTTGGGAGTTTAAAACTTGAACATCTTGAAATACGTACATTGTTAATATAGTATACCAAATGTCACCAAATGGTATTTCGTTTAAAGAACTCTGATATACCATAATGTAGGAAAAATTAACATCGGAAATTACTGAAGATGATAGATGTATAGACTTAGTCCTTTTGCCTTCCCTATTGATAGGGAAAACAGAACCAAAAAAATGACACTTCGTTTTTGCAAATAGAGAAGTAGATTCCGAGGGTAATTTTCATATCTGGAGCTTATTATCGTTACTTGGAATAGAAAGATTTAGACATTTCAATAATAAGTATAATAATAATTATTTACAAATTAGAAGAAAGTTAGTACTATACTTACTACATCAAATACAAATTTGGCAAGATTTCTTTATCTATCGTCTACTTTATAAACCTTTTTATTTTTAAAAAGGTTTATAATTATTTATTAAGAAGAGATTATATTTGAGAAAATTAATAAATAACTATCAATTAAGTACATCTACTCAGTTTATATTACATGTAACACTTTTCACTGTGTTTGGAATGTTTTGATTTAAAAACAGTTGTCATAGAAATCTACTTTAGAATTTTACTATTATACATACATATACTGTTCTTATTACTTTCTTTACTTTAACATGAGTACTTATCTAGTATTAATGCTTACATAATATCGTTCTGAAATCCTGAAGATCTGTAAAATGAGGAATTCTATTTGAGTGAATCTTTAAAAAAAAATGGACGTTAGAGGCCTATAAAACCTTTTTCTCGGCATCGTTGCGTAAAGATACTAAAGAACTAATAGATAAAATTTGTTTGCTTCTTTTAATCGCAACCAAAAACATATCTAAGTACTATGCAAATAAATTATCACATCATTGATTTTAAATTTTAAATATTTAAACTTGATTAATAATCATAACAATATATTGAGATACCCTCTTTAAACAAGTGGCGAAATAATGTGACGATAAACATGTTCCAGTTAGTAAGAGACGCCACTATTTACAAGTGTATATCTCGGTCGTTTTCACACACGTGTTGCACCGCACATGGCAACACCAGTGGAACTTGCAGCCGCATCGTTCCCTGACCGTGGTCCGCTTAGTGTTGTATCCTCGGCCGCAGCACAGTAACGCGCACCCGTCTATTCCCGCTGACGTCCTGTTGCATACGCGGCCGGTTGTCCCCAGGGAGCCCTGCGAAATTATCAAATGTCAATATGTTTATTGTCCAAAAAGGATGTTTTCAGTGTTAGTTTTGATCTCGCATGTCTTTAATATATACATCAAAATATCTAGCAAGTAAAAAGATAAAGTAAAAGTAGTAAACTTCATAGATTAAGGATAGTATGTGCGATACACAAAAAGTAGCGGATATTACAAATATGTCATTTTTTACATTGTATAGATAGTCTCCGAACAAATGCTCCGAGAAAATCGGCTAAATTTTTTTTATACAATTTTGCGTGATAAATAGTTATGAGTAATAGAAGTTATACTTCTATATTTTGTCTTATAATTTCTGCATGTTTTTGATACGTAAAAACCCATTTTATTTATAATTAAAATAACTAAATATAGAAATGTCAAGATACATTGTGTGTGAGACAAGAACATTGATAAAAATAACGAGTAATTAAACAATCAGCTGATATAAAGTTGATCCGTTTTTGAGACTCAATGCTCTATATAAGGATATTCCATATAATAGATTTTATACAATGGTAGGAACATTTTGACAAAACAAACGTCATATAAGGCTGGTTAAAAAAAGTAAGTCTAGCAGAGTTCAAACTTCTAGCGATCTAAAGCCTAAGCTTTATGTATGGGACCCGTTTGCGAAGAAAAATGACGTTTAAATATGTTTGCGTAAAAATTATGAATCTAAAAATATCTAATAAGTGAAAAGAAAGAAAAAAAATTTGAAATAAAAAAATAAATCATTCAGATTTAATTCGTCATTTTTGTAAACTTAATTTTATAGGTAGACACTGAACGTTTCTTAAAATTATTTTTTTTGCTATAATATCAGCATGTTTTTAACTTACCAGCGAGGAATTCTTGACGCAGTAGTTAGGGGAGTCCTCTAAATAAACTAGGTCTTGGGCAGTGGGCAGGCTGTAGTGCGGATTGCTGAGTCGGAGTTTTCCACGACGAGATACTTTCACCTCCGTCGCACCATCATACTTGTCTCTAAGATAATCACCTGAAACAAAGGGAAAATAATATTTTTTTTATAAATTACCTATAGAAGTGACGAGCACAAAATAGACAGTTAATTTGCACATATAAATCAATAATATAAATTGCAGTTAAATCATAAAAAAAAATAAGTTTAATATTTAAGAATTTTTTTTAACATTTATGTATATTTTCCTACATTTGGATGGTAGCATAATACTGAATAGCTGCGTGATTTCGGTATAGAAACAGCTTTTACTTTCTTTCACGTGTGTGTCGTAAGGGACAACTAAGGGGACTTAATTGTCGAGGGATGGGCAGCAGCATCCATCTTAAAACACCACCATAGTTCAAATCGCAGTTGCCAACCCACTTGCCAAGCGTGACAACTACTAGCAAAAAGGCACGCTCGCGTTCCTTATGGCAGTCTATGGAAGAGGCCTATGCTCAGCAATGGACAGACAATAGCTGAAATGATGATAATTCAGAATACTCAGAACTGTCCTAAATTATTGATACGTACTCACCACAATCATAACTGTGCTATAGCTCATTATCAATATCATCATATTAGCTAACATCTACCTATTCCGTACGATCCCATGCCAATGTTCCTGAGCCACCATTCCGATACCATCTACATCCACCTCCCATCAGCTTGTCTAGCCAAGCGTCAGGTCATTTACAATATTATCCAGTCATTGAAATTGTATCACGATAGATACGTATTTTCTTATTATTATTCAAGTGTTGGTGTATGTGTATATATATATATATATATATATATATATATATATATATATATATATATATATATATATATATATATATATATATATATATATATATATATATATATAAGAGGTTATAGATGATTTTCTAAAAGTAAATTTCTGGCCATTTACTTATACTTTGCGTGTTACATCATACTGCTAATGACTGGTCACTAAAAGTACAGAAAAATAACTTAGAATTATACATATAACAATTTAGAAAAACAGAAAGCATTAAAAACTGGCAAAATAACATGCGCGTCATGGCCAAACAGATTGAATGAGAATTGTGAAAATTGAGAATGTAGAATACAGGTGTGTAATTCTTGGTAAAGAAACTAAAAATTATGGCTGAATGTGTTTGATTCCTTTGCTTGCGTTGTAGGCGGATGATTTACGCGTCCAATGGCGCGCATTGTGTAACTACGGAACGAATGAAATAAATTAATAACTGTTATTAATTCAACATGCCCTGTAATTTACAGGTTGATTGTTGGGTTGTGGGCTTAACGCACTAATATCAGACATTGGGCTTGCGTACATATTGATAACAAATCAAAACAATTTTTTCATAGCACTGCATGTTTTCTACATTAATTTCTATTTTAGATAGTAAGCTGTTTAGTTAAATTTAGTATTTAGTTATCGAATTTAAAGGATCAATCTGATAGTATGTTACGTATAACTTTATTAATTGTTAATCGTTTTATTGATTATTTTTTAATCGAAAATACTAAGTTGAAAGTGTTCGAGGTATATCCTAGGGGATCGCTTTAGATAAGTAAAAAATCAAATCTTTCCTTTTTATAATATTAGTTTATTATTTATATATATTATATACCTAATGTCAAAACTATATTTCATTAATATTTAAAATTAAATATTATAAATCGTAACGAAAGAAATTCTATATTCTTCTTTATTATCTGTGTGTCGAAAGTCATGACAAATGTTAGAACTGTTAGTACGCCAACAGTTACAAATTAACATTCGAATTATTTTAAGTAGTAGATATTAGTAAGGGTTCTAAAAGAAAAAGAAGTAAAGGAGCCATCACCCGCAAGCTAATACAACGGACAGAGTATAGGACATGCAGAACATTAAATCCTCTATTATCCCGATGTGAATAAAAATCGCCAACAATTAAACAAATCGACATATAAATGGGCGCGCATTGTGTAAGAAAATGTCCGGGTCAGTTAATGATGTGTGTGGTCATTAGGTGTACCATTAATTTATGTTGGCCTGGTACTTTTTTACTGATTTCGTATAATTAACTGAATAGTTTTAATTATGCCATGGGACGCTATTATTTGTTTGCGTCAAAGGCAGACAGACCTACGTCGTTTCGAATAAAAAATGTTTTAAATGAAATGTAAGCAATTAATTAGGTTTTTATAATGCATATGGACCTCGGAATTTTGAACAGAGGTATAAAATTATCAACTTAGTTTAAGATTAAAAATAAGTTGTATAATATTATCAAAGTATATTAAAAAAAAAACCATATATCTCAGTTATTAATAGTAAAAAGACCACCCAAAAAATTAAGAAACATTAAATATACATGAGTAGAGACCAATAAAAATTAAAGTGACCTAATAATAAATTATAAGAATGATAATTTTATTTGAATCTAATGGCAACACCGAGACAGTCGGTAGCTCGTAAACAGAATGTAACCTCTTTAATAAGCTATATAGGGTCATAAATAAATTTAGCTATTCGTGAACACGACTTTAAACGAAACTATGTCGCAATAAGAAATTAACGGGTTTGAAATAGTTTAAATGGATTTTTCATGTTTTACCTACTTATATACTTTCTTTTACAGGTTATAGTTTTTTTTTATAGATGATTATAAAATTGTAACACCGCATGCGCTCTCAATATACGCTTACGAGATACCAGTGAGAGTACATAAGAATGAAACTAAGCCAGTTGGCTGTTAGTAATGAAATCCACTAGAAACCTATCACGGTTTCTAAGGGGTTTGCATGTAAACCTTCTGATATTCCTAGCAACGGGGCTATTAGCTGTGTGGCTGTTAGAACAACTGCCATGCGGCGATTTCTGGAAACTATCGTGATTAATTCCTGCTGCAGTCATCATGATAGGCCAACTGCAGGTCATAACAACTTCATTCTCACTTATCATCCCTGAGTGGTTCCTGGCCATCGTAAATTAGTGACGCTAGTGAGGTTATAATTTTATTTTCATCCACTGAACACAGATGGGGTTTTTTTTATGGATGATAATGGAATGGTAACCCCGCCTGCGCTATTGGTATACACTAGCAGGGCACCAGTGAGAGATGATTGGTGAGGATGAAAAGGCAGGTTAGTTAGTCCATCGTGACGAATTCAATGATAAATTAGTCACGATGGTTTCCAGAGGGAACCGCGTGGAGGTCGACCTGATAAGGTAAATTGATGGCGATGGGGACTTACCTTCCCATTACTAACAATCCTTTCCCCCCCACATAGATGGGGTTAGAGTTACATAAAGGAAGATAAGAGTTAGATAAGCAGGAATTAAGTGTTACTTATACTTGTAAGGTTATTAGTAATTCGCAGATGTTGCCATGCATCTTGCAAGATGATGCAAGAGACATATGTGAGGATAGAGGTTTTTGTAACTTGCTTTTCTCTGCCAATAAAGGTCTTGACGTGAAGATAGACAATTAAGCATCCTTACCAATCTCCCGTAGTGATGCAAGTTGTTGCCAGCATGTGATGAGACTGCAGGATCCCGACACACCGTGACATTTGCATGTGACCCGCGACTTCTTTATTACAGCCTGGAAAAAAACAATTTACTTTTCACACCACGAATGGGATAAACGAGCAATAAGATATTTCCGAACATATTTTCAGCAGTAGTATTTTGTAACAGAAATGACATTGGGACTTTCAAGAAAAGACCATATTCTTCTTAAAAGGTCTACAATTCCTCTCATATTGCAGATTTCTATGGGTTATCTGTAACTTATTGTTAATGAGTTGTATGGAGCCGTTTGTCCCCTATGTTGTAAAATTATTGCCTTATTCATATAAACTAAAATCTCTTACAAGCTTGCTTTAAATATTACAGTGTTTTGTCACTTTGATTCAAATTGAAAACGTAGCGTAAACGAAAGAGACAAAATGGTTAAATAGGTTTTTTAGAGTTTTAATTTTTTTTTATGAATAAGAGAGTTTTTTAATGGATGATAATGAAATAGTTATCTCGCCTGCGCTAGCGGTAGACGCTGCCAGGACACCAGTGAGAGATGATAGGTGAGGATGGCAAGACAGTACAAATCCTACCATAAAAGTAGTATGAATTCTACCATAAAAGTACAAATGAATGATATTTGAACATTTTTAATATGTTTAAATAGTATGTAACATGTATTTTAACATCAAATTTTTGTTTCGTACGGTCCCGAAATTTCAGAAGATATTTCATGGTAGACCCTCTCTATTATCCGCATTTTGTGTGATGTTCTAGAAGATTAGCGCGCAGCGACCACAACGTTCATATTGCGCGTAATACTTACAAAATGCCTATACATATAATCTGAATTAATGCCCTATTTTATTGTACTGAGGGACGACGTTGATATAGCAACGAGAAGCTATAACATCAGCGATTTTAACAGCTCATGTTATGAGCGTTCGCGAATATTTCGATACGTATTTAATTGGTATAAATATTAACTTTACTACATAGTTGTACACGTATACTCAAGACAATGTCATAATACCGAAGTGTTGCCAATTCTCATTAATTAAAAAAAATATTTTTGTGATGATAATGAGATTATGATACGATATTAGATACTGATAATTATTAAAAAAATAAATTTTACTCGTGAAAATAATTAAAAAATATCCAATTTAATTCAAGTGATGACGTCATAATAATAAGGTCTTTTAATGGGTGATAATGAAATGGTATTCCCGCCCGCGCTATCGGTATACGTTAACAGGGCACCAGTAAGGGATGACAAGTGAGGACGAAAGCAAGTTAGTTAGCCCATCGTGACGAATTCCACTAGAATTAGCCACGATGTTTTCCATTGATTATCGCGTGAAGGTCGATCTGATACCCCACAATACACCCTGTATTGCTAGAAATGGGGCAGTTACCCCATAACTAACAAACCCTCTTCACTCAGCCTTGCTAGGTAGTATAACAGTAGAATATATCATATCAAAATATCTAGTATCTGTATAACTAAACTTTATTTAAAGACATGGATAATATCGGTATCGCTCCAATATCTATATATCAAGTTTCTCTGGACTATTTCGATATCGCCCATATCAGTCTGATATCTGTATTTATATCGATTAGATACTATATTGATATATTATTAAAATGTGTACCTACATTTATTAATAAAAATCAGACTAACTACCTTAAGTATAATATAACGTTAAAATTGTTATTATACCAAATTTGTTTATAAATTATTCTTGTAATGTATATAGAACACTAATTTATATATATTTAATTATTTGTTATATATCAAATACAAAGTGAAATAAGTAAATATATGATTTAATAGTATGATATGTAAAGTAAATGAACTAAGTGAACCTGTGCTTTATTTCTATTTATTATCAAGAGGCTTACAACCTTTATATTGCTAAAGAATATATTATATACATATACCATTTAAAGTTATAATTACGTAATTAAATTACTATATAAATCTATTACCCTGCAGTTGTTTAATATTTAATTCTGACACGTGCGTATAACAGCAATTTTTTTTTTTATTTTATTTTAAGGGCTGTTATCTTTTTTAGGTATATCAGTCCTATTGTACCCTGAACTGATTTCTCAAACAAAACTTTATCTACTTTCCCTAGACGCGGACAGAGAAGAATTAATGGGCATCAATAATTTACAGAGATGTTCAAAAATTTCTGGTTTAAGTTCAGCTAACATAGATTGAATAAGACCAACATTAAATTTATTTAAGTTAAAGTGGCGCATGAATTCTTCTCTTTCCTTCATGTTAATACGACACTCTAATAGAATATGATGCACATCATCGATGGTATTACAAGTTTGACAATGAGGTGACAAGGACTTGCCCATAATATGTGCAAATTTTTTTGATGGATAATGACCAGATCGTAGATGAACAGCTAATTTAATACTGTACCTATTGATTTTAATTCCACAAAACCAAGGAATATGTGGAGGTTCAGCCTGAATAGTATTGTACCAAAGGCCTTTTTCTTTTGAAATTTCAATTAAAATCATAAATATAAATAAGTGAGATATCTCGAGATACGCCGTACTCATGACCCCACGTATAAATAAATTAATCCCTTAAACCGCTCTCTAAATACGGATTAAGTACTCATTGGATATTTACAGCGTCTGTCAGTGGCAACTAATTTCTTATAAGTCGGATTTAATAGTTCATAGAAACTTGTAAAACTGAGAGCGACTATTCGACTTGGTATCTGCTTGTAATTCTTACGATATACCTGCGATTGGATTGAACAATAAAACTAGTTTATGTCGCATAAACTGTATATTTGTACTGGTAAAAAAGATGCCAATAAAATATATATCAAAAATAGATAGATAAATAATTTATTTACATTACTTACAACACACAAATTACAATAAAAAAAAAAACATACACATAATACACAGTAAAAGAGATAAAATAATGAAAATAAAAAAGCATAAATAAAAAAAAAACACAAAATATATAAACTAACAATCTCCTTTCTTTCTCTTTCTTCATGCGTGTGCCATAGTAACACAAAATGGTCACAACTCAGTTTATTGCTTTGCCCTTAAAAGAGCAAAACACTGATATTCTGTTGTGGCCAAGAGTCAGTCGCGAAACTCCTCATTAAAACTAACAATAAAGAGAAATATAAATAAACTGCATTGTATGTGTCAATTACATTCGCCTCCATTTGACATTATATTCTAAATAAATAAATAAATAACAGATATCATTAGATGAGGGGTAGTCAGAGATCATTCTCTGTCACATTTAGGTATTCAGGCAATAAATATTTCCGCTACGTACCTATTAGGTATGCCAATTTTATGTTTATTAATTAAAAAAAATTATAAGTTCTTTTTTTAAAATGTGTTTAGTTTTAGACAATCTTATTGGGGGTGGTATATTATTATAAATAATTAAAAAATATATATAATTTATAATTGAAGTAATTTTTTTTATGAAATAAAATTTTTATAAGACTGTGATACGTCAATACCAATGATGCTCATATGTATGCTCTTTCAACTTTTTTTTTCAATGCATGATAATGGAATAGTAACCCCGCCTGCACTTACAGTATACGCTGGCGGAGCACCAGTGACGAATGATAGGTGAGGATGCCAAGGATGACAAAACAGTGAGAGATGATAGATAAGGATGAAGAGGCAGGTCAGTTAGCTCATCATGTTGAATACACCAGGAATTCAGCACGATGGTTTCCAGTAGGGGACCACGTGGAGGTCGACCTGACTGGGTATATTGCTAGCAATGCGACTAATGTTCGGCATTATTAATAATGAAAATTCTATCTTTTTTAAATATGGAGTTGTGATACATGCAATAATATAAATATATAATCCTACTTATTAATATATACACATATACATACATACATACGTGCATACAAACACCAAAATATATAACTACTTAAAGACATGTTGCACGCCACTTCATAGCGGTAAAATGTGTGAAGCCTAAACTCATCTTATTGTACCATATTTTTAACCGACATTAAAAAAGGAGGTTATTAATTAAGTTGTATTTTCTATGTTTATTACCTCATAACTCCGTCAGTTGTAAAGCGTTTTATATTTTTTTTTATCTGAAAGGATACACTTACAAATTGGTCCCATAGAAATTTTATCAATATCGGTTCAGTAATTTATTCTTCAAGTCAAAATAACTGATTATGCTACATTGAAGTTGCTTTCTTATGGAACATAATTGTTATGCAACAAATTAAATTTGACTTGTTTAAATTGGCTTAACTGAGAATCGAACCTGGGACTTTATTAAGCAAAGCAATATGTCTGTCGTTGTGCTACGGAGATCTAATTAAACCTCACCAAGTACATACCCGTCTTCCAGCTTCGTTGTTGTGCCTATTCATCAGCTGACGCCCCTGTTCCCGGCTGCCGCGCTTCACCTTCCTCTCCCTTTCGCGGATGTCGACGAATCCTTCCGTGAACCTGATTAATAATAATAGTAATAAATAATAATAAATAGATTTATTTTCTCTTCACAATTCATTACAGTGAGATACAATGAGACATGCTTATATTGAAGTAATCAAATTATAAATATAATTGTGAGAGACTCGTGCCTGAGATAGGTATAACAATAATAATCTTCTTCTTCTTCCTACCCTTATCCCACCTATTATTTGGGGTCGGCGTAATATGTTTTTTATCCATATTACAAAAAGATTTAGCTCATAGTTTTACGACCGGCCGCCTGCCTGACGTCAACGTAATTTGGGTATAATAATTATATTCAGACAAAAATTTTACTGATTGCATTTTTGGCATCAGTATCGATCAATAATCACCCCCTGATAGTTATTTTGGAAATATATTTCATGTACAGAATTGACCTCTCTACGGATTTATTATAAGTATAGATAATAAATTGTTTTTAGAGCTGATTTCTTTAATAATTATTAAGTTGTCTATGTCTATAATATCAATGTCTATGGAGAATTAAGTCAAGATATAATAAAAAGGTAGATAAAAAAGAAAAATATTTTAAATTAAAAAAACAAATTAAATTATTTTATTCCCGAACTAAATGACCCGGTGAACTTTGTATAACTTACAACGCCATCTATTAAAAATAATCCGAAATAGCGATTTCCATTTAAATTACCTAGGTATGCTTAATATTTCGTTTTTTCAGCTGAAAGCTGGGTTTTTCTAACTTTTTTTTCTTTTAAACCACTCCTGTATTATAACGAACGAAACAAATAAAAGTTATTCAAATCATTAAAGCCGTTTTTTAATTTTAGCGAGACCAACGAGTGCCAATTAAATTTTATATACATAGATAAATAAATGGAAGAAAGAGACATCATGACCAAAAAGGATAGCTATCTGTGAGCATTTGCGTAACTCTACGCCAACCGCTACGAAGGGTCTACGTTCGCTTTATTGATTTATATAAACGCTTTAATAAAAACAGTCTTATGTTCAGGGGTCGAAGCATAATTTTAATTGTACTTGAATTCGGAGGGTGTGTTGAGGCTCAGTTAACCTCTTTACTTTCTGCTCCTGGTACCATAGCCTTGTTTCGTGTATAAATACTTTGAAATCATTATAAATATCTAAGATAGAAATGTCAGAAATTAGTATACGAAAAATTACATAATTTTAACGAGTTTTTTTTTTTTATTTAAGTACATTAAAAGAATGTAACCTGAAATTGGTATAACCGTGTAAGCCACTACATCCGGATAAACTATCACTTGCAACCTATGCCGTCTTAGTAAACGGTAACGGATTTAAGCATTCTTAGCGCATTAACTCGGGTTATCCGGGACAGAGTCGCAGGTTATCCTCTCTCTGTTCAGCTATTTCTGAAAAATATAGGTAATAAACAGCTTCTTTTAAAAATAACAACTTAAATAGTTCAAAAATTAATTTGGTCTCAAATCAAATATACATGGAAGTGATATAGGAAAAAGAATGATTAAAAATAAAAATAAAAAACAATTTAATCAGCCAGTGTTTATTTACATATCATCATCATCATCATCATCATCATCATCATCATCATATCAGACATTATCTGTCTTCTACTGAACATAGGCCTCCCCCATATGCTGCTATAAGGAACGGTCCTGAGCTACCTGCATAACTTAAAATAAATAAACTAACTACCTTTTTATATTTGTGTAGTAAACATTATTTTACAATTTTTAAATCAATCATTAATCTGAATAATAGTTATAAACTATTCTTGTCAGATAGAAAATTTCCATACAATACAATTATTTAAATTTTTATACATATTAAGTATCCGATTATTCGAGTGATCACGAAAATTCTACAAAGATCCGACCCCGAAGATTACCCCTGGAATGCATTCCAAACATACCGCGCATTCTTAACATTCTTAGCCGTCTTTAGTCACTTATGTGGGCCTGGTTTCAGAAATACTCAAATGCGGGAAAATCTCCTTTATGTAAGTGAATCGTATCATTCCTTTTAGCGAAATCCTGAAAACACTCCTCGGTCGCATACCGATCATTCCCCAACTGTTACGAAACATGCTCTCCCAGTATAGAAAATTCAAACAGACAAATCGGAAACGCTTTTTTAAAGTATATAAAAAAAACTTAAAAAGTATCGACGTATTCTAATCTAAAAAGCTCGTGTTTTGTCTCTTTCGTGCTCACTGAGCTTGGCAATTTTTTTTTGTACCATTCGACCCGTATTTGATATGCATTTTTAAACCTGTTTATAATCTATAGAGTCCTAGTAACTAAGGCCCGGATTTTTGCAAAGCCATTGTCTTAGAAATGTGGCATGAAATTCAGGCATTTATTTATTTACTAGCTATATCCCGTGGTTTCGTCTACGTGAACCAGTTCATAAAGTTGCTTTAAGTTAGGATATAACCTATCCATGTACTACATTTCATTCAAATCTGTTCAGTAGCTTTTGAGTGAATGAGTAAGAAAAATTCACCCATTCATCCATATATTGTTATAAATTTTGGTATTTCTAATTTCGGAGTTATGTGTCAATGCAAACTGTAATAGATTCACTGGAACTTAATACTCTAATAGCAGAACTAAGAGATTTGCTATTATTTTAAACTATTTCGAATGAGAATTATTAGTTAACAAGTGACTGCTATAATCCAAATGCAAGTAAAATTAAAAAAATAAATAATGAAATTAAATTAAATGACAAAAAGTTCCGATTCGTAATGAACAGCAATGGGCTCGCTATTTTAATATTTTTCTATTCCTATGGATTGTCCTTCATTGAAACCTGCTTGAAACAGCTAAGTCCGCTGAGTCTAAATAACCGACTAGTTTTTGCATTTCAATACTAGAATGAATGTTCTATGTTTTAAAGGATACCAAGAGTGAGGTGCTAATTCAAAGAATGTAGATGTATCAGTGAATCACGTGTATATTTGCTTGTTTTTATTATAGAACTTTTTCAGATTGGCTTCCTAGCCGCCAATAGATGCCATTTTAGATGGTCACTGACCTCACTACATACATTATTAGTAACTTTAACATGTTTAGCAGTCCGCAAATATAGATGTAGTAGTGAATATTTTTCTCCATCCGTGCAATAGCGACCTTTCCGATATTCCTTGTGGTGACTTCTGGTAACTTCTAATACCCTAGTAGCGCAGCCTCAAATGTGTGACGTTTCAATACAGTTAAAGCGCCGTCAAATATACACAGCAAGAACGTTTATCGTTCGTTGTAAAAAAAAGTTGCTTTCACCTGCGCTTGAACAAAAATGCTCTTTGCTTTCATGTGGCCCTAACCACGTCGACACGAAATATGCAGAAAATTCCATGTTTTTGTGAAAATGAAAGCCATAAAAACAAATAACTTAGTTTATTGTTTCTTACGTTTCCTGAAATTACATTTATAAAAAAAAAAAAAGAAAATGGAAATTTGTTTCAATGTTTATGGAGACCTGCTGATGTTTCATTAAATCCTGGTAATTGTCTGCGCATCATGAAAAAATACAGCGGGTTGTGTGGTTTTTTTTTATTTTACAATTTTATTTAACTGGGAACGAACTAATGTAACTTCGCCCTGTTGTTCCGTAATAATTACGTCGTCACTGCAACTCTATTTCTAAAACTAACAGTTAGATATTACAACGATGTTATTAATATTTTAAGGACAAGTATGTTATAAATTTATAATAAAAAAAAAACAATATGTATAATTATTTTTTTATAATAAAACAGTGTCTTACATTTAGTTCTCTAAGGTGGTCTGTAAACTTGATAGTTTATCTAACTATTAAATTAAAAATGTAATTTATTAAATAAAAAATTTAATTGTTCAGGTTATTACATTAAATATCCCAAAGATGGCGTTATTCTACATTATATTATTTTACACGACTATGACGTTATGTACTAAACAACACTACACAACGCATGGGGGGGGGTATCATGGGCGAAACAGTATATCCTGTTATGTCCATGGTACTGCTCATGTCTATAGGCGACGGTAACCACTTTCCATCAGGTGAGCCGTCAGCTTTCTAAGTTGCATAAAAAAAAGCATCCTATATTTCATATTATAATACGTTTTTATTTTGAGCTTTAGACATTTTTTCAGATAATGGTTTGAAGATAATTAACTGCGATTCTAGGCTGAGAGAGTTCTGATTAAATATAGTTACCTATATAATAATAATGTTATAATCAATCTTAGTCTACGGTAATCTATAGAACCTTATTAGAATACTATTAGGTAGTCTGTGACGAGTATAAATACATAATAGCTCAGAACCAAACCCAATAAAAATATGTATTAAATAATATAAAACCTCATTAAAAGCAGTCTATCCGTTTTACTACGACATCATCACACGAACAAAACTTATAATATTCCTCTTTTTGCGATGGGCTAAGAATGTCATATTAATTTTGATAGGCTGAAATAGAAATAATTTGACATCTTTTAAGGGGGGAAAAAGGATGCTAAACATCAAATTTACCCTGTAGATGAAATAGCCAATTTTCGGTATTTTATTTTTTATCCATGAACTCCCATTATATCGTATACTGAATAAAATAAAAATGTCATCAATTCAACCGTTTTCAGCGGCGGTCTAACCCTTTCAGTACGTGAAAAAATCTTAGGAATGCACACACCCGTAGGAGGTGTTTTACGGGCTATGCTACCACGTAGTTACGCACCGTAGTATTGGAAGTACCTATTCTGCTTTCAAAATATTCCAAACTCTTCAGCGTTTATGTTGATCTAGTAGCCGACCTGTCTTTAGCCATGCTTTGACACCCGTGTGAAGCTCAACTGACAGCTGATTAATTACGAATTACTCTCAATTTTTTACACAGATCCTTCTTCTTTCTTTTCTTTTTATAATTACATTAATATAAATAATGAATTAATGAAGTGAGTTTGCTGGTAAATATTTTTTATAATATGATTATTAATAAAAATAAGTAGTATTATTTATAAAAATAATAAATTAAAATAAAACATGTTCATCTCAACGGTAAAGAATACCTTGAAACATTTAAAGATTTTCTATAAAAAATTTATAATGTACAATCAAATTATTCTATACGGGTTGTATTAGCTTATTATTATTTTACATTTAAAAAGGTCAGGTAAGAAAGAGACGTAGTTTCATACACAAAGTTAAGTACATAAATTTTTCACCTGTCTTACGACTCACCTGAGTACCAGGGTAGAAGAGAATTGCAGGAGAAAATTTACCTACGGAACTACGGAAATTTCAGGTGCTAACAGTACGTTTATAAAATACATTCATACAGGTGTATTGTGGAAAAGTGTGAAGGAGAAACAAATAGTACGTCTCTTTTCCGCAGAAGGGAAATTTCCTGTCACCTTCACCTCCCTTATATTTCACACATTGAAATGTGTTCGTTTGTGTGAGTTTTCAGGTGAAGTAACTTCACTTAACCGTTGCAATCCTAGTACGCAGGTAAGAGGTGAAGCAGGTGAGTTTTACCTGAGTTTCAGCTATTTTCAGGTGTAAGAGCCATGGTGACGGCATAAGAATAATTTATGGTGATGGATCTAACGGTTTATTTGTACGATATTGTACGCAATACACCGTAACGCAAAAAAAAATAACTAATTGTTGTTTAGTAGTAAATGTGTGTGTGTGTGTGTGTGTGACATAATTTCTTTATATTATATTATTTATGGTACTGCATTAAATTTCATATTATTATTCAATTATTTTAATTTTTATAAAACATATTCAAAAGATAAATGTAAATTAATCATCACATAATACAGATGTCACTAGTAAAATAAAGCTGTTTTTCTTCTATACAATGAGAAATGGTTCATCGACTTTCTTCTTTGGAAATTGCGATTTTTCTGCGGGGAAAATTTCGATAAAGTGGGGGAAAAATACTAGGCTCGCATAAACCGTAAAGAGATAGATACAACCTTATTGCTCCCATTCCACAGTTGGGAGGCGTATTTAAATAAAATAATAATCTTTCAGTAGGAACGCATAAGATGGTGTAGGTATTCTAAAGGATTTACTACAATTCCTACTACTACTAGAATTCAAGGAAAAGTGTTGATACTGTAATAGATTATAGTAGACGGTATAAGGCGAACATAGGTATCTGGATATTTTACTTACATTTATTGAATTTCTACTAGTTCTAGGCACAGATAAAATAAGTACTAGTGTAAGTAAATAATGAAGTAGAAAACTTGAAATTGAACTTGTATAGTCATTTTATGTTACTTTAGTCGATTTCATTTCTCAATGTAGTGCAATAAATGCAGTTTTTTTATTGTAAGTACGTATCAAAATGTACTATTAATTTATTTTGTGATTAAATTTCAAATAAAATCATTGAAGTATTATTTAATTTATCATCTGATTAATATACAACTGATTGTCTCAAATATCGATTTAAAATTGTGTATAAATCGTCTTTTAATAAAGAAAATAATAAACACAAAATTAAGGGCATACTGAACATACTCTCTCCTCTCTTGTATGTCGTGGAAATACAAAGCGTCGCTGAAAAAGGTATAATCGCATCTCAAGTACTAGGTTTACAGAAATCGTTGGTACTATCGTTAAATAGTCCTCAACAACCTTTCCTCGCAAATTGTATCAAATATCATATATTTGATACAATTTGCGCTTCCTTAATGTAACAATAATAATATTGTATTTAGTCCATAATGATAATTGTAAGCAATTATTTACTTTGATGTTAACTTCATTAGTTTTTTTTATATTAATGTTTTTTATATAAAAAATTTTATCATCATATCAGCTTCTAACTGTCCATTGCCAAAAATAAGCCTCCCCTTGAGGGATAATTATAATTAAATAATATAATAAAATAATTAAACTGTATACTCTAGTATACAGTTTACATGGGAGTAATAACTGTACATGGGAGATATTTAATAATAATATTTAATATATATATATATATATATATATATATATATATATATATATATATATATATATATATATATATATATATATATATATAATATTTAAAATAATATTGTTTAGAGATTTTGTCTCTCTGTCTGTATGTTTCGGCGTCACGCAAAAATTACTACACCAAATTAGATGCGATTTTCACAGTTTTTTTTTAAGGGTGAAAATGGTATGGTAACCCTGCCTGCGCTAACGGGATACGCTGGCGGAGCACCAGTGAAGGGTGATAGATGAGAATGAAAACAGACCAGTTAGCCCATCATGATGAATTCATCAGTAATTAACCACGATAGTTTCCAGAGAGAACTGCGAGGAGGTCGACCTGGTTGGGTATATTGCTAGCAATGGGATTCTCAGTCTCCATTACTAACAATCCCTCCCCCCCCCCCGATTTTCGCAGTTGTGTTTCTAAAGGTCTAATTTAAAAGCTGGTACATGTTTAATCTTGATACGTCATCTTAGAAATGGTTCATTTAATTGATTTTTCTATTAATTTATTGCCTTTTATTTCATAAACAATTTGGTAAGTTTAATATTCAGAAAAGTGGGGAGAAAGGGATTGTTAGTAATGGAGACTGAGAATACAATATATGCATAATGCAAATCATTATCATCATCATCATTATTTCAGCCATCATCCGTCTACTGCTGGACATAGGCGTCTCTCATAGACTGCCATAAGGAATGGTCCTGAGCCACCTGCATCCACTGACTCCCTATAATGCTTTTGAGGCCCTCACTCCATCCAGTGGAGGGGAGGGTCGTTTTACACTGCGTTTACACATGGTCGCCACATTAAATAATCACATAATGCAAATAAAATATATTAATTAATTAATTCAAAAGCTCTCTCTCTGGTAATTTCAAATGTAACTTACTTGTAGCCATACTCCAAGTTGTCACCACAGCCACCCCACACCCACTCGTTGTGTAAATTCCTCGGCCTGGCAGCCCTGCTGCAGCCGCAGCTGGCAAGTCTTCCGTCCCTGCACGCTCGGGACACTGACAGCGATACTCCAGCGGCTGTGATCGCGTGTGTGAAGGCCGTCTCCCTGGACGCTGTTAAAAATTTACAACGTTAAATTGTTTAACATAAGATTGTAATTCATAAACAAAAACGAATTTAATTAGGGCAAAATTTTAATTGTAAACTAAATTTTTTGGATAAAATTTCTATGGGTAAATTTCTGTAAGTGCAAATCCTGACAGATATGGCCGCGTGTTCCCGGCATAGAATAGACCACCCCTTCCTTTCTCGTGGGTATCATAAGTGGCGACTAAGGGAAGGTGAGGAATGGCCGCAGCGTCTCTCTTGAAACATTTTTATAGCCTAATTACCGTTACCAACCCGCCTGCCAATCGTGGCAATTACTGGCAAAACCTCCTAAGGGGTAGGCTTATGTCCAGCAGTGGTCAGTTAAAAGTTGATATAATGATGATATTCTTATAGATCACAAAAAATAATATTAAAACTTTATTTACAAACAAAAAAAAAATACAACCGATTTGAGAACCTCCTGTTTTTGAAGATGGTTGAAATTGACGCAACATTGTTAACGTTTTAATTTCACACAAGTAATATTTCTACGGGTTTACACACGATTAAGAGTAGAACGGATTACTTGAAATACATTCTACAAATCGCAAATCTGGTCCCATATGGAGTATTGCTGTCACTTATGGGCGGGAGCACCTAGATACCAGCTTGAACCCTTCGACTTAGTGCGACGACGAGCTATGAGAATTGTCGATGATCCCAGGCTTGCAAGCGGTATCGAACCCTTAAGTCTTAGGAGAGATTTTGCCTCACTTTGCGTGTTCTACCGCTTGTACAACGGATTGTGCTCAGAGGAATTATTTATTCAATATGATGCCTATGGCCACTTTCTATCATTGTACGGCTCGCCATCGACAGGGAGTTCACCCTCATACCTTACAGCCTAAATGGTCGTGTACAACGTGGTTTCAGAGATGTTTTCTCCCACGAACACTCAGGCTATGGAATGAGCTCCCTGCCAAGATTTTCCCAAGAAATTACAGCATGGGGTTCTTCAAAAGGGGGGGTAAAGAGGTTTCTTCAGGGTCGGCAATGCGCGCGTAATATCTCTGGTATTGCAGGCGTTCATAGGCTACGTTATGATAGTCTATGGGGAAGGTCTATGTTCGGCAATGAACAGATAATGTCTGAGACGATAATGATGACAATGATTTCCATTTGTATCTCACTCTAAAACCCTCGCATATAATACATAATATAGGTTGCAAATAACAAACTTGTTATCTATAGTAATAAGATTTAATAAATTAAAGTCATACTTAAATACGTTCGAGTTAAAAGCTTTGACTAGAACAAACTTGCAAGTTAAATATTAAAGTCTTATTGTTCTTAGTGCAAATAGTACCGCGAATGGGATGTCGCCATAAATCAGTTAGCGTCCCGCACGCCACTCCGCGAGTAGTCTGCGAGAGATTTAGAGCTGTGCAAAACTGCGCATTCCTACATTTTCAACACCAGCAGTTGATAATACGAAGATAAACTACATTCTCATCCGTTGCGATTGTATGTTACGTCACTGGTATCATACGTACAGTGTTTCAAAGTTTTAAGCTTTTTGGAGTTGTAGAAAGTGGCACAGGCACGACTATTCTTTAAAATTAATTTCGAATTTTATTTGCAGATCTGTGAATGATTTATAATGTTTATTCTGTAAACAAGTATGATTGCGAACAGAATTACTTCATAAAGGTGGCAGCGTAGTGACTGGCGTAACTGTGTTACCATCTTTAGGAACTTTTTTCTCCATCATTATCAACATATCTGTCGTAAACTGTCTAATCCTAAAGACCACCTCCATAAGGATGGGTTTTGCTGGTAGTTCCCACGCTTGGCAGGCAAGATGGTAACCGCAGTTAGGCTTTGGCAATGTTCTAAGAGGGACGCTGCTACCCATCCCTCGACCATTATGTTCCTTTAATCGTCTCTTATGACAACCACGTAAAAGGATGGGGTGAAATGTTTTATGCCGGGACTGCACGGTACACACAGCTTTTATTATTAGGCGTACCTATTTTAATTTTTTTTAGTTTTTTCTTTATTATTTTAATTATTATTTTTAGATTACAATATTAATTTCTAAATCAGAACATTGGCGTCTACATATCGATAGTTTGAATTGTATCCCAAGTAAGTAGTGTTGGGATTTCAGTTTTTGGTTATGAACATCTTGTTTCTTTTATATATGATATTTTCAAGCTTGGTCATGGTTAAGGTAAAAACTAGAATACAGCTGTGTTATGAAGTAATACATCCTTTCGAAATTGGACAGCCGGATCAAAGTAAATATTTTTATATTCTTTTTTAAAGTACATATGTTTTAATTTTTAAACATTTACTCTGATTTGCCAATCTGTCAACCATTTATGTACTTTATCAATAAGTTTCTGTAATGTTTTTGAAGCAATTTCTGATTGTTTGTTAAATCAGAAACATCCGTAAATGTAGTTGTCAAGATATGTTCACAGATTCAGAAACATCCACTATGGGTGATACCCATAAGGAGTAAGTATAAAATAGGGCCAAGGACGGATCCCTGGGAAACACCAGCTCTCACATCGTAGCAGTCCATCGTTAGGAATTCGATTTAGTTGACAAAACTCATTTGATTTCACTTGTTATTATTATTAAAGCTTACATAATATGAAAATTAGCGATACCACCTGGAAACCATAGTGGTTAATTGTTGTTCAATTAGTCACTTTGGTCCATCTGACCTACCTTCATCTTCACCTATCATTTTTCACTGGTATTCCACCAGCATTTACCGATAGCGTAAGCAGGGTTACTATTCCATCTTCAGCCATTAAGAAAAAAACATAATTTACTGAAGCGGCAAAATAATTGCGGGCCACATTTCACTCTGGTAGCCTGTTGTCTTTATGATATTTTTATTACGTTCTATGTCAACATTTCTTTGTTCCACACAAGTAAATTTATCGCATCTTTATCTTGATACATGTCTATTGTTCAGCCGAATATTTCCAAGAGAAATATCAAATAGGTCAGTTGTGCTCAACCAGTGGGTCGCACGCAATAGATGTACGTATATTTATTTATTTATTTTACACTTTATTACACCAGTTATAATAATAATAATAAATACAGAAAATAATTAATGCGAATTTATACAAAAGGTCGCCTTATTGTTAAGTTGATTGGTCATTAAACAAAATTGGACACGAAATACTAGATGGCGCTAGAATCGAGACTTTTGGTGTTTGTTTATTATTTTGTAATTAAAGAAAATTAAGCAATCTTTTCGAGACAATATAATATAATTGCGATTCTACTGAATTTGTAGATATTGATTTTGAACAATTAGTGACGAATAATCAGCAAGGTAAGCTGTAATATTCTGTTGAGAGGTAAATAAAAACGAGAAAGAGTTGAGTCATATTAGAAAGTCGAGTACTTCTGAACGGACTTTATAACTTTTTAACTAAACCCAAAATTAATTTAATTAAGACGTTAAAATATCTAGACTAGAGTATGCCACTTAAAATGGTTAAATTACTATTTTTTATACGCGACTTCGTCCGTGACCAAAGTTATGTTGTTTGATCAGGATAAAAATTAGCCCATGTCCTTCTTCACTCCCAATACTATATGTATACTAAATTTCACAATAATTAGTTGAGCCGTTAAGAAGTCAAAAGTTAACAAAAACTACATTTTTCAATTTGTAATATTATTGAGAATAAGGATCTACGACCCTATTTAATGCTCTCATTTATGAATCAATTAATTTCAATTATGTAACGTTAATAGTATTTAAATGTCTTGATATTTGTGCTAGCTATTTACCTGTTTTCAAACTGTTGCATACCCGACAGGGTATAACTGTTGATACTAATGTCAAGTCTAAAGCAATGTTTACTGCTATATGTATGTACACAGTTAGCAATAAAATTCTATTCTTTTCTACAATTCGCGATACAAATGCGACCCGCAAAAATTATACTGCGGCCCACAAATTAAAAAAGTTGACTCACATTGAGGTAGGTTGTTAGAAATATAACAAGAATGCAAATCTTCTAAGAAGATACAAGCAAAGTCGACGAAATATACTCGTACTTACATATATATTTTTTTACTAGCTTTTTGCTTGCTATTTCGTGGATTTCAGAAGTAAGAAAACCAACGAAATGGACTACTTCTAGATTGCATATCAGGATGTTACATACACCACATTTTAAGTTAGACCTTCAGGATAACGACTGTGAAAACCGCATTCAATTTAGTCCAGTAGTTTTTGCGTGCAAACAGACAGACAGATAGACAACATATCTAATATTTATTGTTTTGCTATTAGTCTTATTATTAGAAAAAAATATCATAAGAGGCCTTCTCTAATGATATTTTTTCTTAAATATCATCTATGTACAGATATCGTATAGTTACAATTTTATTATATTAGTAAAATATTGTAAGTTTTTATGTGATAAAAATAAAATTCGGTCCAAAATTCGTGTTTCTTATATTGATAGGAATGTTAAAAAAAATTGAAAATAAGTAATATAATACTACATTTAGATACGGAATGAACAAAAACTCTTTAAGATTTTATTTAAAACCAATCTAAGTTCAATAGAGACAAGTTTAGTATGAGACCGATATGGAAACGATAATATTTATCTATAAAATCTAATCTACAAAATCTTCTTGTGAGTCCTCGAATTATTAAATATTCTCTTTTGAATACCATTAAAAAAAAACATAAATAACAATTACAGCAATAGGGAAATGGTATGTTTAAACTACATTATCACTGCAATGGTTGAATATTATTTATTCACGTAAACTTAATAATAAGCATTTTGAAATTATTTTTATTTATATTTAAGATTTGGTATAAAATTTCAGTTAGTCCGTTAAATTATTTACTTTTTTTTATACTACTTAGAATGGAATCAAGCTGACGGTCCACCTGTTTAAAAAGTGGTAACCATCGCCTATAGACATGAGCAGTACCATGGACGTAACAGAGTATACTGTTTCGCCTATGATACCCCCCATGCGTTGCCATTCCTGAGGACTCAGGTGTTATTCCTTTGTACCCTATAAATTCACTGCCATGTCCCATCTTCCAAACTGAAACACAGCCATGCAAACACTACTGCTTTACGGTAAAAACACGAATGGAGCAAACGACTTTTGTACGAAATCTCCCTCTGGTTTCATATGAAGAAAAACCTTATTAGAACAAAATAATAATTTGTAAACTCATGAGGGATAAATGTCTACAAAGACAAATAAAAATTACACACATCTCTCCATAGTCTAACTAAATACTTACCAATAAAAGTCAGTGGTCCAAACACAGTGTCATCAGTGGTGACTGTGCAGTTCCACCTCCTGTCTCTGAACTGGTGCTGACACTCCGTTATCCCGTTCTTAACACCCACGGCGACTGCTGGCATATGATCCTTGTGCCTCCGACACACCCGCCTCTGACCAGGCGTCAGTCCACGGATACGCGAGCACATGCGAGATTTGTCCGAGAATAGTTCGGTTTGGTTCGACCATTTCTCAAACTCGACTAGACCCATTGTGCTGCAACAAACATGTTAATTACTAAAGATTGGAAATTGTGCATACAAACTTTTTTTTATGCATTTTAAAATGGCAAAAAAGCTGACGACCCACCTGATGGGAAGTGGTAACCGTCGCCTATAGACATGAGCAGTACCATGGACATAACAGAGTATACTGTTTTGCCCATGATGAATTACTGCCTACTTGATTAGTTGTTTTCATTTAGGTGAGGGGAAAGGATTCTTAGTAATGCGAACTACCAATCACATTGCTAGCAATATACCTTGTCAAGTCGACCTCCACGTGGTCCCAGGAAACCATCATACTGTGATTCCGGGTGTATTCATCACGATGGGCTAACTGACCTGCCTTTTTATTCTCACATATCATCCCTCATTGGTGCCATGTCAGCGTATACTGTTAGCGCAGGTGGGTTTACTATTCCATTGTAAAGTGTGTCATTAAACTAGAATTATTTTTTAATCGATTTCTAATGCTTATTTTAATGAAGACAATAAATGTTCAATCATTTGATAAATTTACTTTTTGTAATTAAGGAAAATAATGAATGATACGATGAAAAAGAAATTATGATAAAAATGAAATTAGTATTCGAGTTCCTGAAGTAATGGAAATCTGATAAAATAATAAAATAAATTAAGTACACTAAGTAATTGAGTAGTTAGTATATATTCGAATCAATATTCGAGTAAACTTGACTCGGCACATCACTAGCTAATGCTTTTTGAAAAATTGCTTTTTATTTTCACCAATATCTACTATTCTACACGTTATGTTTTAAATTAACAATGTATTTTATGATTGATGTTCTCAAATTTCATTGCCAAGTCATTGATCAAGGTTAAATTTATTTGGTGATATTTGCAGTCGGGATTTTTTAATGGAGACAAATAGTTTGTTAGCAGTTTTATTACAAGTGTCCATGAATAATGCGAGTCGATTGCGTGGGTACCTCTGTCCCATTCGTGTTTCAACCGTGAAGCAGTTGTGTTTGCATGGCTGTGTTTCGGTTTGAAGGGTGGGATATGGCAGTGAATTTACTGGGTACAGAGGAATAACACCTGAATCCTCAGGAATGGCAACGCATGGGGGGTATCATGGGCGAAACAGTATACTCTTTTATGTCCATGGTACTGCTCATGTTTACAGGCGACGGTTACCACTTTCCATTGGGTGGGCCGTCAGCTTGTTTGCCATTCTAAGTTGTATAAAAAAAAAAAAAACAATCAAATAATATTAATTCTTAGCAGCCAGCTCTGGTTTTGATTGACTTTTATTAAATATATTAAGGGTCCAGCCTGTTACCTACTCAGTGATAATTTAGCTTTACTATATGTGAAGTAATTTTTAAAGTCGATTAAATATTATTCTAGTTTATCCATTAATTTTACTACTAACTAATTACAAATATACAATATTTCAAATCCTTCCTTTTTATAGTATTAATTTTAATTTATTATTGTATAACATACAATAATAAATTATAATAAACTTATAAAAAAAAGCTGGTCTGGACTTTTAACTCATTTCAGTGATAAAACTAATATGGAGCCATTTTTTTCTTTTTTTTTATACCACGAAGGTGGCAAAGTATACAGCATACAGATACATTTATTTTATTATATTATATTTTTCAATTGACGGTTTAAATCCAATCAATTGTAAAAATAATTTACAATCAATATTATGTAAAATACATAGAAAAGAAGGCTAAAGTCAAATCCACCAACTTCCACCTTTTAGAAGTCATTCAAGCAAAGTCAGACACTCGGGTGATGACAACATTTTTTTTTTTTAATACGGAACACAACAAAAGCCATTTCCTGTTTTTAACTCATTTATATTTACACGATTTTAAATAATGTACACTGTTTTGTATACAAACATCGTGACAAGTTGTCAAGTTTCTGTAGATATTGATAATAATATATACTTACGTGTAACTACATAAGTGATGCATATCTTTTCAATATAGTTTCAGCAAACAGACAGACAAATGCATACAAGATAATTTCAGTTTGATATAATAAAATTATGTTGCAATATTTATCTTCATGATGAATCAGCTATGAGTGTAAAGATAGCGGTCACTGGTGACAATTATTTTGATTTACACAAAGGTAGCACTGCACTGAAATCTAAGTATGAATTTTAAAATCGTTTTGAATTAAAATTTGAAGCTCTGATTCGACTTTGGAATTCCAAAAAGACACTTAACCCTTCTTTGCATAATTTTTTTTATTGGTGAAACAAATGAAGGTGATATAATTGTTTCATGTTCAAAATTAAAAGAAAAATGGTTAAAAAAAGAAATTTGACAATTATTTAGTTTTTTTTTTTTTCTGCAATGGACATTAAAAAGGTATTCAGACACGATCAACTTACAGTGAACTTGTTCTTTTATATAATTTTTGGGCATTCAATGTTATGATGGAAATTTTCACCATTAGGCAAAGAAGGGTTAACTTTAAAGATATTATTTGATTTAGGTTTATATAATTTTTATGTAATTAAGTATTAATTTTGTTGGTGTACATATTGTTAATATTTATAATCTGTATCATTCTTTAAAGGGAACAATAATATTTATTCATTTATTCATAAAGATATTAAAAGAATTCTTGCCATTAAATCAATAGTTTATTAAGGTAGTTGTATTATATTCCTGGTTGAATTTGGAACCGAAACTCTACATATACTCGTACTGTACGTTAGGGCATAAATTTCACACAATATGACATGGGCACCTTCAAAAAAAGGATTAATACCATTTTGATAAGCTTAACGCATTGGAAAATTTCACAAAATGTAACATGAGAACATTCGATGCCGTAGTGTTCATAGGCTGCGATAATGACTTACCATCAGATGAACTACACTCTTGTTTGATGCCCTTTTATATAAAAAAATTAAGGGTTGCTCGTCCAAGAGACTAAGACGGCCCGCGAGCTATTTTGTATCCCTTCATGTGTATTATAAAGCCTAGCATTAAAATTGAACGTTACTAATATCTGTATTCCTTATTTGTGGGGCAATCCAACACCTCAATATACTCTCTTAATAATTTTCAATTTTTTTTACGATTCTTAATCTTTAATATTATTAATTTGTAAATAGTTACATTAAGACAATCCTGCAACTCTTAGCCGTTGTTCTTTGTACGCACCCCAACGCTGCATGCGATTGCGACTGCATGCTTGTCGACTACTATCGGCACCGCCGGTTCGCACCTGTACTGCTCAGTTTGCTCCCACTTATCAGGCTATTTCTCTGCTCAATTCTCCGATTGCTCAGCAGCCAGATATTGATATATTTAATGACAAAATTGATATATTTTTAAAATGTTGTACAAAATTTGTAAGTTTGTAAAATAAACCTACAGCTTACTACATGTTTTAGGAGACTGTAAGTGTGGTGAGTAAGTTTCAAATAAATAAATAAATAAGGATTATTGATATTCCTTCAAATTTTTGTATATGAATATTTGAGGCCTGTTGTTCAGCTGCGAACAATTAGAGATGATGATGATGAAATGAGGACAATAGGTCATCACAAGATTGAGTCCTCGCAAATATAATTTAGGTTAACGTTTCATGTTTTTTTTTTTATGCAACATAGATTTGGTGGCTTGTAATACTGGTTCTTCAAAACCTACTGCAAGCACCAGTCTCTCACAAAATTGGTCTTACATATTTAATTGTACCTCAAGTTGTTATTTCATACTCCCTTTTGTGAAGAGAAAATAAACCATTCATTCAATCTTTCATACCATGGACATGACAGAGTATACCGTTTCGCCCATGATACCCCCATGCGTTGTCATTCCTGAGGACTCAGGTGTTATTCCTCTGTACCCTGTAAATTCACTGTCATATCCCACCCTTCAAACCGAAATACAGCCATGCATACACAACTGCTTCACTGTAGAAACACGAATGGGACAGAGGTGGCCAGCCAAACGATTTATGTACAAAGTCTCCCACTGGCATGTACGTAATAAATAACAGTTATTAGAGATTTTTCATTAATATATTATATTAACAACAAATAAAATAAGTTTATAATATAAAACACTTAAAGCACACTTTTGCGAATTTGTAGGTACAGTGAAATACTTGGCACATTACACGACAGAATACTAGGAGTTCATAGCCACGGTACAGTACTGATATCACTTAGTATCTTCCATAGATGGTAACAGTGAAGTTGAAGCCGTAATTCCTCTGGCTTTTGAGTTTGATTTTCACAAATCTCTGTCCAATGCCTCCCGCTGAAATGGTCGGGTAGCCACCAGTTCCATCTCTCTCGTTGTCTTTCACGTATATAGCCTTGATGTATGCGAAGTTATGTTGCCCTGGTTCTGGGTATTCGATGATGCTGGTCCTTATGAAGAGCGGGAAACCATATTTGTATTCGTTGACTTTGTAAATGATCACGTCACCGTATGTTGCCTGACCAAGCACCAAGTCGTGACTCTGGCAAGAATACGCCGCAATCAAGCAGAATAGAGTGAAGATTGTTAGCGCGCGCATTTTGGTATCGTTCGATCGTTTTGCACTGGAGTGTTAATTGCTCGACATTGTTTTATATAGAAAATGAAGGTGTTATGCAAAAGTGAACCAAGAAATAGTGCATTTGTTTGTAGTTAATTTTGATTACATAACAGAAGTTGCATGATGAAACTTACATTAGAATCTTGTAAATTCCCAAATAGCTTAGCTTAGTAGACGTTTTTATACCTCCAGAATGTTTCTTGTCTAATTTGTCCTTCAATTAGTGTGATTGTCTGGCTTGTTACATTATTTACGTAATGGCTATAATATATTTACATATAAAGTTCCTGACAGACTAAATAGAGAAACCTTTGTCCATATATGCAACCAGTATTTATCCATATATGTACAAATCTGTTGCTGCATTTCCTGCCAATTTTATAATACATTTTATGGATGAATACTGGTTCCTGATATTCGAATTTCTATTAAAATTTTTGAGACAAGCAAACTAAAAGTTAACGGTTATTTGATTAGAATTATTGTGTTACACACATACTAATGTTAGTGCAATTAGCACTAACATTAGTATGTGTGTGATTACTAACATTCGAAGATTGGCCACCACTATTACTATCAGATGTTCCACATAGTAGTATCCATCAATTTCCGACTAGTATTTTGTTCACGCATATTTTGGTATAGGTGTATCATATTATTAGATCTTCAAGCAAATTCTTAGATTGCTGCTCAGAGCCTAGTTCAATTTTTTCGAGAGAAGTCAATCTTCGAGTATTGGCAGTCACACACATATTAATGGTAGCAGAATTAAGCAAAATAATTGTAATTAAGTAATTTACAATAGTTTGTTACCTCTAGGTGCCATAATGGTTCAACAAATTGTTATAAAATTTGGTAAATAACTTCAAAATGTCAGGACAGACAAAGAAATTTACTTTTTTATTTTGATTGCGAGAACGAGGTGGTGTACAAGTATTTGATTAGGAAATAATGAATTAAAAAAAAAAAAAAAACTAATTAATAACAAATTGTTATTCTTGGTTCACTGTGGCATAACCACGTCCATAAAGAACAAACATTGGCGTATGATCCATCACAATCTGGACGTGTCGTGAGCGAGTGACGTGTGACCATCGGTAAACCAGCGTGTTTACAATATTGCCATCTTTCCACAAACAAACCATTACAAGATCACTAAATCTAGCTTACCTCCGTGACATTGTTCATGTTACAGGTTTCTTTTTAATATGTAATCGCAATTACCGTGTGGTTTCGACATAGAATAGGCCACCCCTAGGGGGAAAAGGATTGTTAGCAATGGAGTTTGATGGCCCCATTGCTAGCAATATACCTTATTAGGTCGACCACCACGCGGTTCCCCCTGGAAACCATCGTGAACAATTCTTGTTGGATTCGTCACGATGGGCTAACTAATCTACTTCATCCTCACCTATCATTCTTCACTGGTGCCCCGCCGGTGTATACCGACAACGCGGGTGGGGTTACCATTCCATTATCATTAATTAAAAAAAAATAGGCCACCCCTTCCTTTCCCGTGGGTGTCGTGCGAGGCGATTAAGGGAGCTTATGATGGTGGGATGGGCAGCAGCGCCCTGTTAAAACATCACCAGAAGTCAAACTGCGGTTGCCAATCCGCTTGCCAAGCATGGCAAGTACGGGCAAAATCCTCCTTATGGGGGAGGTTATATTTAGCAGTGGACAGTTAATTGGTGATACGTACATACACAAATACAGGTAAAATTTAATTTGTTTTCAGTCACCCCCTTTCTCCCCTAGAAATACCATATACAAGTGGTAGCGAAAGTGTCTCTATGGACAGATTAGTTTGCTACTTGTCTCAAAGGACTGATGAAGTATCATTATACAAATAACTACATGTACCATACGCATGAGGTAGCGAAAATGTGTCTATGGACAGATTTGTTTGCTACTTGTGTCAGAGAGTTTCACAAGGGAAAATTATACGCGACAAATGCATATTATTAGCATGTTCTATTGTTTTCTCAACCAACGTAGTTAATTATATGGATGTAGTGTAAAGACTAAGCGGAATAACCTTCAATGTCGTCGTAAAATATTGTTTTCCATTTTATTGTACAATATAAGTATGTATGTATTTTTTTTAAACCAAACTTTTTTAAGTTGGTAAACAAGATAGCCCGTCTGATAGTAAACTGTCACTGTAGCCCGTGGACGCCTGCAATACTAGGGGCTTCACGTGCGCGTTGTCGATCGTAAAGAAACCTTTTTTCTATTCTCATTTTCCAGAACCCCATACCTTTTTTTTTAATGGATGATAATTGAATGGTAACCCCTCCAGCGCTATCGGTATACACCGGCGGGGCACCAGTGAAGGATGATAGGTAAGGATGAAGCAGGTCAGTTAGCCCATCGTGACGAATTCAACAAGAATTGTTCACGATGGTTTCCAGGGGGAACCACGTGGCCATCCTTCGATCATGTAGTTCCTTTAGTCGTCTCTTACGACACCCACGGGAAAGAAAGGGAGCGTAATACGCGCATTATATAGTTTATATATTTCCCTAGCGGCGTATCGCTAGTATAGAAAGAAGGGAAAATATCTCGACAGTACGGGTACGGAGGAATAACACCTGAGTCCTCAGGAATGGCAACGCATGGGGGGTATCATGGGCGAAACAGTATACTCTGTTATGTCCATGGTACTGCTCATGTCTATAGGCGACGGTTACCACTTTCCATCAGGTGGGCCGTCATTTGTTTGCCTTTCTAAGTTGTATAAAAAAAAGTCTGGAAAAACACCTCAGAGGGTTGGGATTCTGAGGCGGCTCATTTCCAGGAAAAATGCAGAATGACGTGCTCTTAGATACTGCCGGCATAGTATGCCGGTTTCTGTCCATATAGCCTAGAACCTCGGCCGACAATGCTTCTGCCGGGAGTTAGTTTTCCATCTCCATTCCTTAAGAGGGAAGATTTTGTAAATAAAATAAATGAAACAAACTGCATTATAAAAATATGAAACTTTATTTATAAATTATAACAATATACATAATTTAATCACTCAATATTTTCTGGGGTATGGTGAATTATCATAATAATTACCCCCTTACTATAAAACATGGCGTTTGGATCGTTCGCATACACTTCGATTTCGAATTTATAACCTCTCAATATACTTGGACTCTTCAAGCCAACAGTGACACTTTTGGCTCCAATACCACCGCTCTCTATAAAGGCTTCACCACTTTTATCATCCCTAAGATCGGTGACAAAGACAGCACTAATCACTTCATTGTTGGGCGTATTGATAATAATATCGTCCGTCCTTTTCCACAGGGCCGGGTCAGCTTCTTTTATCTCGCTGTAGATCTTTCTAGACTGAGGCGATGCGTACCCGAGGCGTATGTCGTTTGATTTCACTATGACAACTAAATATGATAAAAATAAACAACTCAAAACCAATCTTGACATTTTGGATACAGTCTTATTAAACATTTGACTCACAAATGATGAAATCTTGTCACAGTATCATTTATATAGGGATCAGTGTTGTAAACAGTCATGAGATCATTATACTATTCTGAGTAACTATTGACGTTTAAAATTAACATGTTTATTATGGAACATCTAATTTTACGAGGAAGTTACGTCAACATTTCGTACTTGAGTTACTCGTTTGGGTACTGATATTGGGTTAGTTTCTGTATTGTATTCAAAGATTATTTGTATTTAGATGGAGTATCAATCTTCGCATCTTTGACAAAAACGCTTCGGCAAAAACAGTCATTTTGAAAAAAAGTTTAACTTCATGTAATTGGTGATTTTTATTGCTCTAAACTGTAACTTTATTTGTGTTTATTACATAATAAATATTATATTACTTTTTTGATGGATGAAGACGGAATTATGCATCCGTCTATGCTTACGGTATATAAAATGGTGGGGTACCTGTGAAGGATGTTGCATCCTTTAGGATAAGAATGAAGTCAAGTCAATCATTTCATCGTGATGAATTCATCAGGAATTAACCATCATGGGGGGATCACATGGAGGTCAACTTGATAAATTGTATTGCTAGCAATAAGGTCATTAGTACCCATTATTAACAATTTCCTCTCATCCCTCTCTAAATACTACTTCACTCGCACACTCTATCAAACAATTAAATAATTAGTACGAAACAAAGATGCGTTACCCAATAGCTGTTTGATCGTTTTTAAAACGGTTTTTGGCATTTAATGCTCCCTCTATATACATTATAATCAATGATTCTGTTATGTATTACCAGCATTATAATTTCCATTCATAGATGACATATTAACACTTTATTGCTAATTAGTTTTCCAGATGACCAGACTTTATTATATTTTTCATGTTAAAGTAACATTTTGATTTATTACCCCGTAAAGTGTAAACGTATTAAAATGAAGTCAATTTCTAGATTATTAATTTTATCTACCTTATTTTCTTTATTGAATTGTCACGATTTATTCCTTGGCTATCCAGATATAGGAAGTAAATTGATATACAGCAAAGTGCATCAAGAAAATCCGGCGGTGTGGATCAGATATGACACATTTACAGTCAACTGTACGAGAAATGAAGTTATCAATGCTATAAAGATTCTGGATTTGAGAGCAGACAAATGGGGCGAAGCGTATATCAAGGCCGGGGGTATTGGCGAGAGGTATGTGACGATCGAACTGGACAGTCCGTCTGTGTTTAGAGGTTTCAACTTTTGGGTGGAAGTGTACGCTATACAGACAAATGGTTTTTTATATAATCACGGGAAAAAGTGAACAATGTAATGTGGATATATGGATAAGTAAATAATTATGTTTAAAATTAAAATTTCGTTGTTTTTGTTTACTGTTAGTGACTGTTTTAAGTGAATTTTATAAAAATAAACATATTTATTTATTTTTTTACTTTATTAAGTGTTTTAATTTTATTTTCTGATTAAACAACCACTTTTTTTTTATAATATTGTATTATACTCAATATAGATACATGGATTTAATATATAAAAGGCCAAAGATAATTAGAAATAAAAATTTTTATTCTCCCATTTTATGACAATTTTTAATTTATTCTTTTTTGTAATTAAAAATATAATAAAAAGTTTTTATGCTAGTATTAATTTTTGTTGGAGTTTCCAACAATATAATATGATTTATCTAATATTTTTGTTACGAATAACATAAATTTATATTTAGGTAAAGTTACTTTTATTATTTTGATTATTTGCTAAATTTATATTATTATATTAAATTGTCACTTCATATGTATAAAATTATCAACCGACTTCAAAAACGTATGGGCTCTCAATTCAGACGTATTTTTTTAATGTTTGTTGTCTCAGAACAAAACTCCATCATTTGCAAATCGATTTAAAAAATACTTTTGTTATCGGAAAAGATATTTCAGATTGGTACCATAGAAATTTCATCAAAATCAGTACAGTAGTTTGGTTTTTATATAAAAAAAAAGTGTTGCCACAATTGAAGTCAGTGGTTTTTAAAAAATATAATATATATTAAGTGCAAAAGTATATTCGAGTATATCAACCGACCACCAAAAAATTTTCAGTACTTTAAATATATCGATCAAAGCTCGCTTTGCCATAATTCAGGAAGTAGTAAGTAAGTAAGTACTCATGTATGGAAGTGAATCGTGGGTACGACAGAAGAAGCATGAAAATAAGATAAATGCTGTAAAAATGAGAACTCTGAGAAGTATGTGAGGTATTAATTAAAAGATAGAATAAGAAACAGTGTGATTAGAGAAAGACGATGTAGTGACAAAAACCAAAAAGGGAAAGTTGTATTGGTTTGGGCATTTGGAGAGGATGGATGAAAAAACATTTACGAAAGAGATTTATCAGATGGATATAACAGAGTATACTGTTTCTTCCCTTCTATCTCCCCATTCGGAGGTCGTCCTTAGTTGCCACGCTTAGTAGGCGGGTTGTCAACCGTAGGTAAGTTTTGGTGATATTTTAAGAGTGATGCTGCTGTCCATCCTTCGTCAAATTCGCTAAGTCGCTTCTTACAACACCCACGGGAAAGGACGAGGCCTATTCTAAGCCGGGATTTCACAGCAACTGGTACATTGGTAATAATTACCTCAATGTAATGGTAAAACATAACACCGAGGTATTTATTTCTTTATGTTATGTGCAAAGATTAGGTATATTTTATAACAAGCTAACAATGTGGCCGTTTGTATGCAAGGAGCAAATAATTCAAACTATTTGAATAATGTACTAGACAGAGAAAGGGCAAACTTTGCAGACAATTAAATCAAAATTTTAATAAAGCGACAGTAATTAGACAAAATTGTTTACGTAGGTACATGAATTATGACTAGATTTATATTTATTTATTAAAATTTTAATGCATAGTCAATTTCGATGTATATTTTTTTTTGATGTGTGAAAATGGTATGGTAACCCCGCCTGCGCTAACGGGACACGCTGACGGAGCACCAGTGAAGGGTGATAGATGAGAATGAAAACAGGCCAGTTAGCCCATCATGATGTATTCGTCAGGAATTAACCATGATAGTTTCCAGGGGGAACCGCTAGCTATTGCTAGCAATAGGATTCTTAGTCTCCATTACTAACAATCCCTTTCCCCCCACTCTATCCAGACAGTCTTTTTTCTTATGCAACTTAGAATGGCAAACAAGCTGACGGCTGAAGGCTGTGAAGGTCAGGTCAGGTGCATGGTAAAATTTACTGTAAAATCATCGATCACTTGTCTATTTTCCTATAATCTTATCATATAAAAGTCTCTTGTCTTTATTACTTTATTACCTCTATAGGAAAGGTTAATATATAAAAAAATAATTATAAATATCTCATTGACAGAGTTTATTTTTCAACCGACTTCGTAAGGGGGGAAAGGGATTGTTAGTAATGGAGACTGAGAATCCTATTGCTAGCAATATACCCAACCAGGTCGACCTCCTCGCGGTTCCCCCTGGAAACTATCATGGTTAATTCCTGATGAATTCATCATGATAGGCTAACTGGCCTGTTTTCATTCTCATCTATCACCCTTCACTGGTGCTCCGCCAGCGTATTCCGTTAGCGCAGGCGGGGTTACCATACCATTTTCACCCACAAAAAAAAACCGACTTCGTAAAGAAGTAGGTTCTCAATTCGATCGTATTTTTTTTTGTTTGTTACCTCATAACTCAGTCAGTTGTAAACCGATTTGGATTTTTTATCTGAAAGTATACCATATATATGGTACTTACAGATTGATTCCATAGAGATTTTATCAAAATTGATTCAATAGTTTATTTATAATTTTAAGTCAAAATAACTGGCTTTATCATAGTTGAAAGCGGTTTTTTTTTAAAGAACACATTCTTAATATTGTTTTGTAAGTGGATTATACCATAACTTAAAAGATAGTATACTTTTAACAGCGAGAAAAGCCACAGTAAACAGCTAGTATAGAATAAAATCCACCAAATTAGATATCGTACTGATTTGATTTACAACAGCAAGCTCGATAAATATGTTATCTGATAGGTACTCTTAATTTATAAGTATTTAACTACTGTAAAGATATTTAAAAATTATGACCTTAAAGTAAGATACGACTATGATTATGATAGATTAGAACTATGAGGGGACTAGCAGCCCCATTGCTAGCACTCCGTGGACTACACTGTATGGACTGCCACACGGCTCCCGTTAAAAGTTGTGGTTTATTCTTGATGAATTCATCATGATGGGCCAGCTGACCTCCTTTCATAATCACCTATTATCTCTGACTGGTGCCCCACCAGGGTCTACCGGTAGCAGTATCAGTCCAATATCATCAATTTAAATTAAAAAAATAGGTTATTAGAATTAATAGACAATTTAAGATCGAACGATCCAAAAAAGCCTAATAAATTTATGCATGTTAATAAAATAGAGAAAATAAATTATTAAATTAACACATAAAATGAATATGAAATAACATAATAAAGTAATGTAAATAAAAATGATATTTATATATTTATATTTATTTATTTATTTATTTAAAGGAACACCAACAGCATATTGCATTATAACATATAGGTATAACAAACATTAAATACAATACAATATTAATGCACATGCCTATTATAGGTATTCACAGCATTCACTTTAACATAATTATACAGTGTAAGAATATTATACAGTGTATTTACACATGATACCTATCTAAATAAACGTTTCTAATGGAATAAATTTAAATAGTTAAAGATAAAAAAAAATTCCTCAAGATCACTGCCAGCTGGTAGGGTAACTAGGAGACTTGCTGCATTTCCACGTTGGAAAGAATAATAATAAATAATAATATTATTAATAGATAATTTTGTAAATAATAGACATAAGCGCCTATAGTTTTCAATTAGCAAATTGCCCATATATCTATTGCTTTTTTAAACGTATGTTTGCATTTTTTATGGTTGAGAATGGAATGGTAACATCGTTTGATTTATTAGTATACACACAAAAGTCGATTGCTTGGCTACCTCTGTCCTCCATTCGTGTTTTTACCGTGAAGCAGTTGTGTTTGCATTTCGGTTTGAAGGGCGGGATATGGTGTGAATTTACAGGGTACAGAGGAATAACATCTGACTCGTCAGGAATGGCAACGCATGAAGGGTATTATGGGCGAAACAGTATACTCTGTTATGTCCATGGTATTGCTCATGTCTATAGGCGACGGTTACCACTTTCCATCAGGTGAGCCGTCAGCTTGTTTGCCATTTTCCAAAAAAAAAAACTTAGCTGAAATAATATAATAATAATAATTATTATTATATAATTTCAAGAATTAATCACGATGGACATTAACCATAAGGAGTTTTACCAGACAAAGTTGCCACACTAGCAATAGGGTTGTTAACTCCATCTACTAGAGATGTTTTAAGAGGGTTTGTAAGCCTGTCCTACCTGTAGAATGATGAGTTAAAAATATTCACGGGAAAGTAAATATATTCGGATTGATACCTGCTGCTGATTTTCACCATCGTACAACCCGCCATAAATGTAAAATTTCATCCCAACCATCTGGACGAGTGGCGGTCCTCCACCGCGCGTTTTTCAAGGCACTTTCTTCCATGCACAACCACTCTTTGGAATCAACTTCCAGTAGCAGTATTTCCGAACCGATACGACAACATAACCTTTAAGAAAGATTTGTATTCCTTGTTAAAAGGCCGTAATTAAACCTGCAATGCCGTTAGTGTTGTGGGTGATCATGGGTGGCGGTAGTCACTATATATATATATATATATATATATATATATATATATATATATATATATATATATATTATATATATATATATATATATATATATAATATATATATATATATATATATATATATATATATATATATATATATATATATATACTGACCGTAAACATATCCTGGTCACGCGGACGAAGTCACGGGTAAAATCTAGTAATATATATGTACTTGGATAAATAACTCTTCGCTCGCTAGAGTTATTTATCTAAAAGTCACCAATAATTTAGGAGAAAGCACTTATTTATTAGAACATGCATCGCTTACGACAATTCTACAACTAAAAAAAATATTATAATAAATATCTCTATATAAAAATAGAGAAATTAATTGTCCGTCCGTCGTAAGAGAACTCAGGGAACCGGTACAACGTTATAATTGAAGGAGTGGTGCAAGCTAAGGAATGATATAGAGCTGAGTATACGAAAAGTCACTATCGAGACTTATTTATGGAAAGCAAGTAAATATTTCCATTGGTAAATAAATTAAAAATATTTTTTAGAAAACACTTATTTCTTTTATTTATTTAATTATTTATTCATTTATTTATTTATTAACCTATTTAGGAGCCCGATTCTAAAACCATAACTACTGTACTCTTTTAAAACTGTAATATTAGTTAAGAAACTACAGTTATGTTTTTACGAATAAATTTTATTTCATTTCTGATTTCACGCTTTGCATATGAAAATTGGCATCTTCAATATGATTATAGATTAAGTCCTAAAGGTTTAGGCCTTTTTTTGTACTACATTTTATTGATAAAAAAAGTTTAATTTAATAAATACATAACTTAGATTTCCTTTGTTAGAAATAAATCCAAAATTTTTATAATACTTGTTATACTAAAAATTTGAAAAATCCTTTTTTTGAAAACTCTTATTTATTTTATTAATGGCTCAAAATATCGTCATTAGATTTAATTATCATAAGATAAATGCGAGTCTTAAAACTTTCAAAGCGCCCCCTGAAAAAGATTTTCGTATGAAGTCGAAACAATTGTCGGAAACGACAAAAAATACATTATTCAATAATTTTCCGATTACATATATATATATATATATATATATATATATATATATATATATATATATATATATATATATATATATATATATATATATATATATATATATATATATATATATATACTATTATAAGAATAAATTCTTATGATACTACTTGAGATGAAGAAGATTGGAGGCTATTTTTTATCCCCATCCGATATATATGTAATAAATAATTTATTTTTAAATAATCATGGAAACTACGTATTAACAACTCTGTATATATATTTTCAATAAAACCATATATCTTTGTAATGTTTGGGTGTGAATATAATAGCTTTTAATAGTATTTAAGTAGTCCTAATGAGGGGTCTGATCTGAGATCAAAAGGATATTGGGCCCTCTGTGTTCAGAACCGGTTCCCGATGCATTATTAATACGCGCGTGGATGCTGAGGTTAGAATGTTTCCGGGATGGTGTGTTGTAGGCTTAATTTGAAATTTTAATTTGTTTTTAATTTTTTTTTTTTTTGTTAATAGACTCTTTCTTTGTTGTCTGTTTTACGAGTTATTGTAAAGTTGACTAGTTTTAGAGGTCATCCAAGTTTGTAAATTACATTGTTTTGTTTTGACACAAATAAAATCGACTTTAATCTTTACTTCAATCAAACTTGGAACTTTCCACTAATTCTGCACCGATTTTTATGAATGTTTTCACACGAAACAGTCATCAAAATCGATGCTGAATTTGTAATAACACCACTTAATTCAAGTTTGCAAAGCAAATTACATTGTTTTGTTTTGACACAAAAAAAATCAACTTCAATCTTTACTTCAATCAAACTTGGGATTTTCCACTAATTCTGCACCGATTTTTATGAATGTTTTCACACAAAACAGCCATCAAAATCGATGCTGAATTTGTAATAACACCACTTAATTCAAGTTTGCGAAACAAATTACATTGTTTTGTTTTGACACAAAAAAAATCAACTTCAATCTTTAGTTCAATCGACCTTGGGAGTTTCTACTAATTCTGCACCGATTTTTATAAATGTTTTCATATATATATATATATATATATATATATATATATATATATATATATATATATATATATATATATATATATATATATATATATATATATTGATCAGTTTTCAATTCAGGTGTATTTTTGTTTATGTTTGTAACCTCATAATTAATTCACTATTAAACCGATTATAACCGATTTATAAAATTCTACTTTTTATCTAAAAGCATATTGCACTTACAAATTCGTTTCATAGAAATATTATCAAAATATGTTCAGTAATTTCATTTTTAAATCAACATAACTAACTTTGCTACAAGTATTTGTTTTTTGTTTAGAACCCAATTTTAATTATTAATAATCGTATAAATATAATTCTTATTTACTTCCTCCTTCGTGTGACACATACATCCATCATCCCTACCGGACGACCTTCAGAATTAGAGTTTTACTGGATATATATTAAAAAAAAAGCTATATAACTATATATTTAACCAACTATATACCAGAGGAAGACTTTGTACAAAAGTCGATTGACAAAAATCGTTCACTTAGATACCTCTGTACCATTAGTGTTTCTGTCGTGAAACAGTCGTGTTTACATGCCTATTTGCATGTTTGAAGGGTGGGGCATGGCAGTGAAATTACAGAGGCATAAAACCTTAGTCCTCACGAATGGCAACGCATGAAGAGTACGATTGGCGACACAGTATACTCTGTTATGTCCATAGTACTGTTCATATTTTTAGGCAACAGTTACCACTTTCTATTAGGTGGGTCATCAACTTGTAAGTTATGTAGTGTGTGTACTATAAGTTGCATAAAAAAGCAATCCAAAGATGAAGCATGGGTTTCTTACTTATAAGAATAATAAGTAAGGAACCCATGATAAAATATGCAATTCGCACTTACGCGCTGCTTTATCAAGTGATAGTAATTTAATTTTATCAGTGTTAAATATTCTTTGACATTACTAATAAATTAATGAATTATTACAAACGTAGATACTCTCAGTTCGAATCCGATTTAAGTCAAAAATCTTTGAATATCAATTAAAATTATCGACTAACTCTCGGGTGATCAAAAATGCCGACAACAAACTTAATTAATTTGTCTAAAGTGAATGCTCTTCAGAATATTTGATAAATGTCTCTCACTTACTTGTTAGGAATTATAGTTGTGAGTATATTATTTTAAATTTTTTTTTATACAACTTAGAATGCCAAACAAGCTGACGGCCCACCTGATGGAAAGTGGTAACCGTCGCCTGTAGACATGAGCAGTACCATGGACATAACAGAGTGTACTATTTCGCCCATGATACCCCCCATGCGTTGCCATTCCTGAGGACTCAAGTGTTATTCCCCTGTACCCAGTAAATTCACGCCATATCCCACCCTTCAAACCGAAACACAACCATACAAACACAACTGCTTCACGGTTGAAACACGAATGGGACAGAAGTACCCAAGCAATCGACTTTCGTACAAAGTCTCCCTCTGGTCTATACTATACAACTAAATACTGATATCAGTATCATCATCTCAGCCATTATTCGGCCAATGCTGAACATAGGCCTGTCCCATAGGCTGCCATAAGGAATGGTCCTGAGCTACGTACACACACTGACTACCATTAATTTACGAATTACTAATACATATAACATTATGCTACCTGCTATTTGAGCTTTAATAATAAACAATTAAGATCGGACATTTTGAAATTGCCACAACAATTTTCACAAACAAAAAAAAAAGGGTAACTGTATGAAAGGGTTTATGTTTAACAAAATTATATACGGATCCCCAAAAACGTCCAATTGATTATCTGTAAATTTGATATCAATATTAATTATGACATACGATATAATCTCGTTTAATTAATCATGTTTTATTACACATCGACGTATAATTTTCAACGACATTGAATAATAACATTTAAAAGTATTTATAAAAAAAATAAAATTAAAAAAAAATGTGTTTAAATTAATTAGATATTCGTTGTTCTTTTTTTGAATTTTGACATTAAATAATAGTTTGTAAAAGAGATAATAATTATGCGTTAATTATGACGGGAAAGTTGTGTTTATTGTTTTTGTTGTTTTCGTGTGTGGATTGTATGAAGAAATATGTAATGTATGACTACGATGTGAGCGAAGAGGACCTGTATGAGAATAGTGCAGTGATTGGTAGCCATACATTAATGAATTCGACATTGTACAAGACAATTTTTAGATATTACTGTCTAAGTGACTACCACGAAAGTGAGTATTTATATATATTTTTTTTTCTTTTTAGGCACTGTTTCATTATAATAACTTTATTTCCTTTTCCTTAAACAAAATTAGCCTGTAGTACAATAGAACTATGAGCCCACACTAGGCAAAGCCTGTCTCGTGGAAGTCAAAGCTAGAAATTTAACAGTTGTAGTGCGGCGAACAGGGTTCATTTAAATATGTCACATTGAATGTGAGTTTGGATATGCATAGGTGTTTGTATGGGTGTGCGTGCGTGTGTGTGTGTGCGTGTGTGCGTGCGTGCGTGCGTGTGTATGTGTGTGTGCGTATGCGTAAATGCGTAAACATTTAGGTTTATATTATAAACGATTCCTCGCGCGATACATTCATGTATTGTATACGATAATGATTGTGAATGATAAAAATTATCATCACATTATCATATCATTATCACACATTATCATCATATTATAGAACTACCAATATTTATTATGGCAATAAATAATTATATAAGTAAATATGTATATATAGAAAAATAATAAACAACTTTCACTTAAACCATTAATATCCTGGGCGAAAAAGTCTATAGGGGACGGTTACCACTTTCTATCAGGTGGGCCGTCAGCTTGTTTGCCATTCTAAGTCGTATAAAAAAAATTGGTGTGATTAGTGACAAAAATTGAAAGAGAATACAGTATTGGTTTGGTTTTAAACGGGAATTATGGGAAAACGGGAACGGGATTAATGGAAAACGAATTATCACGTATCATCATCATCATCATCATTTTATCAGCCGTTAATTGTCCACTACTAAACGTAGACTTCCCCCTAATGAAGGGTTTTGCCAGTAGTTGCCATGCTTGGCAGGTGAACAGGCAACTACAGTTAGGCTTCGGTGATGTTTAAAGAGGGACGCTGCTACTCATCCCTTGACCTTTAAGTTCTCTTAGTCATCTCTTACGACACCCACGGGAAAGGAAGGGATAGTCCATACACGTAACACATAATTACGTTAACACGTAATTACTTCGTATGTCAAAGTGTATTTTTGTGATCTTCATGGTATTCGGGGGAAGGGATTAGTAATGGGGAGGTTAGTCCCCATTGCTATCAATATACCCTATCAAGTCGACCACCACGCGGTTCCCCCTGGAAATGATCGTAACTAATTTATCGTTGAATTCGTCACTATGGGCTAACTGACCTGCCTTTTCATTCTGACCTAACATCTCTCACTGGTGCCCCGCCAGCGTATACCGATAGCGCATGCGGGGTCACCATGCCATTTACACCCATTAAAAAAATCTTCATGGTACTGTTCATGTCTATATATGAAGGTCGCCACTTTCCATCAGGTTGGCTATCAGCTTGTTTGCTCTTCTAAGTTATATAAATGATAGAAAAAAAAAAAAACAATTATGTCGTTATTTGAAGAAAGACTTTTGATTAATATATTTTTTAAATTTTTTAATAATATTTACAAATGCTTTAAAAAATCTATTGTATATGTTGACAGACGAGGACTTATTAATATACGGAACCAAGTCATGGACATTTCCACAACAAGATATCAACCTCACATTGTCTTATCCAAGTGCGGTAAGTTTTTTATTTTTTTATTATTCAATGTACATAACATTGAAATCTACGATAGAGTACTCTCTCACACGCATGGCTGTATAGGATTGTGGTATTTGCTATTTCTGTATTGTAATTAAAAAAGTTAAAAAATATCTCTCAACTTAACAATCGATACACATGTATCGCCCGTTAACTGTCCACTGCTGAACATAGTCTCGTCCATAAGGAGGTTTTATCAGTAGTTGCCACGTTTGGCAGACGAGGTGCCAACCGCAGTTAGACTTTAGTGGTATTTTAAGAGGGACGCTACTGACTATCCCTCGACCATAAAATTTTATTAGGCGCCTCTTACGACAACCACGGGAAGGGAAAGAGTGGCCCATTCTATGCCGGACCCACACGGCGGATGTAAATGTAAAATTACAGGTGAATGTTGCCAATTAGTGCTTTCATTTCCTACGAAGATTTATATAAATTACGAATGAAATAATTGTCCCCTTATTTATGAACCTAGGCTGTATAAGCCGTGCTCTTTGCCTGCCTTATTTTGGACGAATTTTAAAACAACAATGTTAACAATCTTATGGAATCATATTATGGAATCATGTTCGACAGCAACTTATCTTGGGGTAAGCATATCAATGGAGTAAGTAGGAAACTATACTTTTCTTTTTACTCTCTCAAACGTTTTCCAGAAATTTTTGCCCATTGAAACGAAAATCACACTCGCCCAAGCTTTATTACTACCTCTTCTGGATTATGCTGACGTATGTTATCTGGATGTCACAGAGGAACGATTAAATAAGTTGGAACGGCTACAGAATTTATGCATACGTTTTATTTATGGACTTAGAAAATACGATGATGTCTCCTCTTACAGAAGCATATTAAAATTATGGCTCTAAATTAATAATAATTAATTAATTAATGCTCCTTTCCACTCAGGGTTTGCTGGAAGAGAATTCTTACAGAGTTAAGCTCGCCTGTTGTACATCTTTATTTTATATATATTATATGTTGTAATTTTTTGTGTACAATAAAGAATAAATAAAAAAATAAATAAAAAAATAAATAAAATCTTTGCAATAGATTAATAGTTATTGTGACTTGATTTGTTTATTAATTTGTTTTTTTTTTAACAGTTTCAATCAGATAAACAAACGGACTACATAGAAGAGTACTGGATCACAGGATTCAACGTGTTATTGTTTGTAGACAGTACAGAGAGTCAGGGTTACATCAACCACGGTGGAATAATGCAGGTAAGGCTGATGATCACTTGGGTGATTTCCAAGCAAGTGAGATTTCGGACTAATTTCGATATTTTTTATTTCGAATCTTCATAAAATATAATGTCTCCAGAAAGTATTTTATAAAAGATTTCTTCTATAATTTGGGGATATCAGTCTTTCTGGGGATTCATAATATATAATACTAATATATTGTTTTAGGTAAAAAAAGATTTTTCCAAATCGGTTTACAATTGACGTATTTTGACGATGAGAGAGCCTCATTTTTTGAAGTCGGATGAAAAGCCTTAAGCATTAAGTTCTTTTTAAAATAAACTATTCTAATCTCGTCATTTATCAATGCATTTACGAAGTTGCTTTTTTGCGGAGCGATATACACTTGTTTCCATAATATTAAAAAAAATACAACTAAATTGCGTACCACAAAAAAAGTGACATCCAGTTATTTTGATATAAAAATTAAACTACTAAACCGATTTTGATACAGTTTATATGCAACCAATCTGTAAATATACCCTTTCAAATAAAAAAGTAATTTTCCAAATCGGTTTACAACTGACGGAGTTGTGAGGTAACAAACATAAAAATATACTTTTTTTATACCACTGAGGTGGCAAACAAGCATACGGCCCACCTGATGGTAAGTGGTAGTAGTACCGTAGCCTATGAACACCTGCAATACCACACTTCACAGTTGTGTTGAGAACCACCTTTTTTAAAATCGGTTCTGAAAAGTTATCATTCCAGTTATTACTTTATTACAGGACTCGATAAGTTTGACATTCGTGTGTCCGAATGTGAACATGCTTCAGTACCAATTCTGGCTGTACGGAGTGGCGAAATCGTCGGAGAAAATTGAATCGAGCAGCCTACTTCAAAGCGACATGTGTTAATAAATTATACATTAATACATATTCGTATAATTTGGTAGTTATTTCATTAATATGTAATGTTTCTGTTATTTTTATTTCAATTAATTTACATCGAAATATAAAAGTTCACTTAATAGTCAAGGAATGGACATCATCGTCCCTTTTACCAAAGCCTAGCTGCAATTGCCAACCTGCTTGCCAAACGTAATAATTATTGGCAAAACTCCCTTTATGGAAAGACTTACGCTCTGCAGTGGAGAGTTAACAGTTGGCATGATAAAAAAAAAATCCAAATAAAAAACTCCCGTCTCTTTCTACAACTCATACTTGCTGTCTTTTTTTTTTGATAGGTGAAAATGGTATGGTAACCCCGCCTGCACTAACGGGATACGCTGGCGGAGCACCAGTGAAGGGTGATAGATGAGAATTAAAACAGGCCAGTTAGCCCATCATGATGAATTCATCAGGAATTAACCATGATAGTTTCCAGGGGGAACCGCGAGGAGGTCGACCTGGCTGAGTATATTGCTAGCAATGGGATCCTTAGTCTCCATTACTAACAACCCTTTTCCCCAAGACGGTTAGTTAGTTAGTTATGCATTTACAAAGATAAAAAAGCATACAACCGAATCGAAACAACAACCGAACGTACCTCTTTTTGAAATCGGTGGTAAAGAAATAATTGAAGAGCTCCTAATTTTGACAGTCGTTTGTAAATATTCCAGAATTCGAGTGTCAACAATATTAAAGTCAACAAAGTAGGTGTAATAGTGAACGTATAAAAACACTATTAGAGTTTATAGTCCCAGATAAAACGAATATAAACACAATTTGTGTGTTTGCATAGTGATTAACATAAATAACAATAAAATAAAACGTTCCTACAACATTGTAGAAGTAGTTACCTGCGTATTATTTATTTTATTTTGACCCCCTACTGCTATTTTATTTTTATTACATTGTCAATAATAGGCATGGCTAAACAAATGCAAATTTATTTATTTGAGGAATCTATACTTACGTAATACAGCCAATTTTACTGCTGAGAAATATATAAAACTAGCTTTTATCAGAGACTTTTTCTGTCCACAAGATTGGAATATGTTGAAATAAATAGACCGAAATAAAGCCTATGTCCTTCGTCAAAGAAAAATCCAAAGAGGTACTATGTGAAATTTTATAACATTTGGTGGAGACTTTAAGGCACCAAGAGTTAATAAGTAAACTTACTCTCACATTTATAATCATCATCATCATCATCGTATCAGCCTTTAACTGTCCACTGCTGAACATAATTCTCCCCCTTGGGGTGTTTTGCTAGTAGATGCCATACTTGGCAGGCGGATTGGCTATGTATTAATTGGAAAAAAAAGATATCCCTAAGAAAATTGCAGTTATATAACTAGAGGTATCAAAAATTTGCTTATTAAAGCTAATTTTATTATAATTTTTATTATTTCGGCCGTTAACTGTCCACTGCTGAACATAAGCCTTCCCTATAAGGGGAGTTTTGCCAGTAGTTACCACGCTTGGCAAGTGGGTTGGAAACCGCTGTAAGGCTTTTAGATATGTTTTAAGAGGGAAGCTGCAGCCCATCCCTCGCCCTCAGTCGCCTCTTACGATTACAACACTCACGGGAAAAAAAGGGGTAATCTATTCTATGCTGGGTCACACCATTAAAGCTAATATAAAATACTAATCTCTGATCTGTCTAGATAAGTTGGCATTACTACAAAACCGTGTAAAGTCGGAGCGAATCATTAGTGCTTAATAATATTATATTATTTACTCTTAATACACGATTGCCAAAGAAAGTAGGGTAATGTTTCTCGAATGTATCTAAATATCCCTGATAGTTGTCTTATGGATTTTAATAAATGGAACAGTCGTTCGATTTGTCTTACTTGTGAGAGAACTATAAATTACATGAAGACACCATAAAATAAATATGACGGTAATAAACTGTCAGACTAATTTAACGGTATTGTTATAGAAAAAACTCAAGATATACGCACGACCATACTATAGTGCAGAGACTTATTTATTTATTATACTTTATTTTACACTTTATTTGCACCATTTATAAAATAGTAAATACATTAAATTGTGATGAGAAATGATACAAAAGGCGTCGACTTATAGCAGAAGAAGGTATGTCCTTAAAATAGTTATATATTTTTAATTATTTTTTTTCATACATATAAATATATAGAACTCCTTCAGAGGTAAATAATTAACTTATATTTACCTCCTTTTTGTCTATGATAAATTTTTTTTTTCTCAATTTTAATAGATATTTTTGTTAATATCTATGTACATTAAGTAATTGTTGGTATTTTTAATGAAAGATCAGCATATTGTAGCTATTGTCCGGTTATAACGATAAAAAATTCAAAATGGAGGAAACTTTCAATTCGACTGTATCTCCTCTGTGTTACATATTTACCAATTGTAAATTGATTTTAATAGTTCTCTTCATGATGATAATTGTCACGTAAACAATAGAAAATATCTCACTTTTAAAAAGAAGACACGACTATAATACTCTTAATAAATTGTGGGTAAATGTTGCCCAAAAATGAATACATAGGATAAATTGTAATTCTAAATTAATGTAATTGTAAGCACTCCGAGTGCTTTACGTTTATTGAATGCAGTTAAAATATACTTCGAAACTACATTTACATAGTTGATATCCCCAGCTGCATAAGATATAAAGTAGGTTTTATTACCGCTCATATTCGCACCTGAGTCCACGTCTAGACTTTAAGCAGGCGTAGACATACGATCGATATCACTAACATGTAATCAAGACTCAGAAAAACTCAGGCAATCCCCAAATCGACTACTCTATGGTAGGTTATGATTTTTAACGTTATTCACTGAGTTGGTATAATTCACAATGTTGTAAATTAATAAATAAATAAAGATTAAAAAATAATTATTTTAAATTAAATTTAAATTTATTTAGAAGTTAAGTGTGACAGTATTCTCAGGAAACTTGTGACTGTAGATAAATAAAAAAAAAAAACAAAAAAAAGATATCATTTTCTCTAAAATTTAATATAATTTTACCTCCTTTATATTTTGTTTTATGAGATGTTACAAAATTAATTAACAAACTTAATAAAATCTTTCTTCTCTATGATGTTAGTATGGATATCATAAAGGTAATAATCACAATATTTTATTGTACTTTATTCTTACCCTCTAGGGGATTTGGCGTGAAGATAAGCAAATAGAACATTATATACTTACAACCAACTTCCATTAGTCCACGGTTCCCGCCGTCTCCTTCCATCTTCGGTAGCGACAATCCATACAAGAGCCGCGAGCAGTATTAAAAATCTGAACACTGAACTCGACGCCATCTTGTTCACCTCGTGTACACAAAATGGTGGCAGTCACATAATTGTTTTATTTTTCAATTATTTCTATTGTCTATAATTACTAGAATGCTACATACTAAACAGTGCACTATTTACAGAAACAAATATTACATGAATTGTAATTTATTGTTTACATAATCTACGTATCAGTGAAGCAATAGGTAGCGCTTAAATTAAAAAAAAAATATGATTTTAAAATTATTAAAAAAAAAAGAAAAAGTTAAAATAATAAGATATAAATCCATAATAGTTGTATGTAATTTGGAGGTTTGTTCATAATATCATATTTTAGAAATGAACGTACAAATAATTCTGATAATTTTCATATTAATTTAATTCTAACTATATAACGTTATTGGAATAAAAAGTCCTATAAGGTAATCTAAGATATGGTTACCTAATCTGTCTAAAAAAAATTATGTAAATCCGTTTAGTAGTTTTTGGGTGAAAGAATAACCAATTTAAATTCCGTTTCTCATTCATAACAAATTAAAATAAAAAATCTAATCCATTCAACCGTTTAAGCGTGATTGACTTACAAACATTTTTTTTTATACAACTTAGAATCGCAAACAAGCTGAGCAGTACCATAGACATAACAGAGTATATTGTTTCGCCCATGATACCCCCATGCGTTGCCATCCCTGAGGACTCAGGTGTCATTCCTCTGTACCCAGTAAATTCACGCCATATCCCACCCTTCAAACCGAAGCCATGCAAATACAACTACTTCACGGTTGAAACACGAATGGAACAGAGGTACCCAAACAATCGACTTTTGTACAAAGTCTCCCTCTTGTAACATGTAAACGTCCATAATTTTTTACAAACTTTTACATTTATGATATTACTAAAATTAGGATAAACGTCAAATATTTCTGTTCATCGTGTTTTCCGCTATTTAAACAGTCGTTTTTATAGGATTTGAAGGTAGATACCCCTGTAAGCCGGATTAGTCTGTACTTAATAATATTACACTAAAACCATGTTTTACCCAAGATCAATGAAGTTGAATAAATAATCATATTAAAACTCAAACGAATAACACACGCATTACAATTCGGCGACATTAGAATGTAGAAGGTTCTCGATTTGTTTTTTTTTTTTTTTTGGTGGACAATATCAGAGGGAGACTTTGTACACAAGTCGTTTGTTTGGGCACCTATATCCCATTCGTATTTCTACCGTGAAGACAGTTGTATTTGCATGGCTGTTTCGGTTTGAAGGGTGCGATATGGCAGTGAATCTACAGGGTACAGAGGAATAACACCTGAGTCCTCAGGAATGACAACGCATGGGAAGTATCATGGACGAAACAGTATACTCTGTTATGTCCATGGTACTGCCTATGTCTACAGGCGACGGTTATCATTTTCCATCAGGCGGGCCGTCAGCTTGTTTGCCATTCTAAGTTGCATAAAAAATAGTAGGCACTTATGGCGTATATGTTAGAAGTTATGCTTTGTATGAAGTACAGCCTAACTTTAAGAGGGCTCCAAGTTTTTCGGCTACCGTTTTTGCTTTTGTTTTTAAAGGAGCAATTTATTTTTAAAATTATCTTAAATCTAGTCGTTCGGGGTTGCACTCGTTGCCCAGACGTTATAACATGGTCCCTCATATCGGGACACAGGGTGTTCTAGTTTTAGGACCAGATGATTGATTTTATTATGTGGCAATTAATATTATATAGAGTTAGTGACAATTTATTTAGACTTAATATTTAGGAAGTAAGTCAAGAGGGTTTTATTTTAGATGACACGGGATGTGTGTTGTCTGATTTCTCATAACAGTATATTTTAGTTCCAGACCAGGAGATTGGTTAATTAATTACTCGTACTTATATATCTTACCTGAACTTAGATGCTTAGGAAATAAGTTTTTTTTTATACAACTTAGAATGTTGTCTAAACAAGATATTTTAGTTCGAGACCAAGAGATGGAAAGTGATATCTTACCTCGAACTTAGATATAGACAATAAGTCAAAAGGGTTTATTTTAGTACCATGGACATAACAGAATATTTTTTCGCCCATGATATTGGTTATTTAATTACGTTTTATATAATCCTGAGGACTCAGGTAAGTTATTTTGTACCCTGTAAATTCACACCATATCTCATTACAATATTTTAAACACAGCCATGCAAACACAACTGCTTCACGGTTATATATCACGAATAGACAGAGGAAATAAGTCAAAATCGACTTTTATACAAAGTCTCCCTCTGGTAAATAAGTTCCAGACCAGGAGATTGGTTAATTAATTACTCGTACTTATATAACTTACCTGAACTTAGATGCATAGGAAATAAGTCAAAAGGGTTTATTTTAGTTGACACGGGATGTATGTTGTCTAGTTTCTCATTACAGGATATTTTAGTTCGAGACCAGGAGATTGGTTAATTAATTACTTATATAACTTACCTGGACTTACATTGCATAGGAAGTGCTTACGTCAAGAGGATTTATTATGGCCGACATAGCACATTGCTTATGCTATAGAAGCGATAGGTCTGTTAATTAAAACGTTGATCGGATTTACATAGTATATCCAGTGAATATGAAAGGAATATTACCGATTACGATTAATTTTAAATAAATTATTTAACAATAACCCACAATTTCTAATTATTTAATTTAAATAAGGTATCCAAATATCATGAAGTGATAATTACGTATTTAGTTTAGTTAAATCGTCATAGTCGTAGAATACTGACGGATCTGACAAATATTACGTATAAAGATCCGTCAGTGTTCTACGACTATGACGAAATGTACATATATGTATGTATATTTCTCATAATACAAGATTATTTACATTAATATCTACTGATAGTTGTTATTTTTGTGGACTTAGTTTATTTTATTTATTTATTATTTTACTATCATATGGATTCATTCTACATAGACAAATATAGGGCAAATTAACACATATGTATGTACCTTTTAGGCATTAATGAGAGCGAAAGAGATAGATATTCTATTAGGACAGGACAAGAAGTTTTTATCTCTGATAAATTCTTTTACATGATAATAATTTTACTAAAGGCAGACTTTGTACAAAAGTTGTTTGCTTGGGTAGCTCTGTCCCATTCGTGTTTCAATCGTGAAGCAGTTGTTTGCATGGTTGTGTTTCGGTTTAAAGGGCGGGATATGGTGTGAATTTACAAGGTACAAAGGAATAACATCTGAGTCGTCAGGAATGGGGAGTATCATGGGCGTAACAGTATACTCTGTTATGTCCATGGCACTGCTCATATCTATAGGCGACGGTTACCACTTTCCATTAGCTTGGTCGTCAGCTTGTTTGCCATTCTAAGTTGTATAAAAAAATATAAAGTCGTTTATTTTATTCTGTAGGTTTTTAATCATCTGTCAAATTTACCAAACTTATTTTCATTTTTATATATGATAGTAATTTATTATATAATTAATACTGGCATTTTTTTTTTATATAAGTAAGATTCCTAGTGTAATCAAAATTAATTTACAATCAGTGAAGATTGATTGGAGACAGGCGTGACAGATATGTATGTATGTATGAATATTGTACAATATACACAATAATTTGATTTTTAAATTTGTGTCTCATAAAAAAACTGAATTTGATTACAACAATACCAGTTATTTCGATCGATATATAACGATATCTAATTTGGTGGATTTTATTCTATACTAGCTGTTTACTGTGGCTTTTCTCGCGTGAATAACTGTGTAAAAATATACTATCTTTTACGTTATGGTATAATCCACTAACAAAACAATATTAAGAATGTGTTCTATAAAAAACCGCTTTTAACTATGATAAAACCAGTTATTTTGTGTTAAAATTAAAAATCAAACTACTGAAATGATTTTAATAAAATATCAATGGGACCAATCTGTAAGTATATCCTTTTAGATAAAAAAAAAAAAGAATTTTCCAAATCGATTTACAATTAACGGAGTTATGAGGGAATAAACATGAAAACAAATACAACCGACAGGGGGGAAGGGATTGTTGGTAATGGGGAGATTAGTCCTCATTGCTATCAATATACCCTATCAGGTCGACCTCCACGCGGTTCCCCCTGGAAACCATCGTGACTAATTTATCGTTGAATTCGTCACGATGGGCTAACTGACCTGCCTATTCATCTTCACCTATCATCTCTCACTGGTGCCCCACTAGTGTATACCGATAGCACAGGCGGGGTCATCATTCCATTATCATCCATTAAAAATAAAAATACAACCGACACAAACCGAATAGAGAACTTCCTATTTTGAAGTCGGTTGAGAATGTAATGCGTACAGTTTTTATTATTTTTAAACGAATATGTGCACACATACTCGTGAATTGTAGTATAATATTATTTCTTTCTTATTCTTTCCTATACAGATCGTTGGCAGTAATTTAAAAATAACATTATAACAAATTCGAATACCTATATAAAAGATAATAAAAGAGTATTTGAAACAGGCTCATTATTATTGAAATGAGTTTGTTTCTTCATAAACGTATTATTACACGGAAAGGAAATATCTTTCAAGTAAATATTTTTTTTATTATTTATACAACTTAGAATGGCAATAAATAAATAATATAAGCACAAGTGTTAAATACATTATCTGTATTATGAATATACTTTTTTTTTATGTGTGAAAATGGTATAGTAACCCCGCCTGCGCTAACGGGATACGCTGGCGGAGCACCAGTGAAGGGTGATAGATGAGAATGAAAACAGGCCAGTTAGCCCATCATGATGAATTCATCAAGAATTAACCATGATAGTTTCCAGGGGGAACCGCGAGGAGGTCGACCTGGTTGGGTATATTGCTAGTAATGGGATTCTCAGTCTCCATTACTAACAATCCCTTTCCACCCTATGAATATACTTATAAAATAGTTTTAAAGGTAAAATTTGCATTTTTAACCGATTTAAAAGAGAAAGAGGTACTCAATTCGGTTGTATTTTTTTTTTATGTTTGTTACATCATAACTCTGACAATTGTAAATCAATTTCGATAATATTTTTTTTTATCTGAAAGAATACGCTTTGATTGAACTCATAGAAATCTTCTCAATTAATTGTAATGTCAATTATTTCATATTTATTTGTAATCAAGTAATGGTAATAGTATTTGAATGTTTCGACGTTAATATAATTACCTGTTCTCAAACTGTTGCATGCCCGATAGGGTATAACTGTTGATACCGATGTCAAATCCAAAGCAATGGTTACTGCTATATGTATGTACACAGTAAGCAATAAAATTCTATTCTAATCTATACAAAATTGATTCAGTAGATTGATTTTTAGATCGAAATAACTGCTTTTGTCACAATTGAAGTCTGTTTTTTTTTATGGGACACAATTTTCATAATAAAATTATTGTGTGTATTATACAATATCTTCGCTATTTGTAAATTAATTTTTATTACACTAGAAATCTTACTAATATAATGAAACATAAACAATGAAATAAGTTTGATAAATTTGTCAGATCATTAAAAAACTTCTACAGAAGAGTCTTAAATTCTATTAAAATCGGTTCAGTATTTTAGTTTGGAAAACAAAATATCTGGTTTTGTGTTGCGATGTTGTTAAATATAAATGCATAGAAACTAAATATATGTTACTTACATAAACAAACAAACTGACTGTCCAGCTAATGGAAGGTGGTAACCGTCGCCAACAGTATTATATTATCTGTACCGTCTCATATAGAGAATCTTAGAAAGAATAGAAGAGGCAAAATGACTATTTTTTTAAGAAGATGCATGAATTAGTTGCACCGACAAGCATAAAAAAAAAGTAGAAGGAAAAATATACGAGGTCTGTCCGCAAAAAGTGTTCTGGAATGGAAGTGGGGAGGCCAGACTTCGGTCTGAGGAATAACTACATGGGACAGATAATCAAGTTTCTCTCGAAACACTAGGTGTCATGTCGTCCATTCAGAGAGGGCCGAGAAAGAGTTCGATGTTCGATATAATAGTCCTGGGATAGAGTCGATGGCTCAGGAGGAAGGGGCGTTGGATGACAATGAATTGTCCGTGAGTTTTTGCAAAAATTCCATTACGGTGACCGACAATTCGCCGGATTTGGCCCCGTGTGACTTCTTCTTGTTCCCAAAAACCAAATTGGTACTTCTTTGGGGGAAATGAAAAAAAAAGACGACGTCCTCAACCATAGACTTGAAAAGCAACGTGCATTATGTCATCACATAAAATTGATTTATATAATTGTAAAATAAAATTTTTAAAAAACTTTTATACGTACTTTCCGGACAAACCTCGTACTGTGCCGCCTATGATACTCATTACGCGTTACCAGTCCTAAGGACTGTTTTAATAAGCCTCTGATTTCATTGCCATATCAAACCAAGCAGACAACTTTAGGACAAAGGCTTTTCCGGTAAATTATAATTATGTTGTATTAATTATTATTAAAAAAAAATCCATCAAAAATAATCCCCTTAATCAAAATTAAACGCCCGTTCTAAATTACGTTGACCGTAAAATGTTTAATTATAGAGTTATTGAAGAAATAAACTCGCTTGTATTACAACGTAATCTCAGGTATAAATGTTATGGCATGTAATTAACTTTGGGACGGTTTAACAGAGACTAGTAAAATGTTGACAGCCAGCTTAATTTTATGAACTTTTTTTTTCCTAACTTTTTTAGACGCCTACCAACATTAACGGCACGGATAAATTCGAGTGTTAAATATATTAACAGTGGCCAAACGACACTTCATCTCTCATAGTAAACAATGATTAAATTATTTACAGCAGTGATGGTACACCGATTGCCTTTCTCTATGCAGTTATGTTATTTTAAATTTTATTAAATGAATCGACCAGTTTTTTTAATCAATTTGTAACTAAGTATCTGTATATTATTTAATTCAGTTTGCAAGACTTTAAAAATGTCGGAAATATGAATTGGAGAGACGTGAAAAATAGAGAAATGTGAATAATTAAAATGGCGTGAATTCTTTTAAAAGAAATGTGTTTATTTGTGTTCAAATACTTTCTTCATGGAGGTTTAACAAGTTTAGACATGTTTGTTATGATTGTGGTGTGTTTTGAACATTACATGTAGAAAAATAATAATTTTCGAGTAACGAGCTTCTTTTATATGACACTGGACGAAATAGTTGTAATGGCGACCGATTCCAACGAGGAAAAGAAAAAGAATTTGGCTTGGCAAAAAATATGTAGGGAAATTTGAAATTGGAACTTTCTTATTTTTCTTTATACATAATAATATTTTCTAAATAAATTGTAACTGGCCAGTGTTTTCCACATATTTTTTTTTTCACAAAACTTTCTATAGCTACATAAAATTCTATCTGGCTATATATGTCACGATCTTCGCCAATTCGAACCGATGAATGCCTCTTTACAGTTAGTTATATACATTTTATCAAGATCTATATGTCGCATTGTGGAATAGAAAGATATTTATTTTACGGGACTATAGTAAAACTCTTTCACTGAATTCCGTTAGTACAAGTTGTTTCTTTAAATAATGAATACAATTTTATGGTGAATGTGGTAACAAAGTGACAGCCGGATTCGAGACGTGTAGCATTGTACATTCATGTACAAACATTTGTCATAACTCATACCGTGAGAACGAAACACTGTATGTCTTTTACCGACTTTAAGAGGACGTTTATATTTATTTATTTATTACATTTAAAAGGCATTATGTTCAATTTGTCAGTATTTTAGGTTCTCTTTCAAAGATTTTTGTTTACATTGACTACTGTAAGTTAGTACATTATGGACAGATAACATCAACTTGTTTCGCCGTTGTTTATATTATTAATTTTTAACCGGCTTAAAAAAGGAGTGTTGTATTTTTTTAAGCTTTTTACCTCATTACTCTGTCATAAACCGACTTTTCATTTTAAAAGGTATCCTTACTGATTAGTTCCAAAGAAATTTTATCAAAATATCTTCAATAGTTTAGTTTTTATATCAAAATAACTGGCTTTTTATATAACTTAGAATGACAAACAAGCTGACGGCCCACCTGATGGAAAGTGGTAACCGTTGCCTATAGACATGAGCATTGCCATGGACATAACAGAGTATACAGTTTCGCCCATGATACCCCTCATGCATTGCCATTCCTGAGGACTCAAAAGTTATTCCTCTGTACCCTGTAGATTCACTGCCATATCCCACCCTTCAAACTGAAACACAGCCATGCAAATATAACTGCTTAACAGAAACACGAATGAGTATAATAAGTAGACTTAGTTTAGTCAAAAATGATGTCAGTTTTTTGTTGATCATAATCTTAATTATTAATTGTTAATACTCATTGGCCGTGTGGTCCCGGCATAGAATAGGCCACCCCTTCCTTTCCCGTGGGTTTCGTAAGAACCGACTAAGGGAGGCCAAGGGATTGGCAGCAGCGTCCTCCTTAAAACATTTTTAAAACGACTGCGGTTGCCAATCGGCCTGCCAAGCGTGGTAACTACTGGTAAAACCCCCCAAGGAGGAGGCTTAAGTTCAGCAGTGGACAGTGACTAGCTATTACTCTCGACTTCGTCCGCGTGACCGGAATATATTTACGGACTAGGAAATACCAACTTATATACTTCTTCATTCATTTTTTTTGATGGGTGAAAATGGTATGGTAACCCCGTCTGCGCTAACGGGATACGCTGGCGGAGCACCAGTGAAGGGTGATAGATGAGAATGAAAACAGGCCAGTTAGCTCATCATGATGACTTCATCAGAAATTAACCATGATAGTTTCCAGGGAGAACCGCGAGGTGGTCGACCTGGTTGGATATATTGCTAGCAATGGGATTCCCGGTCTCCAATAATAACTACTAACAAACATACTAACAATCCCTTTTCCCCCTGGTTAAGTAGTTAAGGCGCTATAAGGTACGAAACTCCGTATCCCATTATATTAATAGAGATAATTTTGGATCATTTATAAGTTCATATGAGTATTTACAAAATATCGTAGCATGACATTCATAAGAGAAAAATACAAACAAAACTTAACTTATATTAAGTACATTTTATACTAGCTGTATTCTGCGGCTTTACTCGCGTGAATCACATAATATCGCATAATCATTACACAATCTCACGTGCTAAGTTAAGATGTAACCTATCCTTGTACCAAATTTGATTCGGATCTGTCCAGTAATTTTTACGTGAAAGAGTAACAAACATCCATCGTTAGAAATTCTCGCATTTATAATATTTATTTATTTTAATGCATTCATGTTCTATATATACATATAATAATATAGAGTTGTTACAATATTCTTATGAAGAGTAAGTACATAAACTCTGGGTATGTAATGTAATTTAATCGATAGGTAGCTAATATACATGCAATAATGTCAATTTAAATATTATATTATATTTAATTTCTTTTACAAATATTTGCTCATTTTTAAATAGATTTGTCGTGCAATAATTTCGATTTATATTGAATTTTTTTTTTACAACACAGGGGGCAAACGAGCACGCGGCTCACCTGATGGTAAGTGACTACCGCCGCCCATGATCACCGACGGCATTGCAGGTGTGCTGCCGGCCAAGAAATAATTAATAATAAATTGTCAATAAATATTAATATTCGATAATGAATATTAATGCTACAAAAGTGTTTACTAGAGGGAGACTTTGTCCAAAAGTCGATTGCTTGGGTACCTCTGTCCCATTCGTGTTTCTACCGTGAAGCAGTTGTGTTTGCATGGCTGTGTTTCGGTTTGAAGGGTGGGATATGGCGTGAATTTACTGGATACAGAGGAATAACACCTGAGTCCTCAGGAACGGCAACGCATGGGGGGTATCATGGGCGAAACAGTATACTCTGTTATGTCCATGTTACTGTTCATGTCTATAGGCGACGGTTACCACTTTCCATCAGGTGGGCCGTCAGCTTATTTGCCATTCTAAGTTGTATAAAAAAAAAGTGAATTTAAGTCATTTTGGTCATTTAGATGTATAGTATTTCTGTCAATCAGATTAATTAATCATTTGCAAGTCATAAATAATATTAATACGATAGTATCTGACCTCCAAATAATATGCAACTATACGTTTAAATCAAGTACTTGCAAGAATTTAAAGAATTACACTATCAAAACAAAACAAAACAAAACGAAAAGTTTGCACTAAGCTACACTGAACGAGGCAACTTAAACACAACTTAAACACGAAAAACTACTTAAATCGTACCAGATTTACATCACTAGTTGTATGTTATGTACACTTTTATTTTCGAATTTATTTATATTAACTTTTATTCCGATACGCGTCTAAGTTAGAGTTAAGTAAAGGCGTGCAAGCACCGCCGTGTTCGACATACGACTGAAGATTACTTAGTGTTTCGTGTGGGAACAAAGTTAAGTTGATTTAAGTTGTGGTGAAGCGAACGGGACAATTTTGTTTGGTCTCACTTTTTGTTTTTTTTTTTCATGCAACTTATAATGGCAAATAAGCTGACGGCCCGCCTGATGGAAAGTGGTAACCATAGCCTATAGGTATGAATAGCACCATGTACATCATAGTACTGTAATTCCCAAGATACCCATCTCGCATTACCACTCTTAAGGTCGACGGTGTTACGCCTCTGTACCCTATAATTTCACCGCCATTTTCCACTCATTGCTGTGTAGTCCCGGCACAAGTCCGTGGGCTACCCCTTCCTTTTCCTTTACCGTCGTAAGACGTGACTAAGAGAACATAATGCTCGATTGATGGACATCAGCGTTCCTCTTAAAATATTACCAAAGCCTGCGATTGCCAATCTGCTTACCAAGAGTGGCAACTACTAGTAAAGTCTCCCAATACGGGAAGTCCATATTCAGCAGCGGACAGTTAACGGCTGACCGTGATGATTCCACTCACGATTTAAACTGAACAGCACAACAGCCAAGTGCAGCTCATTCACTGTAGAAACATGGGATCACATAAATGTATTATAATGGTAGAAAATGGAATGGTAACCATAGCCTGCGCTATCGGTATTCACTGCCAAGGCACCAGTGAAGGATGACAGGAGAAGTTGAGAGCAGGTCGGTTGGTTCATTGATGGGCTTCAAAGGAAACTGCGTGAAATTCGACCTGACTAAATTTTTTTTTTATTGGATGATAATAAAATGGTAACCTTGCCTGCGCTAACGGTGTACGCTGGCGGGGCACCAGTGAGTAAAAGGTGAGAATGGAAAAGCAGGTCAGTTAGCCCACCGTGATGAATACACCTGGAATTCAGCACAATGTTTTCCAGGGGGGACCACGTAGAGGTTCTGACGGGGTAAATATACCCCGTATAAAAATATATCAGTCCCATTGCTAGCAATAGCTAGCAATGGGACTGATAGTCCGCATTACTAACAATCTTTTTTCCGCCCTAATACCCTATTTTTTTAATGGATGATAATGGAATGACTACCCCACCTGCGCCATCGGCATACGCTGGCGGGGCACCAGTGAGGGATGATAAGTGAAGATAGAGCAGGTCAGTTAGCCCATCGTGACAAATTCACTATGAATTAATCACGATGGTTTCCAGGGGGTACCGCGTGAAGTTTGACCTGTTAGGGTATACAGCTAGCTATAGTGTTTCTATATTATTCGAAAAGCCATAAAAGATCATAAGTTTCACATACTAACTCAACAACTGGACGTTTCATGGTAAGCAGTATGAGAGGCTTAATTTTTTGTCATTTTTTGATTCTTAGTTTTGGGGATAGAAGGAATTGTTAGTAATGACTATACTAGTATAGTATTACATTATAGCATATGTATAGTATAACATATTTTATATAATTAGTACATTATTATGTTATCTGTGGTAATGGGAACCAGGTCGATCTCCACACGGTTCCCCCTAGAAAACGTATGACCAGTTCCACTTGCCCGTACCAACTTTCCCCCCTAGGGGCTAACACCTGGTTAATCTTGATGAATTTGCATTCTCGCCTATTATACTTCACTGGGTCCCTGCCAGTGTCTGCCGAATGCGCCGATGGGGTTACCATTCCATTGTCATCCATTGAAAAAAAAGATTCTCGTTTCTTACTTAAAAACTCAGAACACTTCACTAAAAGGATGCCTAAGACTTCACCCTAATGTTTAATGTAGAAGTAAGAAATACGAGCAACCAATAATTCCACGTGTGACGGACAGACGGAGAGATATTTGCATAGACGTTGCGTGTATTAAAGCACTTATATCAACCTTCGTTAAGCGTCTGGGACATTCATCTTTATGTGTACCAACTTATAATTTATCATGAATGCTAATCAATAAAGCAATTATACATACAAGCTTTAGTTTTAGAACTAGATATTTAAATTAAGAATTAAAGATATAAAAAAAAAAATGCATGGTAAAAATATTTAAAATTTTTAGCAGTTAAAAAAATATTTTATGGAGGAATTAGCCTACTATTATCACGAGGGGGAAGGGATTGTTAGTAATGGGGAAATTAGTTCCCATTGCTATTAATATTCTCTATCAGGTCGACCTCCACGTGGTTCCCCTGGAAACTATCGTGACTAATTTATCATTGAACTCTTCCTCACCTATCACCCCTCACTGGTACCCCGCCAGTGTATACCGATAGCGCAAGCGGGGTTATAATGCCATTTTCACCCATTAAAAAAAAACTATTACCACAATGGGCGGCTTAATACCCGTCAGCTTGTTTACCATTCTAAGTTGTATAAAAAAACATTCTCTTCATTTTCACTTTGTTCTCTTAATCATCTTTTATGACATCGTTATCACATCAGCCGTTTACTGTCCACTACTGCACATAGGCCTCTCCCTTAAGAGGGGTTTTGCCAGTAGTTGCCACGCTTGGCTGGCGGATTAGCAACCGCAGTTAAGTTTTAAAGATGTTTTAAGAAGGACGCTGCTGCACATCCCTCGACTATTAAGCTCTCTTAATCGCCGTTTACGACACCCACGGGAAAGAAAGAAGTAGGCTATTCTATGCCGGGACCACACGGCTATATATGGTTTATGACATTTTTTTTTTATACAACTTAGAATGGCAAACAAGCTGACGGCCCACCTGATGGAAAGTGGTAACCGTCGCCTATACACATGAGCAGTACCATGGACATAACAGAATATACTGTTTCGCCCATGATACCCCCCATGCGTTGCCATTCCTGAGGACTCAGGTGTTATTCCTCTGTACCCTGTAAATTCACGCTACATCCCACCCTTCAAACCGAAACACAGCCATGCAAACACAGCTGCTTTACGGTTGAAACACGAATGGGACAGAGGTACCCAAGCAATCGACTTTTGTAAAAATAAGCGATGGCATTGGATTTGTATTTCATCCAGAGTTGCAAGAGAGTTAAAAAATCAGGCGCAAAATCGACTAGTTATCATATTTACTTAAGGTATTTTATAAACGAAGCTCCCTCTTCAATAAAGAGTATCCACTAAATACTTAAATATATTTATACTGTACTTTAAACAAATTGAAATAACTTTTGCTCAATTCAGTGCTAGGGATGGGCGCCGACCGGGCAAATGCCTCTTAGGGCAAAATTAGTTCGTTACGAATTATGAATCTAAATAAGGTTTTATAAAGTTGCCTGTATGTAAAAGTTTCAAGTTATTCAGCGGGCTATCGAGAGGGCTATGCTCGGAGTTCCTTTTTTTTATACAACTTAGAATGGCAAACAAGCTGACGGCCCACCTGAAACGTTTCCATTACTAATAATCTCTCTATCCATGGGCAAAATTAACTATTTCACTGCGCGTTGACATGCTCGTTCATTATAAAAGATGTTAAATATTTATTATTGCCCGAAGCGGCAAAATTACTTGGTCAGGCCCTGTACGTACAGTGCACTCAAATAGTCAAGAGCGTCTCTTAACTATTCTCTCAAGAGTTTAAGTGATTATTTACCAATCGATGTTTTATTGTGTTTATTATTTGTTTTGCGTAGTGTGTGAATCCTTACTAATATCGTAATGGTGAACGTGAGTTTGTTTGTTACCTTACGAGGTTTGTCCGGAAAGTACGTATAAAAGTTTTTTAAAAATTTTATTTTACAATTATTCAGGTAAATCAATTTTATCCCCTTCAAAGTACTCCCCCTGTGACATAATGCACTTGTGCCAACGCCGTTTCCACTGTGAGAAGGCTCCTTGAAAGTCCTCTGGTTGTAGGTTTCTCAGCTGCCCCGTCGTAGCTTTTTTTATCTCATTTATGTCCCCCAAATGCCGCCCCCGAAGTACCAATTTGGTTTTTGGGAACAAGAAGAAGTCACACGGGGCCAAATCCGGCGAATAGGGGGGTGTTCGGTCACCGTAATGGAATTTTTACTCAAAAACTCACGGAACGATCTTGGCGCAAATTTTTTTCATTTGAAGTTCGTTTCTTAGAATTTCGTGGACCACGGTTTTGCCCAAATTAAGCTCTTCAGCCACCTGTCTGACCGTTAAACGACGGTCCCCATTAGCACAAGTTCGAATTCTTTCCACGTTTTCGTCGGAATGTGAAGTGGAAGGACGTCCTGAACGTGGGTCATCTTGAACGCTTTCTCGGCCCTCTCTGAATCTTTTTAGCCACTTGTGGACGGTTGGTTCCTTCACAGCATCATCCCCATAAACTGTTCTGAGATCGGCAAAAATTTCACGGCCATTCTTGCCGAGTTTCGAGAGAAACTTGATTACGACGCGCTGCTCTTCAACGGAAGCGGGCTCCATGCCGACGGGGTTTCGTTAAGAGGTAACTTCACAGATGGCGTGACAAGCCAGTTCGCACCGCACGGCGGTCAGACCAGAACTGAAGCATTGTTAGGGACATAAGGAAGGGGTCCTGCGCTTACCTGGCCTCCCCACTCCTCTTTCTCGCATTCCAGAACACTTTTATACGAACTTTCCGGACAGACCTCGTATAGTGCCTTAAGGCTTGATGGAAAATGATATACTACTTTTTATGCCAGTTAATATATTCCGTTTACGCGGATGAACTCGCAGGTAAAAGCTAGTATAGCTAAAAATATGTTAATATTGATATTTTATGTATAAAAATTCAAGAGATAAATGATATACGGCATGTATATATGTATGCTATGCGAATACGTTCAATTGAATTTATTTTTCTTACATTATACTAGCTGACCCAGCAAACGTTGTTTAGCGCCATCTATCGGGACAATATTATAAACTATCCTATTTCCAAGTTGGAGCTATCACATTTACAAAATAATTAAAATCAGTTGAGCGGTTTTAGAAATTAGCGTGAAAGAATATTGTCATATGAATTTTTTATATATTATTTACTTGCAACTGTGTCGATCTGGATTCGTTCTCCATCCCAAATCCATCAAGTAGGCCGTCTGCTTGTTTGCCTCTGTTATAAGTTAAAAAAATATTGGTCTTATAAATATAGAAGTTCAAGACATCTAATAAAGCATAACCAAGAAGTAACAAATGAATGTACAAAATTTGTTCTTAATCAATTAAATAAATACTTATTAGAGGTAAAACAAAATATTTCGTAGTTATGGTATATCCTAATATTATATTTACGGGGGGGAAAGGGATTGTTGGCAATGGAGTTTGACAGCCCCATTGCTAGCAATATGCCTTATTAGGTCGACCTCCACGTGGTTCCCCCTGTAAACCATTGTGAACAATTCTTGTTGAATTTGTCACGGCTAACTGAGCTACTTCATCCTCACCTATCATCCTTCACTGGTGCCCCGCCGGTGTATACCGATAGCGCGGATGGGGTTACCATTCCATTATCACCCATTAAAAAAATATATATTATATTTACGAATATATTAAATTTGTTCATATGATAATTTGCCAGAGATTAAATTACGCAAATTTCTTTAATTAAATAATTACACTTCTTCTAATTTAATTACGATCAACTGAATATTTATTTATTTGTGTTTGTAGCTGTTTACTGTAACTTCGACTACGCTGAACCTTTTGTTGCCTTATGTATTACAAGAGGAAACTAATACAAAAATTGGATTTAATGAAAAAATCTTGCTTAATCTTGTTAAAATCTATAAGACACCTTTATAGATAATATCTTATTTTTGACAATGTAATATTTTTCTTACTTATGTACATGTTCTTAAATATTTATATCGAGTGTAATAATTTCAGAACTGTTACATATAATATAAAGCGCCATCTATAATTAATATGGTTAAATATTAAGTACTGGTTTTACTACTTTATTACAGATGGCAGTAATTAACATTTGCTATTCTCCGCTAGATGTCAGTAAGAGCAAATTTTAAATCTAAAATGTAGTGATGCTACTTTATCGCAAAAGTAATTTATGTAAAAATTATTATAGAAAGTAATAAGTAGAATATTAATTTATTATTATTATTACTATTTTTATTAATAATGCATACACGATATTTATTAATTTATCTACATTAGACTAGCTTTTTGCCCGCTACTTCGCGTGGACTTCAGAAGTAGGAAAACCAATGAAATAGATGGTCCATTTACTAGATAGTGTATCAAGAAAAATACACCAGACACCTTCAGGAATATAACTGTGAAAACTACATACAATTTGATGCATTAGTTTTTGCGTGATGCCAGAACAGACATACAGATAGTGTAACTGAGAGAGACAAAATATATTTTTTGGCTTCTATTGCTCTCATTAGGACCACTTATATAAATTTTCCATAAATATCTCCCATGTATAGACATTGGCCGATTTCAATTTTATTATAATTAGTAAGATAATACAAATAAATCAGAATGTTTGTCTTTTTTTTTATACAACTTAGAATGGCAAACAAGCTGACGGCCCACCTGATGGAAAGCGTTAACCGTCGCCTATAGACATGAGCAGTACCATGGACATAATAGGGTATACTGTTTAGCCCATGATACCCCCCATGCGTTGCCATTCCTGAGGACTCAGGTGTTATTCCTCCGTACCCAGTAAATTCATGCCATATCCCACCCTTCAAACCGAAACACAGCCATGCAAACACAACTGCTTCACGGTAGAAACACGAATGGGACAGATGTACCCAAGCAATCGACTTTTGTACAAAGTCTCCCTCTGGTATGTGTCTGAACGAATTAATCTCAGGAACTACCTACTGGTACATATATTTATTTATTCATATATTTTATTTGATAGGTCATTCCATGAGGAATGTTAGAGGCTATTCAATAACCGCACTAATCTATTACCAATGCGGTTTGCCACTTACTCCGAAAAATCTGCATTATACATTTTATCATTTAAACCGTATTTATTTTATTACAATACTCATTTATTGATTTAAACTTGATTGATCAATAAAATGTAGTACAACAGGTGAACTTAATGCTATAGGAATTCTTTACCGTTTTTTTTTTTTGATGGATGAAAATGGTATGGTGACCCCACCTATGCTAACGGGATACGCTGACGGAGCACCAGTGAAGGGTGATAGATGAGAATGAAAACGGGCCAGTTAGCCCATCATGATGAATTCATCAGGAATTAACCATGATAGTTTCCAGGGGGAACCGCGTAGAGGTCGACCTGGTTGGGTATATTGCTAGCAATGGGATTCTCAGTCCCCATTACTAACAATCCCTTTCCCCCCAATTCTCTACCGTTGTAACGATGGCTACGTCTAGAAAGTGTAAAAATATTGGATAGCGGTTTAAAAAATAATATAATTTATTCATATTCCTACATATCAACTCGAAATTTTATTCACCAACGTGAGAACTGCTATGGAGTTATTCAATGGAGTTTTTGGCATGTTTTGGCTACTTTATAGCTTCCCCATAACACCATTAACTTAATTCCCAGCATTATATAGTTGGTATATCTCTTAACTTTAGTGAATCCACTTTCAAGACAACGATATTGTCTACGTGTTCCAACAATTCTTTAACCACCACTAGCAACCCGACCCGGCTTTGCACGGGTCGATAGAAACCCAGGTAGCAAGTGAACGTTTGCGACTCGAACACGACGTCAGTTTTAAATCATTTTAAGATCAATGGCAGAAAATCGACGTTAATATGACGAATTAATGCTACTTGGGATTTTCAAAAATAATATATAACCCATGTTATTCGCTGATTTATTTTTTAAGTTTATATTAGTTATATAAAATTAAAGTTATAAAAAAAATTAAAAATAAATTATATAGTTATAGATTTACCATAATATTAAATCAATAGGAGAAAGGATTTATAAAATTAGTTTAGTAGTTTTTGAGTTTATCCATACAGACAAATATACAATGGAATCTTTTCTTTTTATAATATATATTTTTAAATAAGTAAAAATTGAATTGTAACTCCACCTGTGCTGTCGGTATACGCTGGCAGGGGACCAGTGAAGGACTTATAAGTGGGGACGAAAGCAGGTCAGTCGGCTTATCGTGACGATTTATACAAAAATTAACCACAATAGTTTCCAGGGGGAGCCGCGTGGAGGTCGATCTGATAGGGTATATCGCTAGCAATGGGGCTGTTAGACTCCATTACTAATAATTCCTTTTTCTCCTAATGGGGATCTTTATCCCCGTTGCTGCCAGGTCGACTTCTACGTAGTTCGTCATCCATACTAGTTAATACTTGGTGACTTCATCATGATAGGCTAAGTGACTTTTATCCTCACCTATTATCTTTAAATTATATATAAACTATATTGCATAATTGAGAAAACCGAAAACTGCACTATTTGATAAAATAGGCCGTGTTTTTCGATCGATGCGTTTATCTAAACGTTATTAATCAATGGATTTCTGAAACTTACTGTATTTCTTCCAATCTCACCCCGTGAGATATGAAAGCGTGATATAAAAAAGTTAGATAGAACCAGTCAACCGGAACGCGGGGTCCACTACCCGCATGCCTTCCACGCTCACACACACCTGCATCAGCTGATTTACATTCCGTCTCTATAATTTTATAACAAAAAGAAATAAACTCTACACGAATTGCAATAGGAGTGATTATTCAATATCCTGTTTAATACGCTTGTTATACAGAAATGTACAAATGAATGTGAACTTTATTTGTAAAAGCATAAGAACGAAAATTTACTTGCATTTAGTGTTTCTATTCAACATACTGGTCGTTGAGCTATTAAAGTGAAAGTATGCTTTAACATATAAGAAATACAATTGGAATTTAAACGTAGTTAATATTCTGTCTACTCACACCAACACACGATGTAAAAATATAATAAATAGGTATAAAATATATCTACGTACGTACCTGTAATATAAAATTTCAATGCATTAAAAATAATAATAAATTTATTTTCTGGTTTTATCTACATTTTCTTGTAGGTACGAATGCAAATGAATTTTAGAAGATTTAAAAAAAGTAAGCTCTTTTTACTAAAGCAAATTTTCTGAAAAATGACTTAGGATGATTAGGACTTAGGTGTGTCTGACCTAAGATCAAACAATTCAATTAGTGATCTACCTACACAATACAGAATTATAAATTATTACATGATAATCTTGATTGTCAATTATTTAATGGGTAGAAACAAACACGTAGCGGTTAAAATGTCCTTGGAATTTTATAATTTTTATACTCGTCCAGCAATATTAAAAGTTTGTAGGTCACAAATAGGAATTTTTAACGACATTCGTAGGCATAGGTACTCTGTAATAATATCAAATTATGTCTATTTACATATTTTAGTACTTTATGACATATAGCTGAATATTTTTACCTAGATAAGTAGGTATCTATCTAAGCAAGTAACAGAAAGAAACGGTAGATATCAAGTAAAAGGAAAGTTTAATGGTAATACATTGAAATTAAGTTTATTTTTAATAATTATGCAAGTGTCATCTCCAACCAGTTTTCTAAACGGACCAGACCTACCGATCCGCGTTCCATTCTGGAACACGTTTGAATTCGAAATTCATATTTGGAACGCTCGCGAGTCGCGACCGGTCGCCCTTGTAATAGTTGGCCGGTGTTATCATATGGCCAGTATAAACGTATCTATGTCGTAACACTTGGGAATTCTTCCATCTCCAGCAATAGAGGCCATCGCGGGAGGTGACAGGGGTCTTTATAAACTGGTCATAAGTCGTCGGCAAGTGCAGCGCGAACGAAAATATACGGCGCGCCGAGTTGTTTTGCCGCCTTATCACTCAGTCCAAAGAATAAAAGAGTTGATAGTCATAATATCATTGCCTACATCGTAGGTTTCTCACGGAGAAATCTTTAGATCACTGGTTATTTGAATGTAATTATTTTGTTTAATTCCACTACCATTAGCATGTGACTGGCAACACTCGAAGATTGACCACCAATATTACTACCGGAAGTCTCACAACTTTCCATATTAGCCATCAATCTCCGACTGTTATTTTGTTATTTGTATAACCATCGAAATATTGCAAGCTGGTTCCAGCTAACATACTGAGACTGTCGCTCTTGGTACTATACAAAGCCTCACCAGCTGCTTTTGGATATACTATCAAAACACAGGCTTCTCTCATCTTTTTCTCTCGCTTCTCTTCAGGTTCTCGCATCTTCACTCGCAGACAGTACCGGTACATCCAAAATACTGCTCGACGGAATCGTACCATGACCACAATGATGTTGGTTACGAGGTTACATAGCTCTTCAGGCTTGCGGATAAACGACCAAACCATGCGAAATTGTTAACGTTAAGTGACTGCATTCCCGAAGGTCGCTAAGAGTTCCACCTATAGCGCCCAGCAGTCATAGGGATCGCGAACACAAAAATTGGAAAGAAAACTGGCATTTAATTGTCAGCATTAACCTTTACCAGAGGGAAACATTGTACAAAAGTCGTTTGCTTGGGCATCTCTGTCCCATTCGTGTGTCTACCGTGAAGCAGTTGTGTTTGCATGGCTGTGTTTCGGTTTGAAGGGTGGGATATGGCAGTGAATTTACAGGATACAGAGGAACAACACCTGAGTCCTCAGGAATGGCAACGCATGAGGGTATCATGGGCGAAACAGTACACATTATGTTATGTCCATGGTACTGTTCATGTTTATAGGCGACGATTACCATTTTTCATCAGGTGCACCGTCAGCTTGTTTGTCATTCTAAGTTGCGTAAAAAAACTTAGGTTAATTTACCACAATTTGCAAAAAATGCATTTTTTCTTAATTTGTATAAAATATAGGTATAAATTATTAATATAAACGTAGGAATTAAAGTCACAAGCTAGTTTGGAAGACTAGATTTGGTAAATATTAATTGAATATTTTTTTGTAGTTAAAAATGTACTTGATCTCTATACACATTTGATGTGTATATTTATAATGAATTATTTGTTAGAAACTAAGTATACAAACTAAGATTATGTGTACTTCTGTTGGCTTATAATCTATATGGCGGGTGTGTATAGCCGCGCGGGACGAAGGCGGGCTCTCGGTCCGCCAACTTAAAAATGCCGCCGCAGAGCCTCCGAATCGATACGGCGCGCGTCACGTGCCGCCGAGCGCGACCAATAGCCGCGCTCCGGCGGCCGCCGACGCGAGGGGGGCGCGCCGCTCTCCGCCGTTCGCCAGTACACGAGTGAACACCGCGCGGAACGGACGCGTGTACCGACGTCACCCACAACACGAGTTTCACCGAAAACCGGTCCAATGCTTCGTGTCGCGTTATAGTGCACAGTGTCGTCGCAATGAGTGCGTGGACGGAGGACGTGTTGTCCTGGTGCGATGACCGATTAGGCCTCACCGAACTACCAAGCACGACCAGAAGAAAACAACGCAGCGCGCCGTACAGACTTCATCGGCCGCATTTGCCCGCGCCTCACGTGCCAGAAACTCCGCCGGAGCCCCAAGGAACGCATATATCAAGGTTGTATCCGGAATTGTTGGCGTTAATATTCGAGAGGCTACCTGTACGGGACAGAGGGCGGGCAGCGCAAGTTTGCCGCGCTTGGAGAGATGCAGCTGATAGAAGATCAGTGTGGCGGGGAGTTGAAGCTGCTTTACACCTTAGAAGACCAGCACCAGTGCTGTTCGCGTCATTAGCTAGAAGAGGAGTACGTAAATTACAGGTACTTTCGCTGAGGAGAGGATTAAGAGACGCAGTCATAGCGCTTCCAGGATTAGAATCGTTGTCACTTAGCGGGTGTTACAGTGTAACGGATACGGCATTGGCCAGTGCATTTGCAGCTGAGCTACCGGCATTGAAAAGACTGGATTTGTCATTGTGCAAACAAGTGACAGATTCGTCACTCGGCAGGATAGCTCAGTCATTAAAGAACTTGGAGGAACTAGAACTCGGTGGGTGTTGTAATATAACGGACACTGGGTTGCTTCTTATAGCCTGGGGACTCAGGAAACTTCGTCGCCTGAACTTAAGGTCATGTTGGCATGTAAACGATGCTGGTATAGCCCACCTATGTGGTGGAGGAGAGGCGAGAGGAACGCCTGAGTTGGAGCACTTAGGATTACAAGACTGCCAAAGGTTAACAGATGAAGCTTTGAAACATGCAGCAATTGGTCTTCCTAAATTAAAATCTATAAATCTGTCTTTCTGTGTCGCCGTCACAGATGCTGGATTGAGGCATTTAGCACGGCTACCACATTTAGAAGATATTAATTTAAGAGCCTGTGACGGCGTGTCAGATGCTGGAGTTGCCCATTTAGCTGAGAGCGGCAGACTGAGAGCTTTAGATGTGTCTTTCTGTGACAAAGTAGGAGATGAAGCGCTTTCACATGCAACTTTAGGACTGTCAGGATTACGTTCACTTTCGTTGAGCGCCTGCCGACTCACAGACGAGGGTTTAGAACGGGTCGCCAGGTTATCACAACTGGAAACGCTAAATATAGGCCAATGTACCCGTGTCACAGACAGAGGATTACGCGCTTTAGGTGACGGACTACAAAATTTAAAGGCAATAGACTTGTACGGCTGTACGTGTATAACTCCGCAAGGCTTGGACCATATCGTGAAGTTGCCTCGGCTTAGTGTACTTAACCTCGGCCTGTGGCATGTGCGGTGACCACACACACATTAGTCTGTAGTCTGTGTTTATGCGTGCCTGTGTGAGTGAGACGGCCATGTTGAAGTGAAGGAGCGCCAAGGTTGTATACTCTGGACAGTGAATAAAGGAATTTAACCAATTTTAAGATATTATAACGAATTATTGTTAGGATCTGGGGTCGCTTTCTTTTAAAATGTTCTGTTTTTGGCCAGTTGTGTTTATCGTTAAATTGTTTGTTGAAAAGTATTCTGTGATTTCAACTTTTTGTATGTTTTTTTACTTGCGTTGTCTCAAGAGAGTTGCCCCAACGCCTAGTCGATACTTATATTGAGTCAGATCTTTTTAAACTTGTGCATTTTCTTGTTGTATACTTTGTTTTGCTACTTCCATTATACCGCGATGACGTAATAACTGTTAAGCTACTTTTACAACTATTTAATAATGGATATTATAAATTTTAAAAAGATCTGGTTATTCAATGTAATTGCTCCATTAGTTAGGTAGACATTTAGCCATTCTTCAAATTAATGTTGTCTTCAATTCGACATCATGCATTGGCGAGGACCATCCATATTTAAAATTGTAAAACGGTAGTTAGGACCGTTTACTTGTAAGCCAGTTTCTCATTTATTATATAAAAAACAAATCTACCATTTTTCTAAAATCAATATCCATTTTGTGCACTATCAAAACAGTTTATAAAAAGAGAAATCCCGCAACAAACATTTCATGCAGCATTTATGTTACTTTTTCAAGTTAATTTAGTTGGAGGGAAAATTAATTTGATCTATTGAAAGGAAAGATATGTAATACTCCAATATTTAAAATTACGTTTGGCATGCCAAGTTCGAATGTATGAATAAGGGAATTATGTTTATTAATTAATTGAAAACGGCAACAAAAATGAATACCGTAATTAATCGGCAAATAAAAAAGGCTGTAATTTCAGTATATATCACTGAAAGTATATATATAGCTAATAAGTATCAAGCAAGCTCTTTAATATTTTTATACTCTAATATTAACAACTTTAGTCATTTGAGTACATTTTATTAAAAACTGTTTATTCTCTGTGTAGGTAGGTGAAAGAATTTTGGCAAAATATTACTGGACATATGTTAGTTTTTTAATTTTTATTTTTCTGTTTTCTTTATTCTTTAAATAATCAACATATGATAGGGTTAACGTGCTGGTTCCACGACCATCGCTGTTTCTCGGTCATTTCACTTAAAACTTTAATAAAAGTATTTCCAAAGGGAGACAGAAGTTCTTGTTATTTTTAATTCTCTGTATAATTAGATGACCAATGATTGTATTGATGATAATTGTCAAAGAACTTTAGCCCATGTGTATATGCGCTTAAAGATTTACAAAAACTAGTGAGGAGATTTTTAAAACGTGAATAAATAATGTTTTTACTGAGTTTTTCAACTAAATATTATATATGTATGTATAAAGCATCAAGATATGATTAAAATTCACTTTAAACCAATATTTAAATAATAATTCAGTAGTTTTGTTAAAATAATAGACGGTCGCGCAACTAACAGACTTTGACAAGGTTTTTGTAACATTTTTATCTTTTTTTTTAAGTAAAATGGACATTTTTTCAAAAATATGTCGATTTTTAAGATTTTTTTTTAAATAACAATATAAAGATAAAAAAAAAACCTATAAGAAGTAATCAATTTGAACTTTATATTTGTACATTACAACGAGATTTTTCAATAGTAACAATTCTTATCGAAAATATTTTTTAAAAGATCGAAAGTGCATTTACTAGTCGTAAACCAGCATATTCACCCTAACATTTTATACACACCATAAAGTTTCATATTTTTATCTTATGATTTAACACGTCTTTATTATAATATATGTACATAACATAACCTTTCATAATATTATTATATGTATTTATATATTATATTTGTTACCAAACATCCACATTTGATTACCTTATGTAGTGGAACAAGTATTTTATCTTATTTCTAATATCATTAAATTAAAACAGCATAATTTTATAATTGAGAATTACTATATATACTGCTATATCAAAAAACTATTTTTACATGCAGTGATTATAAACGTTACAAAGAAATAAGTATTTAATAAAAAAAGAAATTGCAAAAAAGAACAACTTAAAAATGTCTTAAAACAGCACTAAGAATGAATTAAATGATGTGTGTAATACTATTTTTTTTATATAATAAATGCATGACTTTAATGTTCGAATAATAAATAACAAATAGATATAGCAGTGTTGCCATTGTTTTGATTATATCATTTAATATTAATGTCTTTGCTACAAGAAAATACTCTAAATTTAGCTAGAGAAATCAATTGACAATAAATTTATGACCAGGAATAAAAAAAAAAACAAACACTGAAACAAACTCTAAATTAAAAAAGCCTTAAATTGCAAATAAAATTTTTAAACCTACTTACTCAGAAAGTCTTTTTCTGTGTAGTAAGTTAGAATACATGAAAAAAAAAAATTTTTTTAAATTACATAAACTTACTATAAATTTTTCAAAAAAATAATTCTAAACTGTTAAGTCTAAAAATGTAATTCAAACGCGAAATAATAACGCTTGTACCACCGAGGTTATCAACAACTAGCTAAAGTTAAAACTAATACAAAAAATTGAGTTTTGAATGTAAAACATGTACCACATTTGTTGGTCTACATTAATGACGTTATCGGGTTTTGTAATAAAAAAAAATAGCTATAAAACCTTGACACAATTTTTCTTCAAATTATAAAACAAATACTTGTTCTATTTTATTAATAATAATTATAACATTTATAAGAAAAATATTAATTTTGTTATACCACTTGACTCGATTATTAGGCAATAGATTATAAATTTGTCAACAATAAAGCTTAAATAATCACCGACAGTCATAACTGTTTTCAACTGATAAATAAAAAAAAATTAAGACAAAAATAGGTTTTTTTTTTTCAATATTTTTTTACTTAAATCGTAATCACGAGTTGGTATTGAATCAAATTACAATTAATTAATAAATGAAGGTTGTTCATTTTAAAATATTTTGACAATTGGATTATTGTTACAATCATAGACATAGAAAGAGGTTAAACCCTTAATCTATGGTCGCATCTCGTAATAATCGTTGTGTAAAGGGTTCGTTGGATAAAACAATAAAAATATACGATAAATTCTATCTTTAAAAATAACTTAAATAAAACCTCAACACGTTGTATAACAATGTTTTTGTTAGATTATTGCAAATAACTATTTGTACAGTAATATTTTGCCTATTTTTATTTTATTTTTTATTTTTTACGTTTATTTTCAAATGGTGAAGATCTCGTTTATACGTATTTTTTTTTTGTAATTTAGTAACATTTTGTATTGTTTTCATTATTGTGACATTTGGATGAAGTCGAATTGAATACTGTAACGTTGTATACTTCATCGATACGTTGTTTTTGTACAAACGAATGTAATATAGGAGAAATGTATTAAAAAGTCATCGTTTAGTTGCAAATTAAAAAAAGAATTTTCATTTTTATCCCTCAATAATATATTATTGAAAAACATTTATTTCATACATAAAATAAAGTAGGATGCGACTCAAGTCGCATACCGAGCACGCCATTAAAGTATAACTACGTCAAAAATACTACTTATTGTCCCAGCAAGGAGACAGATCGTAGTATATATAAACACAAAAAAAAATCATGCTGGCGTGAGCCACCATCAGATTTAACTGTTAATTTTGGAAAACATGTTCAAAAAATTTCATTATTTTTTATTATTTAAAAAGTGCTCTGACGATAAACTACCGTATTCTGTTTCTACCGTGAAGCAATTAAGTTTACATGGCTGTGTTTCGATTCGAAGGGTGGTATATGACAGTGAACTTACAGGGTACAGAGTACACATGAGTGCTCAGAAATGGCAACGCATGAGGGGTATCATGGGCGAAACAGTATACTCTGTTATGTCCATGGTACTGCTCATGTCTATGTTATAGGCGACGGTTACCACTTTCCATCAGGTGGTCCGTCAGCTTATTTGCTATTATAAGTTGCCTAAAAACAAATTAAACCATGAATTATATAAAACAGGTTAGATATAAATTTACCAATGAAAATTTAGCACTTAGGTCATATTTTTTATCAAAAATTTTACCAATACTTTTTTGCAATCAAAATACATTCGAATTTCTAGTAACAGCTTAATAAGATTCTTATTGTACAATCAATATTTATGATCTTTATAATTTCTTAATCAATCAGAAACATTGAAAATGGTTCAACTGTTTTTGAAATTCGACGAATAATTCCGACTACAAAGTGTGTTTCTTGGAATTTAATGAAAAATTAAGCCAAGTTTTGTTGAAATTATCACGGTAACAATTCATCATTCAATCAATTAATTGAATTTTTAACTGTTCTCCTATTGGACATAAGTAGACTGTTTTAAAAAGTCTTGATTGATCTTGATTTGTAGATTGTAATAAAGACAAAACTGGCAAAAGACACACCGACACTCCCTGTGTTACTGTGTCTTTTGCCGGTCACCACGCTAAACTATACGTCCAAGCACTGCCTGTAATATTTATATAGATAGATACATAGATGAATAATTTATTTGCATTACTTACAGCATACAAATAACAACACATAGATGGACTTGCAAATGCAACATGCAAAAAATAAAAGAATACATATACAAAAATAAAAAAAAAAAACAAAATACATAAAAGAAATTCCGGTTTGAAGGGTGGGATATGGCGTGAATTTACAGGGTACAGAGGAATAACACCTGAGTCCTCAGGAATGGCAACGCATTGGGGGAATCATGGGCGAAACAGTACACTTTGTTATGTCCATGGTACTACTCATGTCTATAGGCGACGGTTACCACTTTCCATCAGGTAGACCGTTAGCTTGTTTGCCATTCTAAGCTGTATAAAACAAAAGAAGTAACAATTTTCCCCTTCATGCGTGTGCCACAGTAATACATATATTTATTTTTATAAAAAGAAGATTGACAAAGGCAAACAAGCTGACCGCCGACCTGATGGAAAGTTGTTACCGTCGTCTATAGTACGAATGAATGAGCAAATGATTACTCATTATTGTTTCATTCAAAGAATGATACATTTACATAAAAGTAATAAGAATAGTCTTTATTGAATGACAAATTACAACTAATTACAGATACTAGCCACCGAACTAGGCTGAGCCTGTATCTCAGTGGTTAGTTAAAAAGTTCCTGACTTAAGTATACATAAAAGACGTTACAATCTAAAACATAAACACACTCATTTGCAATGTTCAATTTACTTTTGGTGCAAAGTATGGGCACAAAATAAAATCCAAATAAGAAGCAAGGTAAAGAGGCGGCAACGGGCGGCCTTATTGTTAAATAATAATCCCTTACAGGTAACTCTAGGATGGAAAGGAGTAATTTAAAAATCATCTGCTCATGGTCAAATATTATAATAATGTTCTACGTGTAAATAAGTGATAAATTTACAATCTTACAAACAAAACCACAAATATATATATATATATATATATATATATATATATATATATATATATATATATATATATATATATATATATATTAGTGTTTGTGCACACACAAAGTTTCGGCTATTTTCTAGCCGGAAGTTTCAGCTTATTTTATATAAAACTAAGGCCAAAAGTAGAATTTCTAACCGAAACCGAAAGTTTGGTCGCATACTAATATATATACATGAGTATGTTTTTAGTGTTTTTGAGTGCTTATTTTGAAATTATCTAATGGAACAATAATAAACGTAAATATTACGTACCTATACAAAATATAATCATCATCATTATCAGTTAGATTAATTATTGTACCGAATAAATGATGACTCCATTTTGTTTAGGTTCGAGAGAAAGTAATCTTCACATGCTTTTTATTATTTGCAATATTATAGCATATATATATATATATGCATGAAATACACTGTTGGTCACAATATTGTGTAGATAGATAGATAGATACTCTTTATTGTTTCCTCCAAAAGATTACAATAGTAAACTTATTATAGATACAAACAATTACAAGAAATGCTCACAATGAGAAAACAATGTTCCTTATCGTTAAAAGCGATCTCTTTCAGGCAACCTTTTGGATGGAGAGGAGTAGTTTATTTATTTATTTATTCTTTATTGACCACATTACAAAGAGAAATGGCTGGTACAAAAGGCGGACTTAATACTATATAGCATTCTCTCGCAGTTAACCTTTGGCAAAAGTTTAATAGTAGAAATTTTTTTTATTTAAGTGATTCTACTATATGGGGCATCTTATTCATGTATTCTCTCCCAATATAGCCGTAGCTATGGGGGGCAATACCTTAAAAGGGCTAAATGCCTTAAAATAAAAGCCCCCAAGAACACTTACACAGATTCGCTTTTTCGAAGTCACTTAATTTTGGCTTCTGCCCTACTAAAAAGTTCTTTTGCCCTACCTTAAACTTAGGGCTACGGCCCTGTCTCTCAACCAGCAGGCCTACTCTTGAATTTAATATCAATATAAATCTAATGTCAATAACAGTTTTGTATTGCACATATGAAATAACAATTAGGAATTAAGTTGAAATTCGAATCATTAATGCATTAGTTCGCATTGGCAAGTTGCACTAATATGCATCTATTAGAACCATTATGTCGCTAGTGTTGCAATTCGAGAGTGTGAAACGTTTCAATTCCAATATCGATCTATTGAAACTTATTTCAAGAGTAACCACACATTGGTTTAAGATAATTTTCCAGGAGGCGCTTGGACTCTTGTAATAGGCCCATATATACTCTCAGATATATTTTTGTTCATAGCTATAAGCTCCGCTCCTGATCTTGGGATGGGCAGTGGACAATTCTGGAGTGAGCACGGCACGGTTGGCCTGCCTCTAAATGTAAATGTAAATACAGGGTGTTCGGTAATGAATGGATAACCTTTAAACGTCTTATAGTTCATACTATTCACTTTCTATCTATGAGCACAGTTACTGTATAATAATAAAACAACAAAAAATCAATAGATTTCATTCATTTCTGGTCATAGCGATCAGGACAGTAAAATAAGATAGAAAAAATATTACTTTTCTTTAAAATAAAGATAACAAAGGTACTACTTATGATATATTTTGTTTTGTATTTTTTTTAGGACGGCCATAAATTGAACTATAAGACGTTTCAAAGTTATCAATTCATTACCGGACACCCTGTATATATTTATTTCTCTCACTAAATAACAACATAATAAAACATACAGCTATATAAGTTACAATTTAAAACAATCTTTGTGAGAGACTTGTGTTGGTACTAGGATAAACCGTCTTACAGATCACGCCTAGGCATGTATGTTGATAACAATGCATAGGCATTGCCAACAAACATATGCGCATTACATCAAATTTATATTCAATACAACGCTTCATAATTAGAAGAAGAATCGAAAGAGGTTTGTTTGAATCGAAGCATTTGGCGTTCCATTATTTCTGCCTACCCTAATGGGAGACAGGCGTGACAGATATGTATGTATGTATGTATGCTTCATAATTAGTTATTTTTATTTACCCTAGTTTAACTGCTTCAAATACTAGGTCTATTTACTCATCATCATCATCATCCGTTCATCATTAAAACGCAAACGCACATCATTAACATAAGTTTTTGGTAACAAAAGTGATAGTGATATAGATGATATTGCTTTTATACTTAAATACGTATCTTTGTTCAAGATTGTGGGGAAAGAGACTTAGTAATGGGGGCTAACAGCCCCAATGCTATCAATATACCCTATCAGATCGACATCCATGAGGTTTCCCTTAGAAACCATCGTGGTTAATGCATTGGCGAATTCGTTATGGTGGGCCAACAGATCTGCTTTCATCATCTATCGTCTTTCACTGGTGCCCTCACCTTACCAGCGTATACCGATAGCGCATCTAGAGTTACCATTTTATCTTCACCCATTTAAAAAAAACTGTTTAATATTTCTATAGTGTAAATGTAGTTTTTTTTTTTTTTTTTTTTATATTGTGATATTACTATGTTTACTAGAGAAATCTTTAAATACGAACCGAAAATGTATTTAAATGATAATTTATAAACTGATCGTCGGCTTTCTCCGAACTCGCAGGATTATTGTTTCGCTGCCAAAAAAAAAAAATAACTACTTACTATTATATATAGTTGTTTGACAAATGTCCATTATTCGTAAACAATTGTATACACTTTGGAAACGGCCATCCATTTGTTTCCATAATTAATTTTGTTTACAAATAATTAGAGACGTCATTAACAGAAACAATTAGTTTTTCCCTGCAAAATACCAATTCCAGTCTTACTAATACGATTATAAAGTTGTAACTAGACTGTGACTGTAAATGAGAGATTCTTTGGAATCAACTTCCAGCAGCAGTATTGCCGAACCGATACGACAACATAACCTTCAAGAAAAGAGCATATTCCTTTTTAAAACGCCGGCAGCACACCTGCAATGCCGTAGGTGTTGTGGGTGACCATGGGCGGCGGTAGTCACTTACCATCAGGTGAGCCGTTTGCCCACTGTGTTGTAAAAAAAAATTAGAGATCATCATCATCATCATCTCGGCTATTAGTCGTCCATCGCTGAACATAAGCCTTTCCCATAGACTACCATAAAGAACGCTCCTGAGCCACCTGCATCTACTGACTCAAATAGGAGATTTAAAAAAAATATATTAGAGGTGTTGGAGAGTATGATGGATTTCCCAGTTTTATGGTGAATAAAGAATAAATAATTGTCTTTTAATAATAAATTGCTTTCGTATATTTAATAAAAAATTATGCATGAAAAGAAACAAAAGAATAATAGGGACTGATAAAATAAAAAAAGAATATTGGCTATTAAAATAAAAAAAAGGTTGTAATCTTCAGCAATGGGTCTTATCAAGACCAATAGGTACACAAATAATAACAATTTTTAAATATTCTATCTGTCTATCTGTATTCTTATGTTTATGTCGAATTCATGCAAAAAGTACTGCATTAAATTGGACAATTTCAATTGTGTTCCTGAAGGTCTGACTCAAAAACTGGTGTATGCTTTTTTTTTAATGGATGATAAATTAGAAGTTGGTCAGTTACCCCATCGTGACGAATTCAACAAGAATTGTTCCCGATGGTTTCCAGGGGGAGCCACGTGGAGGTCGACCTAATAAGGTATATTGCTAGCATTGGGGCTGTCAAACTCCATTGCTAACAATCCTTTTCCCCCCACTAAGTCGGGGTAAGAATGTTGTATAAACTTATTATTAAGATTTGTGTAATGCACCAAAATAAAAATAACACTTTTATTTTCAAAAATAGTATAATAAAGAATCATAAATATTGCGTTGGGGTGCGACGTCGCAATAGTCCATTTTTCCAAAATAACAATTCATTGTATTTGTTTCTACAAAAACAAATGAATAGCACAATCATTAATGTAATAACAAAGAGTTGCAACAAATGACTTTATAATGATTTTACGACAGCGAAAACATTTCTATTGACCGTCTGTCTATACGTCCATTTGGAGCAAGTTAAGACATAAATAAATATATAAATAGCCAACAATTAAATGCAATATAACTTTAAGTATTCTAAGAAATACTAATTGCATAGAAAAAAAGGGTACAATAAGTTGTAGAGTACGTTTGTTTATTGTTTTACGTAGTTGTTATGAATGTGTGCGAATGCTCTCGTAATACGCAGTTTGTTTGTTCCATGAATTAGGTACTTTGGTGTAATAAATGAAAATAAATATTCTAGTAGGTACGCTGTACGCTTGTTAACTGATATAAACGCAATATCTTTTTTTTTATACAACTTAGAATGGCAAACAAGCTGACGGCCCACCTGATGGAAAGTGGTAACCGTCGCCTATAGACATGAGCAGTAGCATGGACGTAACAGAGTATACTGTTTCGCCCATGATACCCCCCATGCGTTGCCATTCCTGAGGACTCAGGTTTTATTCCTCTGTACCCAGTAAATTCACGCCATACGCCCACCCTTCAAACCGAAACACAGCCATGCAAACACAACTGCTTCACGGTTGAAACACGAATGGGACAGAGGTACCCAATATATATAAAAGAAGCAATCGACTTTTGTACAAAGTCTAAAGAACAGATACTATTATGTCATTTAATGAAATTAAAAAACAGTTTTTTGTAACTACCTATTAAGTAAATCCTTATTTTTTAAATCGATTATAATTAAATGGTAGCCCCGCCTGCGCTAACGGTATACGCTGGCGAGACACCAGTGAGAGATGATAGGTGAGAATGAAAAGGCAGGTTAGCCTATTGTGATGAATTCACTTGAAATAAAACACGATAGTTTCCAGTGGGAACAGCGAGGAGGTCGACCTGACAGGGTGTATTGCTAACAATGGGGCTACTAATCCTCATTTTTAACAATCCATTATCCCCCCGGTAAATCCTTATTAATATTATAAACTAGCAGCTCGTCCCGGCGTCGCACGGGTAGACATTTTAAACATTTCCCTTCACTGTTCTGCTCCTATTGATCGTAGCGTGATGAAAAGTATACTATAACCTACCCAGGAGTATGAAGAATAATTGTACCAAGTTTCGTTATAATCCGTCGAGTAGTTTTTGTTTCTATAACGAACATACAGACAGACAAAAATTTTACTGATTACATTTTTGGCATCAGTATCGATCACTAATCACCGCCTGATAGTTATTTTAGAAATATATTTCATGTACAGAATTTACCTCTCTACAGATTTATTATAAGTAAAGATTTGAAAGCGAGTCTGTTTGTTCTTCATAGCGCCTTAACGGCTTCAAGAATCACTGTGCAATTTGGTATATGTACATGTACTATATTAATTGGAGAAGGTATGTCCTTCTCTTAGTTTCTTTTTATTCCGATCAGTGCACTTATGCCGCGGATGAAGTCGCAGTTAAAAGCTAGTGATATTATAAGTAAATTTTTTAATGCGAGATCTTTGGTGTTCGTTTCTCAATGCCTATCCTATACTTGTCGTGAAAATAGATAATATAATTGATGTACTAACGTATGTATTTTTATATACACATCGTAATGTGTTCGAAATTTAAAATGTAATCATTTTTTATGATTAAAAAAAGAACATTTTAAATATGTTTAAAATTAGAAGAGGTTTACGCCGGCCGGATAGGTACTATTGACAAATAATAATTGAGGACGAAGTTAGGTCAGTTTGTACCAAGTTTTTGTACAACGTTGTCCTTGTGATACAGTTTACGTACGAAACATGTTTCCTTGCTTGTGTAAACACTTATTTCCACCAATATGTTTTGAACGGGGGCGACCAATATTGCGCAATATATGGTGACTGGCGCCAACATAAATAAATTCGGAATGTAAACAAGTGGGCACTCCCTAAAATTGTCTTTGGTGGGCTCTTTATAGAGTTTCGTGCGACACAGTATACTGTCATCGGTTATTTATTGGTGCGGCGTCACAGCGTCAACGGTTGGGCCTTGACACCGCCGTCAAGCGTTTATAATCACGTCTGATATACAAATTAGCCAATAGAGACTCGTTACTGAGTCGTGACCAATCCTAGAGCCCATTGGATTGTTTTTAATTTTGACTAGCATTTACCCGCGATTTCTTCTACGTGATATGTTCACTGGCTGAATAGGAGGGAAAAGGATTGTTAGCAATAGAGTTTGACAGCCCCATTGCTAGCAATATACCTTATTAGGTCGACCTCCACGTGGTTTTCTCTGGAAACCATCATGAATAATTCTTGTTGAATTCGTCACGATGGGCTAACTGACCAATTTCATCCTCACCTATCATCCTTCACTGGTGCCCCGCTGGTGTATACCGATAGTGCAGGTGGGGTTACCATTCCATTATCATCCATTAAAAAAAACTGGCTGGATAAATAGCAGCCTATATTCTTCTCCATTTCATTTAGTTTGTATTATATCAAATTTTATAGTGATAAGCCATTAAGCATAGATTAGAAATTTATTATTTGACAAAAATACAAAATTACAATCATAAGTTACAATGGGCCCCACACTAGGCGAACTAGGGGAAAGGGATTGTTAATAATGGGATCCAATAGCCCCATCACTAACAATATACTCTATCAGGTCGACCTCCACGTGGTTCCCCCTGGAAACCATCGTGGTTAATTCTAGTGGAATTCGTCACGATTGGCTAACTGACCTGCCTTTTCATTCCCACCTATCATCCCTCACTAGTAACCTGCCAGTGTATACCGATAGCACAAGCGGGGTTACTATTCATACACCCTGTATTGCTGGCAATGGGTCAGTTAGACCCTATTACTAACAATCCCTTTCTCCATTACTAATTCATTGTCATCCAATAAAAAAGAACACCTAGTGCTAGGGTACGTAGGGTAGTGGATGATGAATTAATAAGAATGAAGTCAGATCAGATGGTCCATTGTAACAAATAAAAAAGAAACCATCATGGTTTCCAGGAGGCGCCTGGAACACCAATACACCTGAGTCCTCAGGAATGGCAATGCATGGGGGTATCGTGGGCGAAACAGTATATCCTGTTATGTCTATGGTACTGATCATGTCTATAGGCGACGGTTACCACTTTCCATCAGGTGGGCCGTTAGCTTGTTTGCCATTCTAAGTTGTATAAAAAAAAAGTAACAGGAATCTTGTGGGTAGTAATCTAATTAAATACTATTGAGGGAAAGATGGAAGATAGTTTGCTTGTTGAATGCAACGCATAGTTGATCCGCATCGTAAAGCATAATTTACAATCTTATTACTTATACGCGAAGGTTGATAATTGTATTGCTGAATTGACAATGGTAGTATCCAATCTGCCTACAACCCGTTGCCGACTTGTTTCGCCTACTGACAACAATCAGTTTCGTAAAGCAATGCAATAGCTCATGTTGAAATCATTGGGTTTTCAATAAAACTGTCATTTTGAAGGATAAAATCTTAGATTAATTTTGGGGGAAAGGGAATTGTTAGTAATGGAGACTGAGAATCCTATTGTAATAATAATAATAATAATAAACCCAACCAGGTCGACTTCCTCGCAGTTCCCTCTGGAAAATATCATGGTTAATTCCTGATGAATTCATCATGATGGGCTAACTGGCCTGTTTTCATCCTCATCGATCACCCTTCACTTGTGCCCCGCCGGCGTATCCCATTAGCGCAGGCGGGGTTACCACTCAATTTTCATCCAATAAAAAAAAATCTTAGATTATATATATATAGAGCATCGAGCCTCAAAAACGATTTTTTTTGTCAGCTAATTGTCAAATTAGCTGACTCGTTTCTTTATCAGTGTTCTATTATACTTATGCACATAATGCATCTTGACCTATCTACATATATTTAATTGTTTAATAAATGAATTAAAATTAGTTTTTTCGCATTAAAAAGATGCAAAATTTATAAAACAAAATAAACATAGAAGTTATAAAGGAATCATTAATAAACTATTTATCACGCAAGATTGTATGAAAAATTTGACTCGCTTTTCTTGAAGCATTTGTATGAAGACACTATCTATGTATATAATGTAAGGATATAATGAATATTAATTTTTTTATTCATCACTTATTGAGTGTAATAATAAATTAATGAATTTTTGAACGTTTTACTAATATTCGTTTTGAGGACATTGTTACTAATAAATATTAATGGATCAAGAAGTCCCAAATAAAAATTATTATTATAAAGTAAATATATTAAGAGAAAAGTTCTGACTTTTGTTTGTTGGATAAAGTCAATAAATATTTTATCCATCCATACAAATAAAAGATTTTTGAAGTCGGATGAAAAGGAAAACAAATATAAGAGACTGGTAACATTGAATATGAGGGGGAAAAGGGTTTGTTAGCAACGCGGACTATCAGTACTTACTTTTTTTTTTAAGCCACTTAGAATGGCAAACAAGCTGATGGCCCACCTGATGGAAAGTGGTAACCGTCGCCTATAGACATTAGCAGTACCATGGACATAACAGATGTACTGTTTCGCCCATCCCCCCATGTATTGCCATTCCTGAGGAAATTCCTCTCTACCCTGTAAATTCACGCCATATCCCACCCTTCAAACCGAAACACAGCCATGCAAACACAACTGCTTCACGGTAGAAATACGAATGGGACAGAGGTACCCAAGCAATCGACTTTTGTACAAAGTCTCCCTCTGGTAGGTAGGTATATACGCTTTAGGTCGACCTCCACGTGATCCACCCTGGAAATCATCGTGCTGAATTCCAGATATATTCATCACGGTGGGCTATCTGACCTGCCCTTTCAGGGGGAAAAGGGATTATTAGAAATGGGAACTAATGCCCCAATTGCTAACAAGCCCTGTCAGGTCGACCTCCACACGGTTCCCACTCGAAAACTCACGGTGGATAAACTGTTCTGCTTTCATGCTCATCTGTTATTCCTCACTGGTGCCCCACAGCGTATACTGATAGCGTAGGCGGGGTTACCATTCCATATTCATTAACCCTTAAAAGCCTGATTTTTTAAATCAAATTAAAAAATATATAAATGTACCCTTTCCTGTGTTTACTAACGGGGAAAAATAGTAAAAAAATCAAAACGATATTTTTATATATTTATTTAAAAAAAAAAACATTTCTTAACACGTAAACAGTCAAATATTAAAATAAAATCGATTGTAGGCGCCCAATGCGATTTATAACCCCGGTATCAAATTTGAAACTTCAAGTATTATATTTAAAGGTTACAAAAAAACCTGTCCTTTCATCCTCACCTTTCATTCCTTACTGGTGCCTCGCCAGCGTTTACCGTTACTGCAGGCGGGGTTACCACTCCATTATCATTCGTTGAAAAACATTCAACAAACAAACAAACATTATCAGACATTGAATATGATAACCGTTGCGTAGAAATGATACATTTATTTACCTAACACATAACACATTACGTATCACTATGTAAACGCATACAGGCGTTATGTGTTATCGGTTTTGGAGTTCAAGCAATAGATAAAGATTGATAAGGAAGCAGATTATATACTTATATATATAAATAATATAATTGTTCAACGACGTAACTTCTGTACATTTTTAATTCTAAGAACATTTTGTTAATAATAAATTTGAATTACATATATAACTTTTTGCGCCGTGTGGTGGTGAATAAGCCATCCTTTGCTTCCGTGTGGGTGTCGTAAGAGACTACGGGAATTTAATGGCCGAGGAATGGGCAATTTCTCTCTTAAAAGCATCACTAAAGTCTAACTGCGTTTACCAGAGGGGTAGGGATTTGTTAGCAAAGCAGACTACCAGTCACATTGCTAGCAATATACCCTATCAGGTCGATCACCACGCGGTTCCCCCTGGAAACTATTATAGTTATTTCTAGTGGAATTCGTCACGATGGGCTAACGGACCATCATTCATCCTCACCTATCATATTTCACTGATATTCCGCCAGTGTATACCGACAGCGCAGGCGGGGTTACCATTCCATTATCCTACATTAAAAAAAAAGCCTAACTGCGCTTACCAAGGCAATACACCTCTTATGGGGAAGGCTTATGTTTAGCAGTGGACAGATAATGATACGATGTTAGATATAGTTAAATATAATACACTGTACTGGGGGGAAAGGGATTGTTAGTAATGCGAACTATCAGTCCCATTGCTAGCAATATACCCTATCAAGTCAACCTCCACGTGGTCCCTAAAAACCATTGTGCTGAATTCTTAGTGTATTCATCACGATGGGCTAACTGACCTACTTTCGTCCTCATCTATCATCGCTTACTGGTGCCCCGCCAGCGTATACCATTAGCGCAGGCGGGGTTACCATTTCATTATCATCAATAAAAAAAATACACTGTGCTGCCACAGAGATTCGCAGAGCGGTTACAAATTACGCATTATTATTATTATTATTTCAATATTGTATTATTATAATGTTTGATTTTTTTAAATTTTTTGTGCACTCAGCATTGGTACGAGTAAAAACTGTAAAATTTACCAAAAATATGTATGTAAATAAATAAATAATTGTACGTACAGAACTACCACTGATATAGGTATTACAGATTATGCAATACATTTCATTCATACGTCCATTCATTTCATGGAATTTAGCATCGTGAGCCCATTGTGCATGAGAGCGTAGTCGCGAGTGATACAGACGTAGTGAATTATAAGGCGTCAACTGTTCGCCTAATGTAAGTGTGGCAACGTTGGAATTATCTATCAACTAGCTACTTACTTCCAGCGGCTTCGTCTATTTGCGTTATTATGTAAAGTATCCTATGTTTATTTATTTAAGACAAACAAACAGTTATATTTATTGGAGAAAGACTTTGTACAAAAGTCATTTGCTTTGGTATTTCTGTCCAATTCGTATTTCTACCGTGAAGTAGTTGTATTTGCATGGCTGTTTTGATTTGAAGCGTAGGATATAGTAGTGAATTTACAGGGTACAGAGGAATAACACCTGAATCCTCAGGAATGGCAATGTATGGGGGGTATCATGGGCGAAACAGTATACTCTACTAGGTACTGCTCATGTCTATAGGCGACGGTTACTACTTCCCATCAGGCGGACCGTCTGCTTATTTGCCATTCTAAGTTGTATAAAAAATAGTTATGACAATACGTAATTACTCATTTAAAAAATAATTTAACAGTTACTAAAGTTTGTACAAATGAAGATGATGAAGAAGATATGAAATATACAAGTGAAAGAAACTCAAAATTAAACAATACTGTTGAAAACTACAGTAACATTGTCAGTAGCAAAGCTCAGATATTAACAAAGCCATCCACAATACATTATATGTATAGTATTTATATACCTTACTATGGTATGCAGGTTGTAGTGGATGTAAAGTCCAAAGGCACTTAGTAATATTAAATATTTATTATTTTAAACTATATATAAAGTGACGACGTGTTATACGTGTTGAGTGGCGGGAATAAATTTAAATTATATATATAAATATATATAAATATAATATATAAATTATATTTAAATTATATATACATATATATATATATATATATATATATATATATATATATATATATATACACACCAATACTTTAATGAATAATAATAATAAGAAAATACGTACTTATCGTGATACAATTTCAATGACTGGATAATATTGTAACAGATTCTTAGACTAAATCTAAAGTGAAAAAAAGTGTTGTCCTCTTCTCTCGTGCTCGCTGTGCCCAACAGGGTCCATAATTGAAGTTGAAATGTTATCTACTAATTATATTATGGAATGTAATAATAAATAAATAAATAAATAGATATCTATATATTGGATTCCTCCGGACGTTAATGGCGGAGAAAAGGTCACCACCCATTTCGATATCGCTCACATCGGTTGGAAGTGTCGATTTAATCGGGTTTTGCATTTACATATTATATATTGGGTAACGGATACTTAATATAGCGAGTTTGGGGGAAAAGGGATTGTTAACAATGGAGTTTGACAGCCCCATTATGCCTTATTAGGTCGACCTCCACGTGGTTCCCCCTGGAAACCATCGTGAACAATTCTTGTTGAATTCGTCACGATGGGCTAACTGACCTACTTCATCCTTACCTATCATCCTTCCTGGTGCCCCGCCAGTGTATACCGATGGCGCGGGGCTACCATTCCATCATCATCCATTTAAAAAAAAATATATAGCGAGTTTATTGATTCTATCATGTATATTATAAGCTGTATCTAGCGGCTTTGCCCGCTTGAGTCACTATATTACGAGTATATAAAATATTCTATATGTTAAGTTAGGGTATAACGTATTCGTATACAAAATTTCATACAAATCCGTTCAGTGTTCTTGCGTGAAAGAACAACAAACATCCGTCTATAGGTACATCAATAATATTGTAATAGGATACTGCAAGTAATTAGGCGATATTTTTTCAAACTCTGAACTAATTTTGATGATTGCTTTTTGTTTGGTTAAGTTTAGGTTACAATTTTTTTTTATTTTATTACCATTAAAAAAAAAACAAAGTTACAGAAATTATGTTACATTAGCATTCAGAAACCACGTAGATTTATATTTATACTAAATACATTAAAATTATTTAAATACATTAAAATTATTTAGATTGTATTAAAACCATGCAAGAAGTATCGTTTTAATTTACACTTGATGTTGCTAATAGTAAGGTTATCTCGTACATCGGTGGGTAGTTCGTTAATAAATCGAGGAACCAGGTAGTCAGCCTTACCTCACCATAACAGTTAAAATTAGAGAATACAATTCCGGGATCCCGAATGACAAAAGCAATGAGCCTTTGCATTATGCAGCTATAATAATTATATATACATTTGTTGTATAAATTAAAACAAATCATTAAAAATGTATTTTGAATAACCACAGGCGCTAAAAATACAGTTATGTCGTCAACCGTCAACTAAAAACTTCTGATTCATTCGAAATTCATTTTTAATTGTTTGTTTTAATTTATACAAAAAAAAAAAAAATTTTACAATTATAATATTACAGCTTCATATGTAACGAGCGTTGTCTTTATCATTCGGGATTCCGGGTTTGTATTCTCTAGTTACAATTCAATTTTATATTTCAATTAAAGAATGCAGTATACGACATATTTATCAATTTTGAACCAATTTCTAAGATTCCATTTTTATTTTTGTTAAAAGGGTTTTATTACCATGTCAGTTTCATGATTTTTATCAAGCTTGTTGCTTTGTTGAACAAATCTTTCAGTGTATAGAGATGTCAATTTGTAAGCTCTAAAATTTTGGATGTCAACTAGTTAACAGTTCAGACATAAGACCTAACCCTAAGGGCTAACGGTAAATCGTACATATTCATGATCCGGCTCTGTCCCTTTGATGTGTCGGCTCTTTTGTCGGTGTTTTTTTTTTTTTCTCCGACCCAACCGGCCAAGGTAAACAGCCGCCAAGTATAATAGAATATTGCTTTGGTACTGGAATTCGGCTGATCAAAGGTTGGCTTAGTATTCTGTTTAATTTTAGATGTATTTTAGATTCAGTTTACGTGTCTATTTCCAAAAACTGTTTTGTTGTTTGTTGATCAATTTATGTGTGGTTTTACATACGGCTACCTTTAGACAATTTAAGATTTCATTCTAAAAACACGGCGTCTTCAATTGTAAAAAAGTATGGAACCAACGTATCTTTTAAAATATCCCCAAAGTCTAATAAAACATTAGGTGAGTATGTTTGTGTGTGTAAAGTATGGATGTAAGTGTATATCTAAATGTATTAGTATATGGACTGTATGTTAAGATCATATATATTCCTTTACCTTTATAAAAAAATATACCATAAATAACTACAACACCCCTAATGAGGGGGGGTCTATGTCCAGCAGTGGACAGTTAATGGCTGATATGATGATGATGATGATGATAAATTATTTTTATATTTTTAATATTATTGCCAGTAATGGGGTCTAATAGCTCCATTGCTAGCAATATATACCAGGTCACGCCTGGAAATTATTTCATTTATTTAATTACAATTTATTTATTCGCTACAATACTGCATTGTGTTGTATATTTTTTACAAGTAACAAGAAGTAATCATAAAATATAACAAAACAAAAAAAAATGAAGCAACAAAATAACCAATAATAATTGTCAAAAAATACATTACAATCAATTTACAAATGTCATTAAGTAAGGCATAAAATATTAGAAGAGTATTTTAAAATTCATCAATTGAGTGGATGCACCTTTCCAAAAAAAGAGTATAAAGTTTTAATTTCAAAATACTCTAATCTTCAATAGTTTTTAATGCAGTGGGTAATTTATTGTACAATTTAACCGCTTGAAATTTTGCGCCATGTTTCACTATATTTAGTTTAGGTTGGACATCATATGCAACATCTTTTCGTCTACAAATCATGCGTATATTTCTCTCTTCTCTCGTTTCATTTGGCAGACTATTCTTAACAGTCTGTAACCACAATCAATATATACAAACTGGGTATAGTAAGAATGTATTGTTACTTTCTGGTGAATTTATCACGATGGACCAAAAGACTTGACTTCATCATCACATGTGAGAGATGATAAATCACTCACATGTGCCTCGTCACTGATAGTGCACGCGGAATTGTCATTTTATTTTCAATCCATTTAAAGAATCATCATGCATAATAATACGAATGAAGTCATGAGTAATTACTAGTGAAACATTTATAATTAGAGGCACTAATGTTTTTAATTAAAAAGTACAAACGATGTTTTTTTTTTTTGTACTCAATATAGTCATTACGTTCGTACAACGACGCTAAATGATTGGTACTTAAAATTACTAATTACTATAGCAGTAACTAAAATTAAGTAGATTATATGTTAAACAAAGAGATTTACTGATCATTTTAATTTTCCACTAACAATAATAAAAAAGGAATTGAACAGTCTGTAATTATTTTTGATGCATTTAATATCTATAGCAATAAAATAAAACCATTATGTTTAAAAACAACCAAAGAGTTGGACGATGTAAAAAAAATTATAAATACTGTGTAAAGAAATGTTGATGGTACAGTATTTAGTTTACAAGAAGCAGATATTGAATATAAAGCGTTAATAAAATTCGAAAACGAAACAATATTGAAATGACGAATAAAGTATTTTTCGAAAAATCATTGAAACTAACCAAATTAACATTATACATTTCTGGAATACAAATCAAACGTTCAAACAACAATAGATTTGTACAGAAGTTGTTCTGTTATGTGTTTTATTTTAATTTCTCATTCATATACACGGATATAATTGGGGAATGCTGGTGGCTACTTGACGCGATTGTATTGGGCAAAAATTTTCTCGAACTTTCTTTCTCCATTCCGTGTATACTAATATCTGTTTTGGGTACTGTTAAAGCTGTGTTTATTTTTCATCACCAAGACTTGCTTATTAAAGTCGTCAATAAATTGAGAGGTATACATCCGGAGCTGGATGATGAAGATATAGACGAAGTTCAAGCAAAGATAGTTAAAGATTCAGTGAAGCTCGTGAATTCGGTAGTTTCACTGATGTTTTACGTATGCGCCCCGGTGACAATAGCTTTTCCTCTCGTGTCAATTTTTAAAATGATCAGCTATTACAACCAGACTGGCGAATTGAAGATTACGTTTCCATATCTTGTGGCATACTTCTTCGATCCATTTACTAGGGAGAGGTGGCCGTTCGTGTTCCTTCACCATATTTGGTCAAGTGAGTATCGAATCTCTATGACTTTATTTTCTTTATACAATCTCGCTGTCTTCTTATATTATTTAATAAGAAAATCTTTTAGAATAATACAGAATATATCTTCAATTATACAAATATATTAATAAGTAGTCGAAAAAGGAGTTTTTTTTTTTCAAATCTGTGATACTGAAATATGTCTTTTATTATCTTATTATCCTTCTCCTTTTAGACAAGCTAGCAAATGAAATAAAAATAATTTTCATTTATTTCCGTTGCAATATGTACGGGCAAACGTAGTGTGGGACGACCCCCCACTAGATGGAGTGACGACTTCTAATATATTGCAGGGAGTTAGTAGATGCAGGTGGCTCAGGACCGTTAGTTATTCTATGGGAGAAGCAGGAAGCAGTCTATGGGGGAGACCTATGTCTAGCATTAGATGGATAATGGCTGAAATGAAGATGTGCGAAGATGATGTGCGAGCCAATAATATGTAAAAGTATATCAAATTTTAAATCAATAGCATTTAGTAGTTAAGATATAACACTGTGAAAAATGGACGGATGAACGGATAAAGTAGCACCATTAAGGTTCTTTTATGCTTTTTGGTATAGAATCCTAAAAACTATTAAAGATTGCTGGGCTTAATTTTGTTTTTGACGTTTTTGACCTATGTTTCTTTGGGAAAAGTGTACAGTTTTTACATGTTTTTTTAATTTAGATATCACCCTGCATGTTGTTTCTTAGAATTATTTTGGAGTACGTTATCATCTTCATCTTATCAGCTTTTACCTTGGGAGGTTATACCAGTAGTTACCACACTTGACAGGCTGGTTGGCATCAGCAGTTAGGACTGCGGTTGCCAACCAGCCTGCCAAGCTAACGGCTGAAATAATATTATTTTACTCATATAATTATTTTTTTTTAATTTTTAATGATCTAAAATATAAATCAGTTAAATTAAAAATAGGCGATCAATTTGGAAGGTTTACATAATTATAATATGATATGCACATAAATTCAAAACATATGTTCTATTAACATTATAATTTAATACTTTTGTGTGTCATTATGACAGCCATGGAGAGAGTATACTGTTTCGCCCATGATACCCCCATGCGTTGCCATTCCTGAGGACTAAGGTGTTATTCCTCTGTACCTAGTAAATTCACTTCAGTTATTAATAATAATTCAATCCAAGTATGTAAAGTGAATAAATAAATGTCACTTTACGATGCGATATAGTCGTCAAGTTCATACTACGATGATCGACATTTACGTATATATTACTAATTATGGTACCAATAATTAAAATTGAGTAAATTATATGGTAAAGACAATATTATATTGACGTCAAAGAGATTTACTGAACATTTTGTATATTTTCCACTAATGAATAAAATAGATGGAAATGAAAGTATATAAGAGATCTGCAATATCTTTGATGCATTTATAACATCATTGTATCATACAACATCGAAAGAGTGAGACGACTTAAAAAAAGAATTGGCAGATACTGGGCAAAGAAATGTTGATTATACAATAACAACATATTTATTTAATAAAAAAAACACAGATATTCTATGTAAAGTGTTATTATTACAAAATTTTATTTGAAATACGAAAAATTTATAAAAATGACCAAATCATCTTTCGAAACATCATTAAAACTAACCAAATTGATATTTGTATTTGCTGGAATACAAATCGCACGTAAAAAGAATAATAGATTTGTACAGAAGCTACTCTTCTGTGTGTTTTATTTTCATTTTTCATTCCTATACTCGAATATAATTGGGCAAAGCTGGGGGGTATTTGATGCGATTGTAATGGGCAAAAGTTTCCTAGAGATTTCTTTTTCTATTCCCTGTATAGGAATATCTGTTTTGAGTACTGTTAAAGTTGTGTTTCTTTTTTATCACCAAGATTTGCTTATTAATATCGTCAATAAATTGAGAAGCATACACCCGGAGGCGGATGATGAAGATATGGACGAGATTCAAACAAAGATAGTTAAAGATGCAGTGAAGCTCTTGAATTTGGTAGTTATGATGCTTGTTTACATAACCGTCTCGGTGACAATAGCTTTCCCTATTGTCTCAATTGTAGCAATGGTCAATAATTATAACCATACTGGCGAATTTAAGGTTGTTTTTCCATATATAGTGACATACTTCTTCGATCCCTTTACCAGAGAGAGGTGGCCGTTCGTATACCTTTATCATGTTTGGTCAAGTGAGTATTGAATCTACACGACTTTTTTTTGCAATTTGGAGTAACAAATTAAATTGTGTTCCACAAAAAGCAACCCGATTTCAATTGTGGCAAAACCAATATAGACAAAACTCATATATATCTTTTTTTTCGACCTCAACACTTTGCCTTTGTACTTTGCATTTTAGTACTCGACATAACTAAATTAACTGTGCACATGTAAATGAACAATACCTAGAGATTAAATTATAACTTTGTCCTTATCATTATGTCTAAATCTCGTAGCATTACACTATAAACGCGCGAAGTCACCAAAATGCAAAACAGTGTGTTTCGATCCGAAACATAGATCTAATTCCTTACCATTCTTTTTCTAAAAGAAAAAATCTATTTGAATATTACAATAAAAAAACAATTTAAAAATGACTCCGTAAGTACAGGATTAATTCGTGGTCTGATTTTATAATACTTCCCGAAGTAATATAATATTATCCACCTAATAACCTGCGGAGACAAATTAACTTTCTTCTCGGACTATCCACAGTGTGTAAACTTTCTAATATCTAATACCATAACTTTGGTGGTGCTACAATAATAAAAATGAAATAAAAAAAATAATATATTATATAAAAAATATTTTCTAATATTAAGTATACGTTTCTACCAGAGGGAGACTTTGTACAAAAGTCAATTGCTTGGGTACCTCTGTCTCATTCGTGTGTCTACCGTGAAGCAGTTGTGTTTGCATGGCTGTGTTTCGGTTTGAAGGGTGGGATATAGCGTGAATTTACTAGGTACAGAGGAATAACACCTGAGTCCTCAGGAATGGCAACGCATGGGGGGTATCATGGGCGAAACAGTATGCTTTGTTATATCCATGGTACTGCTCATGTCTATAGGCGACGGTTACCATTTTCATCAGGTGGGCCGTCAGCTTGTTTGCTATTCTAAGTTGTATAAAAAAAAAAAGTTAAAAGGACAGTAGATAACTTATTAGGTACTAATTAAAATATAAAAGACGTATTTTACGATACGATCTACTCATTAAGTTCTTTCTTTATAAGATGACAGATGATTGATACCTACATACCAATTAGTATAGGCACTAGTAATTAACATGAAGGAGTCTAGAATGTTGAAATAAAAGGGATTTATTTATTAAGTTGTTTGTTGTTGACGAACAGTATACGGAATATTATATTGTCCTGGTTTAGTCTCAAAATGAGAGCTGTAATTAAGTTTATTACATTATTACTTACAATAGTAAATTTATCATTGTATTTCATAGCGTCGAAATAGTTAGTCGAATTAAAAAAAAAATTAGATAGAACATTTTATAAAACTAGATTCGGCTATTTTGTGATTTAAAAAAGTCATTAATATCAATATAATAATGTGGAGAATATAAATATAAATAGATTTCTTTTAATAGTTAAATGTAACGGGATATTTTAATTAAGATACTGGAAACACAAAAATGACTAAAGTCGTTTTCGAAAAATCATTAAAACTAACTAAATTATCACTATTAATTACTGGTATACGAATCGATCGAACAAATTACAATAGATTTGTGGCGAAGCTGCTTCACTATCTATTTTATTTTAATTTATCATTCCTATATACAGATATAGGTGCAGAATTTTGGTGGTTCTTTAAAGAGATGCAAACTGGCAAAAGTTTTCTGGAACTTTCCTTTTGTGCTCCGTGTATAATAATAGCTCTTTTAGGAACTGCTAAATGTGTGTTTCTTTTTTACCACGAAGATTTAATTATTAATGTTCTCAACAAACTGAGAAGTATGCATCCAACATTAGAAGGAAATGATGTCCCAGATGTAGATGTAGACGAAATTGAAGAGAAAATAGTTAAAAATTCTGTGAAATGCTTGAATTTAGTCATTTCACTATTGTACTACGTTTGTACTCCAGTTGTAGTCTCGTTTTCCCTTATACCAGTTGTATCAATGGCTTTTCATTACTATCAGACCGGTGAAACTAAGTATATGTTCCCATATCAGGTGATATATTTCTTCGATCCCTTTACTAAGGAGAGGTGGCCGATCGTGTACCTTCACCATGTTTGGTCAAGTGAGTAATAGAATCAATGTATTATTTTTATAAAAGGCCTATGTTCAGCAAAGGACGGATAATGGCTGAGATGATGATGTTGATGTTTCACCAAAGGTGTGATAAAATTAAATGAAAATTCTATTGTTCTTACTACAGAGATAAATTAAGCAGAAAAAGAGTGAAATATTTATGGCTTCTAGATTAGTTTTAAAAATTAAGGACCTTCAAACAAAACTTTTACTTTTGTTACAGAGTACTTTAGAATCCCAAATGGATCTTCTATACAGGGTGAAATCATTAGCGTGTTTATAAAAATAAGAATCTATCGATAACATATAAAATAGTAAAATAGAAATTTCTCGAGTCAAAAACTTAAAACGCGGCAAAAAATTATAATTGTTATTTAAATTTCCGTTTTACACTACTGTTGTCCACTCACTAACTCCTATGTCATTGTGTTAGGTTGATTGGAAGATAACTCTTTTAGAGATAAATTCATCTTTGCTCACATTATTTCTAACTGTTATTATTATCTACTGTATGTTTAGTGTAATTAAGAATATTCAAAACTTTTAAGTCTGTAGTACTAAGGATTTTTATCGTTTTTCGATCTTCATTTCTATAGTGAAAATGTTTTTTTTTTTTATTACAAGTTGGATTTGTACTTGATCTTACCTCACTTGACGGTAAGAGTAATAATAAGGTCTTGGACTAAGTGCTTACTCAGAATACATTTATGAATATACCATCGTTTTGAAGAATCCAAAATTTTAAACTGAAAATTCTCATCAAAAAATGCTAAAGATTTCAATTTTACTCTATCTAAGTTTCTGGAACTCATTCTCTTTCTCTTTTTAAGATAGTTCATTAGCTTTTATTTTTTTCAGCTGTGATAGTAGCGGCATACGTTTTCGGCTCAGACACACTATTCTACGCTCTATGCACGTACATACAAATGCATTTTAAGATATTGCGCCATCGTTTTGAGAACATGGTAAAAGATTCAACCGAGGAAACTCGAGCTCAACTGGTGAAGAATATTGTGAGACATCAGGAACTTATTGAGTGAGTATTCATAGAATAGGTGGACAGGACAGGTGAAAGGTAATATACTAGATACGGAAACGTCTTAATTATCAGATACTTTAGTGGCAAACAAATGTATTGGTAATTAGGTTTTAGGGTTTGCAAGAAAAAAAATATAAGATGCAGGATTTCTTTATGCAACTTAAAATAGGAAATAAACTGACTGTCTACTTGATGGAAAGTAATAACCGTCGCCTATAGACATGAACAGTACCATAGACATAACAGAGTATACTGTTTCGCCCATGATACCTCCCATGCGTTGCCATTCCTGAGGACTCAGGTGTTATTCCTCTGTACCCTGTAAATTTACTGTCATATCCCACCCTTCAAACCGAAACACAGCCATGCAAACGACTGCTTCACGGTACAAACACGAATCTCTCTCTTATTTATTAATACCATATCATTTCACATTTTTTTTTATACAACTTAGAATAGCAAACAAGCTGACGGCCCATCTGATGGAAAGTGGTAACCGTCACCTATAGACATGAGCAGTACCATGGACATAATAGAGTATACTGTTTCGCCCATGATACCCAGGTGTTATTCCTCTGTACCCTGTAAATTCACGCTATATTCCACCCTTCAAACCGAAACACAGCCATTACATTATTTATTAACAATAAGCAATATGTCTTATGGGCGAAAGGGATTGTTAACAATGGAGTTTGACAGCCCCATTGCTAGCAATATGCCTTATTAGGTCGACCTCCACGTGGTTCCCCCTGGAAACCATCGTGAACAATTCTTGTTGAATTCGTCACGATGGGCTAACTGATCTGCTTCATACTCACCTATCATCCTTCACTGGTGCCCCGCCTGTGTATACCGATAGCGCGGGTGGGGTTACCATTCCATTATCATCCATTAAAAGAAAAATGTCTTATGATATTATATATCTTAATTACTTATAATATTTTGTAACTGAATAACGGAGATTTCCGATACACTGGGTATTGTTTTGACCACAATACGGGTTTTGCCACTTCTTGATTATGTGAACTGGGCTTTCCCTTGAGCGCGTTTTGTACAAAATGGCGTCCGATAATTAATTGCCTCGGTGATATTTTATAGGCGGAATGAGGTTAGGTACTAATGTCTGGGTTTGTGGTTTACTTATTATTATCATATTAGAATTAGACATTAACTGTCCACTGCTGAAGCTTGCTGCCCCTTGACCGGTTTTGCCAGTATCTGCTACGTTTGATAGGTAAGCTGGTAACCGCAGTTACGCTTTTGGTGATGTTTTATGAGGGACGCTGCTGCCCATCTCTCTACCATTACATTCACTTAGTCGCCTCTTACGACACCCACGGGAGGTCAAATTTATGCCAGGACCACATGGCATGTGGTGTATGTAGATTTCCTTAATAACGTATTGATAGCCAGCAATGCAAAATGTTGCATGCAATACAAAAATAAAAAATGCTTAAATCTAAATTTACTGGAATAAAAATATTTCTTTCTTTCTTTCTTTCGTCCTAACTCAAAAAAATGATTTTCATTAAAAATATTTGCATTTAGACTTTTTGTATATACAATCCAAGACAATAAATGTATTTCGATGAAGTCACAATCATCGGTGATTGAAAAATGATAATAAAGAATTTTTTAAAATAAAAAAAAAAAATCTATAATAATTTATAAAACCGACCGCGCAACTTTTAATGGTAATTTAGCCGTAACATTTATTTTATATTACTCACCCCCTTGATATTGTGTAAAATAAGCAAAGACTCAGTTTTGTACGGAGCGTGCGTAAAGGAAAGTTCTTTTAAAGTTATTTTGTGGAACAAAAAAACGTGACTTCGACGGAGAACATAATTATGTGGGTATTAATAAAAGAAGAGATTTTTTGAATAGAAAAAATATTTGAATTTGGAACGCGGAATCGTGTATGTATTTACAAGAAGAGGGTAAGGGGATTATTACTAAAGAGATCCATTACTAGCAACCCCAACAGGTTGACCTCCATGCGGTTCCCCTTGGAAACTAACGTAGTTATTTTTTGATAAATTCGTCACGATTGGCCAACTGACCTGTTTCATCCTCCCCTGTCATCCCTCACCGATGCCCCGCTAGCGTTAACTAATAGCGCAAGCGGGGTTACTATTCCATTCTCATCCATTAAAAAAGGAATCGACAAGTATATTTTGCTTCCCAACAAACAATTTTTCTTTCACAAGAAAAAACAGTAGATTTGATAATAGCATTACTAAGATAGTAATTCTATTAATATTCTAAATGCGAAAGTTTCTAACAATGGATTTTGATGTTTATTACTTTTTACGTAAAAACTACTTTTGAATGAAATGTGGTACACGGGTAGCTTATGTTCTAACTTAGCACATAGGATACATTACGTACTCATTCACGCGATTAAACCCGCGGGATGCAGCTAGTAAATTAATATGAGACTAACAAGGGAGTTAACTTTATCACTTACATAAAGAACTGTGAAAATCGCTTTAAAATTGGCGTCGTCATCGCGTATAATAGCTACAAAGAATGCAGACAGACTGAGGATCTCCTCTTTCGATTCTTGAAGTCAGAAAGGTTGGTTAATTTAAAAAAAAAACTCATAATTGACTCGCTTAAAGATCGTGTGTATACTCGCAATACCTGCGGCTTTGCTCACGTGCATTAATATTTAAAGTATATTTTGATTTAAGATATTTTTTCTTTCCCGCTGGTGTCGTAAGAGGCGACTAAGAAAACTTAAAAGTCTAGGGATGGCCAGTAGCGTCTCTTAAAACAACACCAAAGCCTAACTGCGGTTGCCAACCTGTGGCAAAACAAAGCAAAACCTGTGGGTTTTGCTAGTAGTTGCCACGCTCGGCGCACGAACGATACTGTGGTAGTGTGGTCTATACGCGACGGTTACCATTTTCCATCAGGAGGCCGTCAGCTTGTTTGCCATTCTAAATTGTATAAAAAAAACCCCAAACCAGACCCCAGACCTCCCGTCTGTGTATAGCAGTTGACATTTAATATTATATATATATATATATATATATATATATATATATATATATATATATATATATATATATATATATATATATATAGCTAATATGGTATTGTTATAACCTACCCATGTACCAAATTTCATTCGAATCCTTTAAATAGTTTTCGCGTAAAAAAGTAACAAACATCCATCTGTATGTCCATTAAATAGAAGTAGAGTTTATTCTCTTTGGATGGTGAGCCCGCCTATGACGGCGTGTTCAGAAGTCAGATTCATCACAGTAAACATCAAATTTGCATACAATGCGTGCGTGCGGCCATGCGTCGCCAGTGATGCATGCATGCACGAACAGACGGACGGTTTAAACTGTTTATTGTATTATTATAGTGTATATGTTCATATAGCTTCTGTGGCCTCGTAACAATCGCGTAGGAAGGCTGCGAAGGTTTGGAATCCTTTTATTATAAGGATAAATGTATATCTCATATAACTGTAAGTTAGGTAATACTTTGGAATCAACTTCCAGTAGCAGTATTTCCAAACCGATACAACATTATAACCATCAAGAAAAGAGCATGTTCCTTTTTAAAATGCCGGCAGCACACGGTGATCATGGGCGGCGGTAGTCATTTACCATTAGGGGAGCCGCATGCTCGTCTACCCCCTGTGTTGTAAAAAAAACTTTATTAATAAAGTAGTAAATCGAAGATATTGAATAAATTATATATATAACATGATATACTTTTTTAATTTTTTTCTCTGTTTATTTCGGCATCACGCACAAATTTACCTTTAGTTACCTACTTCCAAATTCCACGCGTGTGAAGTCGAGGTCAAAAGTTAGTGATTTATATTTTAATAGTAGTATAAAATAAAGTCCACTGCTGAACATACCTTCCCATAGACTGCCATAAAGGAAGGTGAGCTTCTGAGCCACCTGTATCCACTGGCTCCCATCATTGTTTAGCAGTAGACAGTTAACTGTGAGAGATGATATAACTAGAGATAGAGAAGATATATCTAAATAAGTAGGTAATAGCGTCCGTGCGAAGCCATTTAATAAAACATTCATGACAGACAGACATGCATAGCTTATTGATGAACAGATTTTATGACAATTTGGACTTGATAGTCTATGGACGACTGCAATATATTTAGGTTTCTTTTATGACACTCCCTAAGAATAAATCCCGTAATTCCCACGGGAACGGAAGTCCATAATATCCCCAGGTAGTGGACAATATTTTTTTATTATTATTACTTACGGTTTTTGAATAGTTTACAGCTTTTGGGGACTTGTTATGACCGCTTAAAACATGACATTTTTACAGATTAATTTGTGCTGCCCTGCTAAAGTCATAGACAATAGTGGCCAGTTTGTAGTCGAAACTGCAAAGTTTTTAAAAGTTACAAACTTTTAAAAACTTGACAGAATAATAAGCCTAGTTTCAATTATTAAGCGATTTCCAGAAGAAGTTGATTCTCAATTCATTTTTTAATTGTATTTTTTTGGTCGTATTACGCAGAACTGCATAATAATTTTTGATGTAATCGAATTGAGATTATATTGAAATAACATCTACTAAATGTCAAATCCTATTAATTATCAAATGTGAAAATTTGACGATAAACAATGGATGGATGAATGAATGTTATTCTTTCACACAAAAACTACTCAACGGATTTGAATGAAATTTAATACACGGGTAGGTTATATCCTAACTTAACACATAGGATACTTTACATACTAATACATGTGTGTATAGCTCCAGGATTCGGCTAGTAGTAGAAAAATTAACGTCAATTTACTTTAATTATTTTATACTATTAATTTTGTTAATTTATTCATTTACATCAAAAGTCTTCTCGTCAATTTTCACAATCGATGGTGTTTGTTTCCATCAGAGTCCCATTTTAATTTTATCATAATTAAAACTGCTATTTTTATTTGCGACACAATTAAAAACGTTTCGAAGCAAAATTTCGCTATTTGTGAAGCGAAATATATGAGTAAGTACATGCAGATACGTAATTCCGTGTTCTAAATTCAAGTAGTTTCAATGTAAGTTCCCAATCTATGAAACAGCTCGTCGTTTACTGTTTGTGTGCGTGCTCGTTGAAGCAACTTTTTGCGAAGCAAAATGTACTTATTTACGAAGTAATAAATACTCATTATCATATTAATTGCAGGCTGGTGAATCAAGTCGAGATTCTATATTCGAAATCGACGCTTTTCAACATTGTCACGAGTTCTGTCCTTATATGCCTAAGCGGATTCAATATAACGGTAAATTTTAATGTGTATTACCGTAATTTGATAAATAAACTGTTAGCGTATCTAGGTATCGGTAAATATCGGTATAGTAACGGGGCCTAATCCCCTCACTAGCACTATCTTCTCAGGTTGACCCCCACTCTTTTTTTTATATATATATTTTTTATACAACTTAGAATGGCAAACAAGCTGACGGCCCACCTGATGGAAAGTGGTAACCGTCGCTTATAGACATGAGCAGTACCATGGACATAACAGAGTATACTGTTTCGCCCATGATACCCCCCATGCGTTGCCATTCCTGGTTTCGTTGTAAATTCATGGTTTCCTAACAATCCCTTTTCCCCTCCCGTGGGTGTCGTAAGAGGCGACTAAAGGACGGCGAGGAATGAACAGCAGCGTCACTCTTAAAACATCTCCAAAGCCTAACTAAGATTGCTAATCCGCCTGCCAAGGGTGTCAACTACTGGCAAAACCCCCCAAAGGAGGCTTATGTTCAGCAGTGGCCAATTAAAGGGTGATATGATAATGATGAACTTACAGTTTATGATGATGATTTTATATGTTTTAGACCCTGAAAGATACATCGGTGATCATACTGTTTGGCACCTTCTTGTATATGAGTTTATCACAAATATCATTGCTTTGTTATTTCGGAGATCTACTTATGAATTCGGTAAGTTAATATACTTATCAAGTTATACATTGTTGTCTCTTTAACTGCCGCAGACAGATTTATCTTACAGGCGACTTTTCTATGTTTAGTTTTTCAATTTATTGTACTGCCTACTTTTTTATGCAACTTAGAACGGTAAACATGCTGTCGAACCATCTGATGGAACCGTAGCCGATGCCTATGAGCAGTACCATGGACATAACAGAGTATACTGTTACGCCCATGATAGCTCCCATGCGTTGCCATTCCTGAGGGCTCAGGTGTTATCCTTCTGTACCTTGTAAATCCACTGCCATATCCCACCTTTCAAACCGAAGCCATGCAAACACAACTGCTTCACGGTAGAAACACGAATAGGACAGAGGTACCCAAGCATTCGACTTTTGTACAAAGTCTCCCTGTGGTAAGTATAATATAAAATGTGTTTTGAATTAAGCAGTAAAAAGTAAATTGGACAGCTAGCAAAGAATATCATCTTTTATTAACTCTATACAAATATATAAATACAGATAGCTCAGTACCGTTCCTTATGGCAGTCTATGGGGGAGGCCTATGTTTAGCAGTGGACGAATAATGACTGAGATGATGATGACGATGATATAAATACAACATTAAACAAATTTAATTGTCACATTTTAAATTTACAACTAACTCTCCACTGATAGGAAACATAGAAAACAAACCGAATCAATCCGGCTGACGGCGGTAGGCTCGCCCCTGCTACATTAGATTCTAACGCTCAGCAAATGTAGGCAATTAATTTAAGTACTTTGGGTACGTACCAATTTTTTTTAATTTTTTTTTTTATTTCCAGAGTATCCAGTTAACTGGAGGTATATACAATTCGTTGTGGTACGAGACAGATCAAGAGATCAAGAAATGTATACTACTCATTATTATACGGTAACTTATATAGATAGATAGATAATTTATTTACATTACTTACAGCACACAAATTACAATAAAAAAAACATACACATAATACACAGTAAAAGAGATAAAAGAATGAAAATAAAAAAGCACAAATAAAAAAAAAAAAATATATAAACTAACAATCTCCTTTCTTTCCCTTCCTTCATGCGTGTGCCATAGTAACACAAAATGGTAACAACTCAGTTTATTGCTTTACCCTTAAAAGAGCAAAACACTGATGTTCTGTTGTGGCCAAGAGTCAGTCGCGAAACTCCTCATTAAAAATAACAATAAAAAGATATATAAATAAACTGTATTGTATGTGTCCATTACATTCGCCTCCATTTGATATTATATTCTAAATAAATAACAGATACCATTAGATGAGGGGTAGTCAGAGATCACTCTCTGTCACATTCAGGCATTCAGGCAATAAATATTTCCGCTACGTACCTATTAGGTATGCCAATTTTTTGTTTATTAATATAAAAATTTTTAGATATATAATTTATTTGCAATACTTACAGCACACAATTTATAACAAATACAGATATACATAAAACAAAAGCAAGATAAGAGAAATGATTAAAATAAAATACATAAAAGCCGAGAGACAATTTTTCCTTTTGTGCGTGTGCCATAACAATACAAAATGGTCACAACTCAGTTTATTGCTTCGCCCTCAAAAGAGCAAAACACTGATATCCAGTTGTGGCCGAAGGGTATAGGGTAACAATAAAACAATACTACTAGATTATCTATACGGTAAACAGCAATATGATAGTTAATCTAGCATACAAAAGGAACAGAGAGGTAACTTGCTGGAATATTTAACTTTTGCCTTTCAATTAAGGTTTTTTTTTAAATTAATTTTGAAGTTAGACTTAGTGGCGATCGATCTAATGGGAAATGGTATCTTGTTCAAACATTTTCTGGCTTTACATCGGAAGCTATGATTATAACTGGTATGGTAAGTCAAATTGGTAAATCCTGATTAGATAAAGATTTATTTATTTATTTATTTTTTATTTTACAGTAACATAAATACAGATCGAAATATACACATAGAGGTACAAAAGACAATCTTATCGCTAGGGCAATCTCTTACAGACAACCTTTGGTTAAAGGAGAACAGATAGAAATGGGCAGGTGGGGCAAGAGTGAATTAATAATTTTTACTGATATAACTTAAGATTTACCAATGTGTGGGCTTTTACAGTAACATATACATTGTTTTCTCATTGTGATTATTTCTTTTAATTGTTTATGTTTATAATAAGTTTACTATTGTAATCTTTTGGAGGTAACAATAAAGAGTATCTATCTATATACACTGTTATGTCACAGGACCCAAAAGCCATGCAAGCTGACGGCTGCGAAGTTTGCCGATTTGAACTTGAGTGCATTTACCACGGTATGTAATATTAATTAATAATATTTTAACATACTTTAAACAGAGGGAGACTTTGTACAAAAGTCGATTGCTTGGGTACCTCTGTCTCATTCGTGTTTCAACCGTGAAGCAGTTGTGTTTGCATGGCTGTGTTTCGGTTTGAAGGATGGGGTATGGCGTGAATTTACAGGGTACAGAGGAATAACACCTGAGTCCTCAGAAATGGCAACGCATGGGGGGTATGATGGGCGAAACAGTATACTCTGTAATGTTCATGGTACTGCTCATGTCTATAGGCGACGTTTACCACTTTCCATCAGGTGGGCCGTCAGCTTGTTTGCCATTTTAAGTTGTATAAAAAAAAATAGAAGGATGTTCTAAATTCAATTCTACGAGTTTCTTTTTCGTGTTTGTTACCTTATAACTTCATCAGTTATAAACTAATATGAAAAGATTTTTTTTTTTATCTCAAAGGATATACTCACAAATTGGTCCTATAGAAATTTTATTAAAATCGAATGAGTAGTTTAATTTTAGAAATAACTGGTTGTGCCACAATTTAAGTCGGTTTTTTTTTTTAAACGCCACCTTACATATTTAGACATTTAGCAATTTGGTACCCAATAATACCCATGATGGTTCCGAAGTATGTATGTTGCCATGCTTTAATTCTCAAAAGTGTCAATTTCCACCTTCAGGAGGGGATAGGGATTGCTAGTAATGGGGAATTTTATTATTATTATTAAGTAATGCTGTTGGACATAGGAGGAACTCTGTTAGGGGGTTAGTTAATAGTTATCACGCTTGGCAGGTGGTATGGCAACCGCAGTTTGACTTTTGTGATGTTTTAAGAGGGACGCTGCTGCTCATCTCTCTTTCATTAAGTTTTCTTAGTCGCCTCTTACGACATCCACGGGAATGGAAGGGGTAGCTTATTCTATGCCAAAACCATACAGCAGGAATGGGGATTCGAAAACCAATAGCATCAGGGCGCAGGCAGGGCGATCATTCCATTTTTATCTATTACAAAAAATAAACCATGTCAGATCGACCTCTACATGGTCCTCTCTGGAAAGCATCGTGGTTAATTCCTATCATATTGGTCATGATGAGCCAACTAACCTATCTTAATCCAGGGGGAAAGGGATTGTTAGTAATGGAGACTAAGAATCCTATTGCTAGAAATATACCCAACCAGGTCGACCTTCTCGCGGTTCTCCCTGGAAACTATCATGGTTAATTCCTGATGAATTCATCATGATGGGCTAACTGGCCTGTTTTCATTCTCATCTATCACCCTTCACTGGTGCTCCGCCAGCGTATTCCGTTAGCGCGGGCGGGTTACCACACCATTTTCACCCATCAAAAAAAAAAAACCTATCTTCATCCTCATCATTTTCCATTGATACCCCGCTGTTATATAATACATATTGTTTTTTTTTTTATTACAGATCCTCAGTCGCTCGTGGTCTTATTTCGCTCTGCTGAGAACTATGTATAAAGAATAAAAAGTTCTTTCAAAATTATATTAAGTAGTAATCAAGGGCTTTTAGTATCACTCAATTTAGTATTTTGTCTAAATGCACAAATGTTAGTTTTTATGTGTATATTTCAATCTGTATTTATGTTACTGTATTTCACTTGAATTATTCACTTGTCATTGTATATTTTTATTTATGGTGCAATATAGAGTTAAATAAATAAATAAATATTAGTAATATCTATTATTAATTCCTTTAATTATTCGAACAATTTAATTAATAGATAAAAAAAAGTTTCAAATGAGCTATTGTTCATTTCAATAGAATGTAAAAAAGTGGTAAGGGTAAGTTTTGTTACAATTATCACAGAAACATTCTCACGTTATAAAATCTAAACATTTTTTTTTATACCACTGAGGTGGCAAACAAGCATACGGGCCGCCTGATGGTAAGTGGTTACCGTAGCCATTCAATCAATCAAACGACTTTTAAAAAAAGAACGACGTTCTTTTTTTAAAAGCGTATTTTTTTATGTTCGTTACCTCATAACTCCGTCAGTTTGTAAATCGAATTGGAAAATTCTTTTTTATCTGAAACGATTATACAGACTTTATCAAATTTTATAAAAAAAAAAAATTAGAAAATTCTTTTTTTATCTGAAACGATTATACTTACAGGCTTTACCAAATTTTATATATATATAAAAAAAGACTCTCAATAATTTAGTTTTTAAAGCAAAATAACTGGTTTTGCCACAACTGAAGTTTTTTTTTAATACAATTTAATTATTGATTTGTATTATTATAGGATTATTTTATTTATACAGACTGTCTTATAGACGGATCAATTTTTTTTTTATTTTATTATCAATAAAAATACAAGTTACAGAATTTATGTTACATTAGCATTCAGAAACCACGTAGCACGCACAATTATGAGCTTATTTACATTTTTGCTCAGTTCTATTGAATGAGACTATACTTACTAAATTATCTACCGTATGCAATTGTGTTTTTACTATTACTGCCTACTAGGCACGGATATAATATGGATACCGATCCGATATTGCGTTCCTCTGGACACTGATGCCGGGAAAAAGGTCATCACCCGTTTCGATAACGCCCATATCGGTCGGATATCTATTTTCGAATATGTTAAGAAGTCCAATATTATTTTTTGGATAACAGACTTTTAGACCAGTAGGTATATACCAGTATATATAATTCTAACAAAAATATATAGATATTGCTATATATTACCGACCCTTTCATTTTTTTTTTGATGGGTGAAAATGGTATGGTAACTCCGCCTGCGCTAACGGCATATGCTAGCGGAGCACCAGTGAAGGGTGATAGAGTAGAATGAAAACAGGCCAGTTAGCCCATCATGATGAATTCATCAGGAATTAACCATGATAGTTTCCAGGGGGAACCGCGAGGAGGTCGACCTGGTTGGGTATATTGCTAGCAATGGGAGTCTCAGTCTCCATTACTAACAATCCCTTTCCACCCTGGACGAGTCTTATTGTTGGAATATTATTTGATACTCTTCTCTTATCATACAAGGATAACGACACTGATAACCTTAGTGGCTACGTCATGTATACCAGTTATAAATATTTATCTTTATTATACATATGTGACGTTCGTATGTACCTAGAGGGTTCCGCGTTTGATAAGATGTTTTTTTTTTTAAATCAATATGTATATAAATAGAACTCTAATACTGTAACATTTGGCGTTGTCTAGTCGTAAAGTATTTATTTTAGAAAAAAAGTCCTAAGGTAATTTTTTTTATGGGTGAAAATGGTATGGTAACCCCGCCTGCGCTAACGGGATACGATGGCGGAGCACCAGTGAAGGGTGATAGATGAGAACGAAAACAGGCCAGTTAACCAGGAGAACCGCGAGGAGGTCGACTTGGTTGGGTATATTGCTAGCAATGGGATTCTCAGTCTCCATTACTAACAATCCCTTTCCCCCCAGTCCTAAGGTAATTAGAATATGGACTGTTTAAGTGGATGGAAATTCAATGGTTTTATTGGGATTATAATTGCTAAAATGTATGATGGTTTCTAGGGGCACCACGTGGAGGTCGACCTGACAGAGTATATTGGTAGCAATGGGACTGGTAGTCGACATTACTAAACTTTTTTTAATGAGTAAAAATGACCGGGCACCAGTGAAAGATGATAGGTAACAACGAAAGGTCAGTTGGCCCATTGTGACAAATTTAATAAAAAAATATCCATGATGGGTTTTCCAGGGGGAATCGCGTGAAGGTCGACCTGATAAGGTATATTGCTTGTAATGGGATTGTGAAACCCCATTACTGACAATTCCTTTCCACCCGATACAAAGGTATAGTCATACACAAAGTTTCGAGTAGCCGCAAGTACTGTATATCAATTGACAAGCAGACGTATAAAACTCGATAGCGTCTTGAGGGTTGATAAAATATTATGCAATAATTTAAAGCTCTTAACCCCAACACGTAAGATCTAAATTTAAACAAGCAATATTTTTAAATAGGTCACTTTGTTTAATCAGTTATAATATAAAAATCGCTCTTATGCCCTCGACTTAGAGATAATTTGGATGCAACAAAATATATTATTTCGAGTACTCTATTGCTTAGAACACAGGGTCTGTTTTAAAATATCAGATAGCGATATCCACAGACGGGGCGATGTTTGCTGGCAAACACTGGTTTGCTATCATAATAAACTTTATTACATTGAGTTAGGAGTTATTTTTGTTCTAGTTTTATGCAAATGTAAGTAGGCAGGGGACATGACAGCAGGAACCCGTGTGCGACGGCATGCAACGATACTGGATTGTACAGTTTACATGAGATTACAAAACGACAAGACTGTTCTAAAGATATCACAATTTTTTTTTCAATTTTAAAAACAAAAAATTAGCATTTGTAATTTTAAAATAAATAAAGAATATTAGGATTTTTAACAGAAAAAAAAAATCGGTGGAATATAAAATAATGTCCTTTATTTCAATAAAGTGAGTAGATAAGTAATTTTTAAACCCCATGTGATACGTAAGGTACCTCTTATGCTTTGTCCTTCTTGAGGTATGGAAGCACCTTCACATGCTTTAATTTCATTGCTATATCCCATCCTTCAAATTCAAACCTGGGATAATTTTTTTTTCTATTTCTAAACACAGATAAGCAAACACAACTGTTTCACGGCAAAAATATGAGTGTGACATACAGAGATTAAGTTTTTTTTTTTGCACCACGTATTATTCTTTAAATAATAAATACCTAGTATCGCATATTGGAGAGAAAAGATTGTTAATTTGTTAGTGATGCGAACTATCAGTCTTAATGCTAGCACTGTACCCTGTCAGGTCGACCTTCACGTCGTCCTTCCTGGAAATAATCGTGTTGAATTCCAGGTATATTCACCGCGATGGGCTAACTGACCTGCCTTTTTATTCTCACTTATCATCTCTCACCGGTGCCTCACTAGCATTCTTGTGTCTGTTCATTTAGACGACTTTGGTCTTGCTCTGGTAAATCGATCAATATTTTTATTATGTAAGTGTATAGATTGTTTTTATCCTTAAGTTTTATTTCGAGAAATTTATTCCAATGTGTATCACACCGTCGCGGTGCCATGCCACCGGGCTGACACGAAGCAGGCGGTGCCGGCCGCCTGTCTCACTTTTTTTCTTTTTTTTTTACTTTTTTTCCAAAACTTTTTTCTTCGTGAAATCTGTATCGCACGATACACGAGCTCTTTGCGTGGTCCACAAAAACAGCCTCGAGTTACGTGATGGTAAAAAATAAAGAAATGTTACGCTCAAACACAGCAACTGGCGACTGGAAAGTTGGTGGAATGCAATGCGGGCTTAGTTTTGCTTCGATTACAATGAATCGATGGTATTCACCGAGAATAATCTAAAAATCGATTGTAGCAGTATAATGAATTATGCATTTTAAACGATTATAACCTAATAATCGGTGTCCAGTATTGTTGATAGTTCCGATTATATAATTATCAATAATGTGTTCAAAATAATGTTAATTATTATCATTTGATCATAGCGAATGTATGGGATAGAATAAGATGGCGACGTACGCTGTCTTATTCTTTTTTACGTGAGCGATGACTGAAGCGATTCTCTCGATAGATTTTTTATGCAATATCGAATGACAATATTTGTTTTTACCTTGTCTAAGGGAAATGTATAGGTACTAACTAGTATTACAAAATTGCCAATTAGACAACAATAGTAGATGTAAACAAGTGAATAAAATGCAGCACAGCGAGCTGCTGACCACAAACAGCTGAAGCGGCTCCTATTACCAGCAAAATGAATTGTTTTATTTTCTTTTCTATTATTGTTTTCTTACGTGTTATTATTATTGTTGGTAATAAAGACTCTATATATCTAAATGTATCAGGAAGAAGATTTCTTAGTCGGTCAACTTAATCGAATAGTCGATAGTTTTTTTTGTTTTATGGGTGATAATGGAATGGTAACCCCATCCGCGCTATCGGTATACACCGGCGGGGAACCAGTGAAGGATGATAGGTGAGGATGAAGCAGGTCAGTTAGCCCATCGTGACGAATTCAACAAGAATTGTTCACGATGGTTTCCAGGGGGCACCACGTGGAGGTCGACATAGGGCATACTGCTAACAATGGGGCTGTCAAATTCCATTGCTAACAATCCCCTTCTCCCCCCGAATAATCGATAGTTAGATTAAGCTTACTAAGTAATCGATTACCAACCACTGTTAGACAACCCTATAGGTATTGCTACAATGTTGCCGATTAGATGTAAGTAGATGTAGTCAAGCGAATAAAAGCGTAAAGTCGGGACGTAGTTTTCTTACCCGGTAAGACAGGTTGAGAATTTGATCCGAGCCTACGATAAGTGCATACATTCATCAAATTCTTCTTTCAACCACTCCGTAGAAATAATCTGTTCTCTTTAAGCGACAAAGTAACTTGAGACGATTTTCTAGTCATTTCTATGTAATATAAATTTAAATTATAAATTCAAAGTGGAGTTTACATACTTTTTTTATTATACCACGAACGTATATCAATAATTACTAGTACTGCATTCGAGTATTCTGACACTTCCCTATGGTTCACTGGGAGAGAATGCTTTTAGCATTAAGTCGGCCATGTACACATATATGTACTAATGAATAAATAAATAAAAAAAAAATACAAACGAATTGAGAACTTTTTGGCAACACGCCTACAATTTCTCTGACGTTGCTGGTGCACATGGGCGATGGTATATGTATATATTATATGAGCCCTCTATATCATAAAAAATCCTCCTTTTTCCAAGTCGGTTAAAAAAATAAAATCAGAAATCTTTTTTTTATACCACTGAGGTGACAAACAAGCATACGGCCCACCTGATACTGGTAGTGGTATGAACACTTGCAATAGCAGAGGTATTACGCGTGCGTTGCCGAAACTCAGAAACTCTCTCTGAAACCGCGTAGTACGCGACCATTAAGGCTGTAGGATATAAGGATGAACTTCCTGTCGATGGCGAGCCGTACGATAGTAGAAAGTGGCTGTGGGCATCATACTGAACAATTCCTCTGAGCACAATCCGTTGTACAAGCGGTAGAACACGCAGCCTTTTGAAAGTTGTTTAAAAAAATGACAGGAGATAGTGACACTGGCATAGGCACTAACTTATTAGCAGGGCTTCATGAATTGTTAATTATTTTAAAATTAATTATAATAACAATTGCCAATTTGAATTCGTATACGCGATAACAATTGCTTTTAACAATTGCGACAATTCATAATTAATTAGCATATCCTTTGTTTCGTGTCGGAAACAATATGGCGTATGTGTTAATGTAGTGTCATGGTAATTTATTAGTCACTGTTGTGTATAGAAAGTAGCAACCGTCGTCTGTATCTAGGGTTTTTTTATGCAACTAATTATGGCAAACAAGCTGACGGCCCACCTGATGGAAAGTGGTAACCGTCGCCTATAGACATGAGCAGTACCATGGATATAACAGAGTACACTGTTTTATGTGATGTCCCCATGCGTTGCCATTCCTGAGGTGTCACGTGTTATTCCTCTGTACCCGGTAAATTTGTAATGTACATATAAATACTACAGTGATGGAAAATTACGTATTGTTCGTTCACAGCGAACAAAAGAATATTGTTATATGATAAATATGTTATAAGAAAGTATCTTAACTAAATAGAGCGATTACAGCTTTGTTTGCTATTGATTAAATAATGAGTTTTTTTTTATACAACTTAGAATGGCAAACAAGCTGAACGTCCACCTGATGGAAAGTGGTAACCGTCGCCTATAGACATGAGCAGTACCATGGACATAACAGAGTATACTGTTTCGCCCATGATACCCCCCATGCGTTGCCATTCCTGAGGACTCAGGTGTTATTCCTCTGTACCCAGTAAATTCACGCCATATCCCACCCTTCAAACCGAAACACAGCCATGCAAACACAACTGCTTCACGGTTGAAACATGAATTGGACAGAGGTACCCAAGCAATCGACTTATCATATCGAGTTGTTATAAACTTTGGATATTTACTTAATAAGTCACTATGCTAATACATGTTTGTAATCTTATATAAGGACCTCCCACCCTTAAGAAGTTGTTGTGGTCCAGTTGCTCTACAATTACCGAGTTGTTCAGTAGCTATTATCATAGTACTAATCTCTAATCTAAGTAAATTTTATACTCTTCATTAAAACTTATAAATATTCTTCGGCGATCTTTTCCTCTGACGACCCGAACATTACAAATTCACTGCCATATCCCACCCTTCTAAATCGAAACACAGCCATGCAAACACAACTGCTTCACAGTAGAATGGAACAGAGATCCCCAAGTAAACGACTTTTTTACAAGGTCTCTCTCGGGTAAATTTTTTATAGGATGATAATGAATGGGTAACCCCGTCTGCACCAACGGTATACGCTGGAGGGAACCGATAAGGGATGATAGGTGAGAATGAAAAGGCAGGTCAGTTAGCCCATCGCGATGAATGCATCTGGAATTCAGCACGGCGGTTTCCAGAAGGGACTACGTGGAGGTCGACTTGCCAGGGTATATTGCTAGCAATGGGACTGGTAGTCCGCATTGTTAACAATCCTTTCCCCCTCGTAGCTAGGGTTGCCAGCCCTCCCGGATTGTCCGAAAGACTTCGGTAGGTATCCCCCCGACCTCCAGGAATGTCGCTCAAAATGGTCACGTTTATTCTTTCCATTCCTGTCTCTAATGCTTTATGAGAGCGCGTATTCAGCATGATGGTGCAAGTATGGAGCAAGGAAACAAACCGAATAAGTATTCCTTTAGTAAAAGCAGAATTACAAGCGTGAATTTACTGGGTATAGAGGAATAACACCTGAGTCCTCAGGAATGGCACCGCATGGGGGGTATCATGGGCGAAAAAGTATACTCTGTTATGTCCATGGTACTGCTCATGTCTATAGGCGACGGTTACCACTTTCCATCAGGTGGGCCGTCAGCTTGTTTGCCATTCTAAGTCATATAACAAACTTCGATTTTTCATGTAAATTTTTTTATGATTTTGTGGCGAAAACCGACTAACCGAAAAACGAAACATTTCGAGAGATGGCAACCCTATCTGTAGCAGTGATTCTTAAACTCTCAAGATAGTGAAACATCTTGATGTTACTATTCATCATCATCATATCATCTTTAAACTGTCCACTGCTGGACATAAGTCTCCCCATAGACTGCCATAAAGAATGGTCCTGAGGTCAGAAGCTACCTGCATCCACTGACTCCCTGCAATGCAATTCAGGTTGTCACTCCATCTAGTGGGGACGTTGACCTACACTGCGTTTGCCCGTACGGGGTCGTCACTCAAGAACCTTTCTTCCCCATCGATTGTTGGTTCTTCGAGCTATGTGACCAGCTGTTACATATATTGTACGTGACCTAAGACCATGTGTCAACCTACGACCTAGTCATTATAATGTTTAACATTCCTATTTGTATATTTGTCTATCTCATCCAAGTTTCCATTAGTAAGTTATTATCTGTATTTATTGTCACTCTTTCGATGGAAGTATTTGACTATTGTAATTGTAAATAGTAATTAAGATATATCTACTATATATATGGACGATTTGTAATAATAAACATAGTTCAATTCAGAATACTCTACGAGTCTAGTCATTTCAAAACACCAACTGTATTTAAACCCTGCTCCATAATGCAGCCCATTGCCAAATTATTAATTATTTTAAATTAATTTTAATAAGGAATAGTATCATTATTTAATAATAAAAAAAAAATATAAAAACTGTACATATCTATTTAAATAACGTTTCAGATTTCGTTTCAAATGTCGATATTTAGAAAGAATCGGAAAGTGAAAAATGTTATGGAGAATTCTAAGAAAACTTTTTTTTTTTTTTTAGTAAATAGATTTAGTTCGTTAAAACGATCTTGTTTCTCAAGAAACGAGTTCAAACGCCAACCTTTGAGGAATTTCTTGAAATAAAAAAAAAAAAAAAACTATATGTATTTATGATTTTGTTATTTATATCCGTATTAATTTCAAACTTCACACCGTTATTAATAGGATTCGAATTCATTTGAATGAACGTAGGGCTTATTCAAAATCTTTATTCTTATACACTAGGTCTTTTGTACTACATTTAAGGTTCATTTTTGCTTATTTATCTTGCAAGATGTTGGTATAACCCGACTTAATAGAATATCATAAGTGACAAAGAACTACCCTATGAAACAGGTTATTTTAATTTATGTCTTGTCAATTTTTTAGGCCAGTCGTTAGTATGCATGTGTGTATAGGATCTCACTTGCCAAACACTGCAGGGGGCTTACACGAGGGGTGTGCAAGCTAATTTTACAGGGTTGTCAATTTTTTTTTTCATTTTACTAATACATATAATAAAACTATAACTGGACGATGTTTGTGTATGGAAAATATTTAAGAAAAAATTAAGTAAGAGGTTTTAAATGGAGTAATAGAAGCCAAAATAACAATGTTTAGAAAATTTATCTGTCTGTATGTTTGTTCTGGCATAACGCAAAAACTACTATAACAATTTAAACGTTTTCGCATTTGTGTTTCTGAATGTCTAACTTAAAATTTGTGTATATTTTTTCTTAGTACGGGATATTTATTTATTTATTATCTGTAGTTATCTGCAGTTTACAGATGATTAAACCCCAACACACTACAAGTAATTATAATTTTTGTACACGTCAAGTTTTTTACAATAATAAATACTAATAATTAACTATAAAACTATAATAAACAATAATAATACTCAAAATATGTCAATATATTCAAAATTTGAGCATCAGTCGTTAACTGCCCACTGTTGGACATAGGCCTTTCCTATAAGTGGGGTGTTACCAATAGTTGCCACGTTTGTCAGGCGGGTAACCGCAGTTAGGCTTTGATGATGTTTTAAGAGGAACACTGCTCCCCATTCCTCGACCATTAAATTCCCTTAGTTACCTCTTATGACACCATGGCACAGAAAGGGGTGACCATTCTATGCTGGAACCACACGACACAGTTATTAAGTGATTACATACCTCCAAAATCTACACAAATGAAGTTGCGGGTAAAAGCTAGTTAAATATATAACTTATTTCGACAACTTATAATAATTAGGTCATGTTTACGTTACGTAGAAATTATTTTGCGTAATTATTGTTACTGTTTCGCAATCCACAAACCGCTGCGTGCTTCATGGCCTAGTAATTTACTTGCTACTCTGTCTCACAAGGTTAAGGTCGCAAATACGATTTCGGTTAAAATAAAAAAAAAAAAACTGTGTGAGAAAGTGTAAATTTTAATACACATTTATTTGGTAATTTAAACTTCATCATTTCAGCCATTATCCGTCCACTGCTGGACATAAGCCTCCCCCATAGATTGCCGTAAAGAACGGTTCTGAGCCACCTGCATCCACTGACTCCCTGCAATGCATTTCAGGTCGTCATTCCATCTAGTAGGGGAGGTCATACTACACTGCATTTGAATTTAAACTTATAGACTTAGTTATTGTAGTTTATTTATTTTTTTATTTTAGACAACTTGGGTCCATTTTTGTAAATGTAAATACTTAATTACTAATAATGATCTAGTCTCCTCAACGGGCACTTTCACGAGAGGGTTATCAAATTTTTTTATGTAACTTAGAATGGTAACCAAGCTGATGGCCCACCTGATGGAAAGTGGTAATCGTTGCCTATAAACATGAGCAATACCATGGACATAACAGAGTATACTGTTTCGCCTATGATACCCCCCTCCCCCCCATACGTTGCCATTCCAGAAGACTTAGGTGTTATTCCTCTGTATTGTGTTAAGTCACTGTCATATCCCACCTATCGAACCGAAACACAGACGTGCAAACACAACTGCTTCACAGTAGAAACATGAGTGGGACAGAGGTGCCCAAGCAAGTAACTTTTATAAAAAGTCTCCCTCTGGTACTTCTATACTTGCTGCTGATTTTCACCACCGTACAACCCACCACAAACTAAAGTTTCATCCCAATCATCTGAACGAGTGGCGGTCTTCCACCGTGCGTTTTTCAAGGCACTTTCTTCCACGCACAACCATTCTTTGGAATCAACTTCCAGCAGCAGTATTTTCGAACCGATATGACATCATAACCTTCAAGAAAAGAGCATATTTCTTTTTAAAAGGCCGGCAGAATTGAAATTGAATTGAAATGATTAATTGCTCCATCTGTGATTACAGGCTGTGATTTTAATTTGCTGATTAGTAATAATTCACAACCAGATGTTCAAAAAACTAAATGTCTATTTATATACTTGTTCATAAAAACGTCACACGTGTTTAAACTATTTGAATGCTTCGTCTCTTTCTCTCAATATAATTTTAATATGAAAGAAAGTGACGCAGCATACTAGTAATTTAAATGAATCTATTTCAAATTACGCATCGAATGTATTACTCATAAAAAAAAAAAATTACAACCTTTCAAATATCGTGATGATGATGATATCAACCGTTAACTAATCACTGTTGAACATAGGCCTTCCCCTTGGGGAGTTTAGCGAGTAGTTGCCACGCTTGGCAGGGGGATTGGCAATTGCGTTTTAGCCTTCAGATTTATTACCTTCTTTTAACTTTTTATGTTAAAAGTAGATAATAAAGAAAATATTTGTTAGTATGAACGAATCGTTAGTTTGTCACAGGAGGGAAAGGGATTGTTAGTAATGGGGTCAAATAGCCCCATTACTAGCAATATACTCTGTCAGGTCGACCTCCACGTGGTTAGCTCTGGAAACCGTCGTGGCTAATTCTAGTTGAATTCGTCACGATGGGCTAACTGACCTGCTTTCGTTCTCATCCGTCATCTATCACTGGTGCCCCGCCAGTGTATACCGATAGCGCAGACGGGGTTACCATACCATTATCATCCATTAAAAAAAATCGTTAATTTGTAATTTTTGTTAATTTCCTTTGCGTACGTTATAAAAACTATTACATATTTATAATTTATATTGTTATTGTAATAGCTCTGAGTTTGCGCGTCTAGACAGTGCGCAGACTGTAAACAAAAAAAAAAAGGTGCAATTACGTATGTGTGCGTTACTATTAGCGTAATGATCAATTTGGCGCAATTACACTTGTGTTTGTGTAGATGGTTCAATACATATTGATATTTGTATGTGGTTGTGGAACTAAACCATAGACAATGTATCGTCGGCTAAAGACGCTGTACGTATGTAAAGTATCCGATCTTAGCGGTTTAATATACATAGTTATGGGTAAATAGAACAATCAATTTATCAATCAATTATACCGCGTTTTATTTATGTAATAATACTAATGATCCGGCCCGGCTCCGCACGGGTAGATAGAATTCAAAAGTAATATATATGTTAGCCTATGTGATTTAATGATATTGTAGATTTCTATTGGTGAAAGAATTTTTAAAACCGGATGAGTGATTTTTGAGTTTATTTATTACATACAAACAAATAAGCAAACATATCTTTCCTCTTTATAATATTAGTATATATAATTTTTATATACTAGTACCTATTATTCCATAGTAGTTTGTATTATTTTTGTTACTGATAGTGCGTAATAATTAGGGGGAAGGGATTGTTAGTAATGGAGACTGAGAATCCTATCGCTAGCAATATACCCAACCAGGTCGACCTCCTCGCGGTTCTCCCTGGAAACTATCATGGTTAATTCCTGATGAATTCATCATGATGGGCTAACTGGCCTGTTTTCATTCTCATCTATCTCCCTTCACTGGTGCTCCGCCTGCGTATCCCGTTAGCGCAGCGCGGTGTTACCATACCATTTTCACCCAGCAAAAAAAAAGTACGTAACAATTTATTATTGTTGTCTCACTTGTGATGGCAAACAAGTTAACAACCTGCCCAATGGAACGCATTAACTATTATTTATAAATAAGATATACATAAATATCAAAATTTTATTTTATTACTTTGTGACAGCCCTATTCGCATCGCCTGCGCGACACCAAGCGCAGCAGGGGTTGGTTCATACGGCACCGACACACGTACACGTATGTATACATGTGTGTGTGTTAAAATGCCGATATACTGGTACTCAGCAGGGAATATCGACGCAAGTGGGACAAGTGTGTGACCGTAGTGAATTCTAAATTTGAAAATTAAAAAAATATATTATATACTTCGATATTTACGTACTTTGTATTTTCGTATTTCGTATCAGCCCTTAACTGTCTATTGCTGAATATAGGCCTCACTCAGGGGCGGTTCTGCCAGCAGTTGCTACGCTTGGTAGAATTTTTTTTATGGGTGAAAATGGTATGGTAACCCCGTCTGCGCTAACGCTGGCGGAGCACCAGTGAAGGGTGATAGATGAGAATGAAAACAGGCCAGTTAGCCCATCATGATGAATTCATCAGGAATTAACCATGATAGTTTTCAGGGGGAACCGCGAGGAGGTCGACCTGATTGGGTATATTGCTAGCAATAGGATTCTCAGTCTCCATGATTAACAATCCCTTTACCTGATTAATCCCCTAGTAGACGGACTGGTAATCGCAATTGGATTTTGGCGACGTGGCTGTTCATCCCTAGACCATTAAGTTCCCTTAGTCGCCTCTTACGACACCCATGGGAAAGGAAAAGGTGGCCCATTCTCTACTGGGATCACATGGCATTTTTTATTTGCAACTAGTTTTTGCTCAATGCTTCGTTAGCGTAGATTTCAGAAATTGGTAAATCAATTTAATAGACAAGTTTTAGATGGCGTATTAAGATAAAACATATATGTACGTGAATTTAAGTTAGACCATTAGGAATGCGACTGTTAAACCTAAATGCGATATAAAATTTTAAAAAAGGTACTTCCAAATTGATAAATTTTACTAATCAAAACTAAAATAAATAATTAATTGTGTATCTCAAAAAAAAAAAAGACAAACGGATTTCAATTATAACAAAACCAGTTATTTTGACTTGAAAAATTTTTTTCGTTTAACTTTTTTGTGGGAAACAAATTAATTATTAAAAAATTAAATATAATTACCCACATAGAACAGATTTCGATTGTGGTAAAATTAGCTATTTTATTTAAAGATTAAGGTAATTTTTGATAAAATTTCTATAATCATTTATATTAATCAGTTAAAAAAGAATTTTTCAAATCCTATTTTGTAATTGACGGAGACGTGATATAACAAACATAAAAAAAAAAACAACCAAATTGACTCTTTCCTTTTCCATAAATAATAAAAAGTAGATTCCACAGTGATCAAATGTAACAAAACAAATTAGAACAAATAATCAAAACACGCTGTTTATCCAAATAGAAAATTGGGATCACTCACAGAGTTTGAAAACAAAAAAAAAATATATCGATAAAAACAAAAGAGCCAGTGTACCGCATTCGAAGGACTTGACCTTAGAGGCGTAGTTATTGGCACGTTGCTTTGCGGTAATGAGGTGCCGGGTTTGATTCTCGGTCGGATCAATTTAGAAAACCAAATTTTAAATTGGGGAAATAGACGGATAAAAAAGTTCATCTGCCCGTAATTCTATTGAAACCTCGTTGTAGTTATATCTGGCCATATTTATATGTGGATATTATATATATATATATATATATATATATATATATATATATATATATATATATATATATATATATATATATATATATATATATAAATATATATATATATATATATATATATATATATATATATATATTTAAAAAAAACCGCCTCAGCTGTTGCTATATATTTACAGCTCCAGCGAGATGTACCTATATAGCGCTGATTTTCAGGCGGCCCCTTAACTCTTTTACCTTTAGCATGCGTGCGGGTCGCCAATACCTATTTCTCGGATGGGAGACTCCATGTTTATTTCCACTGTAACCTTTTACAATTTCAATATTAGTTCCTATATGAACTGTGGGCGTTTTAGTTTATCTATTATTTATGTAATGCCAGTTTAAATCGCTTTATAATTTGATGGAATATTTTAGTGAAAAATAAGGAAACTTTTTTTTTAACATAACTTTCCATAATTGTTGTAATTTTACTTAAACAAAAACAAACATAATTATTAGCACAGTATGATTTTTATTTGTATCTAGTAGTTTGAAAAAGAAGGAAGTACTCAACTCGGTTGTATTTTTTTATACCTCCCTCAATTCTAAACCGATTTGGAAAAGTCTGTTTCATTTGAAAGTGTTGCAAGCAATGTTTCGAGATATAACTACTAGTCTATTTTTTTTAATGGGTGATAATGTAATGGTAACCCCACCCGCGCTATCGGTATACACCGGCGGGGCACCAGTAAATTCTTCACTGGTGCCCCTGGTGATAGATGAGGATGAAGCAGGTCAGTTAGCCCATCGTGACGAATTCAACAAGAATTGTTCACGATGGTTTCCAAGGGGAACCACGTGGAGGTCGACCTAATAGGGCATATTGCTGGGAATGGGGCTGTCAAACTCCATTGTCAACAATCCCTTTCCCCCCCTACTAGTCTATATTAAAAATTTGGTCATAAACTGTCAAAGATTGAAAAACATTTTTAGACAAATCTCTTTTGTTTCCAAGACCTACCAAGTAAGCCTATGAGTAGACCCCTAAAACCTCTATAACATAGTAATTTTGTTGATATTTTATCTTCATCCATTTATAATATTAATGTAAAATAATTGTCATTGAAATCAGGTGAGACTACATTTGGCAGAATCTGTAAACAGTATTAGAACAATTTGGGATTGTAATTAATATAATTAAAAATTATGTCCCAAAGAAAAAAATCTACTTCGATTGGCTCAAAATTAGTTGTTATGATCTAAAAATTAAACTACTGAACCGATTTCGATAACATTTTTATAGGGCTAATCTGTAAATACATATACCAGAGGGAGACTTTATACAAAAGTCGATAAAGCAGTATAAATATACAAAAGTTCGTAAAGCAGTTGTGTTTGCATGGCTGAGTTTCGGTTTGAAGCGTGGGATTTGGCAATGAATTTACAGGGTACAGAGAAATAACACCTGAGTCCTCAGGAATGGCAACGCATGGGGATATCATGGGCGAAACAGTATACTCTGTTATGTATGGTATTGTTATTTATGGTTACCACTTTCCATCAGGTGGGCCGTCAGCTTGTTTGCCATTTTTTTATTTATTTATACTTTTGCACACATTGAAAAACGTCTACAGGGCGGATTGTCATTGTAAGTTGTATAAAAAAAAAAATTGTATCCCACAGAAAAATCTACTTCAACTGCCTCAAAATTAGTTGTTTTGATCTAAAAATTAAACTATTGAGCCGATTTTGATAAAATTTCTATGGGGTTAATCTGTAAATTCATATATTCATACCAGAGGGAGACTTTGTACAAAAGTCGATTGCTTGGGTACCTCTGTCCAATTCATGTTTCAACCGTGAAGCAGTTGTGTTTGCATGGCTGTGTTTCAGTTTGAAGGGTGGGATATGGCGTGAATTTACTGGGTACAGAGGAATAACACCTGAGTCCTCAGGAATGGCAACGCATGGGGGGTATCATGGCCGAAACAGTATACTCTGTTATGTCCATGGTACTGCTCATGTCTATAGGCGACGGTTACCACTTTCCATCAGGTGGACCGCCAGCTTGTTTGCCACTCTAAGTTGAATAAAAAAAAAAAAAAAATTCTTTCAGATAAAAAAAAAATTCTAAATCAGTTTAGAACTGACGGAGTTATGACGTAACAAACATTAAAAAAACACAACCGTATCGAGAACTTTTTTCTTGTGAAATTCGTTTAAAAAAGAAAAAAAAAAATGTTAGTCGAATATCGCCCATAAGAGATTCTTACAATAGAAGTGTAGATAGAAAACTGTGAATAAACCAAGCACTTGTTGCATCAGGAATAACGGCAGCCCGCAGTTCCATTAATCACAGACGAACACAACCCGTTCAGATCGGCCAACAGAAAAGAAAAGTAGAAATAGTCGGGTTTGAGCCTACATTTCACACCGGCCGTTGAAAACATAAAATACGCTACGCTCTATCTATATGTATGTTCCAGGAATCCATGGTTAGAACCTAGATAGAGCGTAGCCATGAATTCCTGAGGGATTGTCAGAAATGAGGATAGTAGTATAATATAAATGAGATAGGAGGTAGTCTGCATTACTAACAATCCCTTCCTCCCCTAATCCGGGAGGGTTGGCAACCCTAGCTACATGGGGGGAAGGATTATTAATGATGCGGACTACCAGTCCCATTGCTAGCAATATACCTGGGCAGGTCGACCTCCACATGATCCCTCCTGGAAACCACCGTGCTGAATTCCATATGCATTCATCACGATGGGCTAACTTACTCACATTTTCAATCTCATCTATCATCCCTCGTTGGTGCCCCGCCAGCGTATACTGATAGGCGGGGTTACCATTCCATTATGATAAAATAATTAAAACCGTTTCAACCGTAAAGCAGTTGTGTTTGCATGGCTGTGTTTCGGTTTGAAGGGTGGGATATGGCGTGAATTTACAGGGTACAGAGGAATAACACCTGAGTCCTCAGGAATGACAACGCATGGGAGGTATCATGGGCGAAGCAGTATACTCTGTTATGTCCATGGTACTGCTCGTGTCTATAGGCGATGTTTATACTTTTCATCAGGTGAGCCAACAGCTAGTTTGCCATTAAGTTGTATAAAAAAATCATCATCATCATGTTATCGTCATTTAAAAAAACAGTCGAGAAATTGACTAATTTCTCCCCACTACAACATCCGCCACGCCGTAAGCGGGAAGCAAATATTAGACAACGAAAAAAAAAAGGCGGTTCAGTCGCTCGACAGAAACGGAAGGGAACACATCGGTCCCTGTGTAGTTTTACTAAGTATAGAATATTCAATTTCATTTATAATTAGAAAGTACCGTTATGATTTATTAAACTTAAAATTCATTAGTTATGTTACTGATTAGATGTGATTTATAGAATTGAAACTTACTAACTAGGTTATTCAAAAATATTAATGTTATAATTGCCTAATTAGAATTACAATGGTCTAAATTTATTATTGTCCTAATTTATATACATAATTATCGATTATAGTGTTGTTAAAAATTGTCAAGAGGGTATTCAGAATATTATGGCTTACTATGTGATATGTTAAAATAAATGTATTAATCCTAAAATTGTTTTTATCAGAAGTGGTATAAAACGACGCTCACAAAATGCCTCGGTCCCGAAAGAGAACATCACGACGACGTGATACCTCCACGAGTTCAAGTCAGTCATCGTCATCTTCTTCTTCGCGTGAAAGGCGGCGAAGAAAAAGTAAGCGTCGGCGTAATGGGGGATCACCAACCGTAAGTCAAAATGTAATATTATCATCGGTGATTCCTCAGTTTGACCCCTTAGTTGACGATATCGATATGTGGATAAACGTGGTAGAATCAAATGCAAATGCCTTCGGTTGGTCTGATCAAATAATCAAGTACCAAGCGTTACAAAAACTGAATGGTACTGCCAAAATGTGGTTAGATTCATTTCAAAAAAATAAAACGATATGGACTTCTTGGAAATGGCGGCAGTGGCGTGATACGTTGTCCGATACATTTCAAATTAAACGTAATATGTTCAATGCATTAAAACAATTAGTAGATGCAAAACCGTTACCTGGTCAATCCTTATACGAGTTTTACTTCGAACAGAAAAGCAAAATAGATCGTTTACATTTAGGATTCAGGGAACAAGATATCGTGTCAATAATAGTGGGTACAATAGGTGACACAAGCATTAAAACGGTTGCAGAATCAGGTAATTTTAAACACTGTGATGATTTAGCATCGTTCTTGCACGGTAAAAATTATTCTTTAATGGAAAAACCGTTAATTCAAAAAGGTTTTTTGACAAATAAACAGAATAATAGTCGAAGGGTTCAAGAACATTATAACGTAAATAAAAAAACCGATAATGATAAAGTCGACTTAAGTTCCAATGGGAACACTTTAGACAAAAAAATTACGTGCTATCGATGCGGCAAAGAAGGTCATGTAAGAAGGAATTGTAATGCTAATGTTCGTTGTACATTTTGTAATAAACAAGGTCACGTTGAAGAGGTATGTTTTCTAAAAAAAAAAGTAAAGGGAGAAGAAGGAGAAAATAATCTTGAAGTTAAAGTTGTCGTGGAATCGGGAACTAAACAAAAGTTTTATAAAAAAGTAATCATGAATAATGTGGCTTGTGAAGCATTTTTTGATATGGGAAGTGATTGCTCACTAATTACAAAACATTTATTAAAAAAATTAGATACCACACCTTTTCGGTTAAATTCAGCGATTAATCTAGTAGGATTTACTACAAATTCGTCGGTTCAAGTAACTGAAGCGGTAGCTCTAAATATCCAAGTTGATACAGTTGAATTATTCATAACTTTGTACGTTATCGATAGTATGAGTAGTTGTGATATTCTTATCGGACGAAACTTTACGGAAGATACTAGTATAATGTATTCTAGAGTTAATGATACATTAACATTTCAACCAGTAACAGAATTAAATATCTTAAAAATAGATGAATATAAATTAAATAACGTGCCTCTTCAACATGAACCTACAATTCGTAAGGTTTTATCAAAATATCCTAACTGCTTTTCTCGAGACTTATCGAATCTTGGTAAAACCGCACGCATCGAATTAGATATTGAGTTAAACTCTTGCAAACCAATTTGCCGTAGACCTTATAGAATGTCGGAATCTGAAAGAAAAATAATGCGAGAAATGACGGATGAGTTATTAAAAAATGGTATCATTCGTAATAGTAATTCGGCATACGCCAGCCCGGCTCTCCTTGTTAACAAATCCTCAGGATCTAAACGGTTATGTGTAGATTATAGGGAACTGAACAAAATTACTATTAAAGAAAAATATCCAATGCCATTAATAGAAGACCTCATTGACAGACTACATGGGTGTAAATATTTTACACTATTAGATTTAAAAAGCGGATATTATCAAATTACCATTAAGCCAGAGTCTATACATAAAACTGCGTTTATTACACCTGATGGACATTTTGAATTTATAAGAATGCCGTTCGGTTTAAGTAATGGACCAGCTGTTTTCCAAAGATTAATGGATACAATTCTAGGAAATCTACGTTTTGGTAAAGTAATCTGCTATATGGATGATTTACTGATAGCTACAGAGACTTTAGAGGAAAACATAGCATGTTTGAAACAAGTATTAGAACTTTTTCAGTTAAACGGACTTACCATAAATTTAGATAAATGTACCTTTTTGAAAACCGTAGTCTCTTTTTTAGGATACGAAGTCTCTAAGGATGGTGTCCGTCCTAGCTCACAAAAAATTAAAGCTGTCAAAGAGTACCCAACCCCAACCACAATCCATCAATTGAGACAATTTTTGGGTTTAATAAATTATTTTAGAAAATTTATAAAGGACTGTGCACTTTTATGTAAACCCTTAACAAATCTACTGAAAAAGGATGTAGTCTGGCAATGGGGTCCTGAGCAAGATAAAGCTGTAAATAATTTAAAAAATAGGTTAATAGAAAATGCGGTATTAACAATTTTTGATCCTAATTTACCCAATACCCTATATACAGATGCCAGCCGGGACGGCATAGGGTGTATACTTATGCAAACAACACAAAATTTAGAAAAACCAGTTTATTTTTACAGTAGACAAACGACTAATGAGGAGAAACAGTATCATTCTTTTGAGCTCGAATTACTGGCTATCGTGGTAGGACTTCAAAAATTCCGTCATTATCTGCTAGGTAATAGTTTCAAAATTATTACGGATTGTAATGCTGTACGATATGCTCTAACAAAAAAAGAAATAATTCCACGCATTAGTAGATGGGTACTGCAGACTCAAGAATTTTCATATGATATTGTACACAGAGCAGGTACCCAAATGAAACATGTAGACGCTTTAAGTCGCAACCCTGTAGAGATGAGTATTCAATATAACCATGTTGAAGTTATGTCTATAAATGAAAGCGATTGGCTATTAAGTGTGCAATTACAGGACCCAAATATTTGCAACATTAGGAATATTTTGATGTCAGGGGATGCCGATGCGAATAAACAAATATTCCGTGAATATGAAATTCTAGGTAACAAAGTATACCGTAGAACCGAATACGGCAGACGTTGGTTGGTACCCAAACTGTGTATATGGCAAATAATTCGAGCCAATCATGACGATGTAGGTCATTTTGCTGTTGATAAAACTGTAGATCGAATCCGTTCAAAATATTGGTTCCCACGACTGAAGAAAACGGTTTCCAAGTACATAAAAAACTGCTTGAACTGTATTTATTATAAAAGTGAACATGGAAAAAAACCAGGTCTCTTATATCCAATTCCTAAATATGCAAGACCTTTCCATACACTACATTTGGACCATTTGGGACCTTTTGTCAAGTCTACTAAACAAAATAGCTATTTGTTAGTAGCGGTTGATTCGTTTACAAAATTCGTATTTATATCGGCGGTTAAAAATACCAAAAGTAAGGTAGTGATAAATGAATTAAATAAAATATTCAAAATATTTGGCAACCCTAAACGGTTAATATGTGATGCAGGTAGTGCTTATACATCAAAAATATTCACAAGATATTGTCAAGAACGAAATATTAGACGACACATCATCGCCACTGCTATGCCACGCTCAAACGGACAAGTAGAGCGATATAATCGAACCATATTAGAAGCATTACGTAGCATGGGAGCAGACATAGACAACAACAAATGGGATCAACATACAACCAATATTCAACAAGGAATTAACAGTACGATTAACAAAACTTCTGCTGCCATCCCAAGCGAAGTTTTTTTTGGTTACAGAATTCGCATGAATAGTGATAAAATTGCTGATGAACACGAGGAAAATGTGATTGACGTTACGGCATTAAGGGAAAAAGTGGACGAAAATATTAAACGAGATGCTGAAAGGCAAAAAAATTCATTTGATTCAAAACGAAAAGAGGCACCTGGTTATAATGTAGGTGATTTGGTAGTGGTTAGAATTCCAAGTTCTGTAAATGACGGACAAAGCACTAAACTAATGCCATTATTTAAGGGTCCATTTCAGGTCACTGAAGTTCTAGGTAAGGACAGGTATAAAATATCTGATATGAGGGGATCCGAAAGAAGCTCAAAGGTTTACAATGGAACTACTTGTGCAGAAAACATGAAATCATGGATCCGGATAGAAAATCATAGCGAGATGTAAGCCGGATGTTATCTCATTATTAAAGGTAATAGCTACTCATAATAGGTGCATGATTTAAGTGTTAACTGTATAAAATTTTTATTTTGTTTGATTGCGTGCTACTAACTCATAATTGACCGTAACTTATTATGAGACAAGTAACCAGAACGTTACTTAAGTAAAATTTGCGGACAATTATTGAGTGAAGTAGCTGGGATGCCAGATATTATGACTTGAGATTGTTGTCGAAGATGTAACGGGTAACCAGAACGTTATCTAGCTTAAACACTTCACAGACAGTCGAAAGCTCATAGTATTGACACTGTAAATTTGTTTAGGATTAGACATAGAATAGTAGAATAATCGTATATTGATATTTTTATTTATGAATATATTTCTAATATACAGCTCGCACGTTCGAGGACGAACGCGTCGCAGGACGGCCGGATGTTATCGTCATTTAAAAAAACAGTCGAGAAATTGACTAATTTCTCCCCACTACAACATCCGCCACGCCGTAAGCGGGAAGCAAATATTAGACAACGAAAAAAAAAGGCGGTTCAGTCGCTCGACAGAAACGGAAGGGAACACATCGGTCCCTGTGTAGTTTTACTAAGTATAGAATATTCAATTTCATTTATAATTAGAAAGTACCGTTATGATTTATTAAACTTAAAATTCATTAGTTATGTTACTGATTAGATGTGATTTATAGAATTGAAACTTACTAACTAGGTTATTCAAAAATATTAATGTTATAATTGCCTAATTAGAATTACAATGGTCTAAATTTATTATTGTCCTAATTTATATACATAATTATCGATTATAGTGTTGTTAAAAATTGTCAAGAGGGTATTCAGAATATTATGGCTTACTATGTGATATGTTAAAATAAATGTATTAATCCTAAAATTGTTTTTAATCATCATATCTGTCACGCCTGAGAAAAAAATGTAGCTGTTAAAATCAATGCATACATATCTTTTGCATGATACTTACATAATAAAACTAGTATAATACTATTAACCGTGCCTTCCCGTCCCGTGTGGTCCTCGGCGTATAATAGGCCACCTCTTCCTTTCCCGTGGGTGTTGTAAGTGGCGACTAAGGGAGGGCGAGGAATGGGCAGCAGCGTCCCTCTTAAAATATCTCCAAAGCCTAACTGTGGTTGCCAATCCGCATGCCAAGCGTGTTAACTACCGACAAAACCCCCATACGGGGAGGCTTATCTTCAGCAGTGGACAGTTAAAAGCTGATATGATGATGAATACATACTACTAACACTCATTTTGTATTGAAAATAGTTTAATGTAATTAATTTAAATATACATGAAATTAGTTTTAAAATGTAACTTCTAAAATAGGTATATGTAGATAGGGTATAATCAAGTTAGTTTCGAAATATAAAATTTTATCTTGCATCGTAAATGCGTTCGATATTTGAATCACGTATCAAATATTTCGAATTCCCGCCAAAATCGTTTCATCCAGAGTAGGTACACAGAGACAGAGAGTCGTGTAACTGACAGAGTACAATCAGACTACACAACGAGGGGTGCAATAAGTCCCGCGCGGTTGCAGATCCGAGCAACAAGTGGGCAGGGGTGCGTGGGATGATCAACTGCGGTCGCCGTGGTTTGTATTCTTGAGATTTTATTATTTAAGCTCTTTTGGTTTTAAAATATAAATACGTAATTTTTTTTAATTGTATATAAATTACGTTTTTCTATACCTGTAGATATACGAGATATAAGGAAAACAATTGTTTGAGGTCAAAGTGAAAAAAAAAAAACATTTTTATTGTTTTATATATTATTTTAAACAAAAAAAAAATCCTTATATATATATCACTTCTTCTCATCATCCTATGTGTAACATTACTTCATTAACATGCACTAATTCGTTATTCAAATAGAAAGTCTTAATTAGAAAACTTGATTCACCATCAATTTTTTTAATGATTTGCTTTTCACTAATTAGATAAGTTTATAAAGAGACAAAACTTTTAATATCGTATACTGTATCGTGACTTTGTGATCGTCGCACGTTCTTAAAATGTCCTTAAATAGAAGATTGTTTAGTGAGACTTTAAAAAAAATAGAACCGATATACAAATATGCCGGTTTAAATTTATATGACAAAAAAGATAAATGGCTACGACGTGCTATATTCGTTTTCAATTTTGTCTGCCTCAATATGGATACAAGCTGCTCAATTAATGCTTTCATATCAGCCGAAGGACAAGAGTTTACTGATCTTTCTTATTTAGCACCGTGTATAATTTATACCTACTTAGCAAATATTAAAATCTATTATTTTGTAGTACACGAAAATACTGTGCATGAATTAGTAAAGCTACTAAAGAAACTAGAAGACGGAGTTAATGAAAACGTCATGAAAGGTCAAAAATCAATTGACTCGGATCGAATTTTTTTAGATCGTACTATAAAAATTTATGACGTTATGTACTATATGTTAGTACTTCTTTTTTCTGTAGCTCCACTGATTGTGACAGCTTTGAAATATTACGAATTAGGAACAGTCAATTTATTGTTACCATTTCCAGTTCTATATCCTTTTGATCCGTTCAATCTTAAAATTTACCCAATTGTGTATATTCATCAAATTTGGTCCAGTGAGTATTATTTTTTGTTATATATAATGCTACGATATTTATTTATTCGTTTTATTCAAAGTCTTTAAAAAATATAATTATTCTATAATACACACGACGATATAACAATAATATTATTATTTCACAGTTGTGGTCGTTATTCTGTTTGTACGTGCAAAGGATTACTTTTTGTACACCTGCTGTACTTATATCAAGGTACAATTTAATCTACTGCAGAAAGAATTTGAAGATCTTCTCTCGCCCTCGGACAATGTTCAAAATTCTATCGATGTTATTCCATTATCAGAATTTTATTCGAAGTTTAAAGATTTAGTTACACGGCACCAGGAATTAATAAGGTAATAATTGGTTAATTAGGTATAATGTTGGTAATATTTGATTGTATAAAATTTTTTATCCTTGCAAAACAAAATCCTTGCCTAAAAAATTTATTGTAGTTAACCAATATAAAAACATTTTTTAAGACCAACTATCCACAGATAATATAATATTAAATTTGTAGTTATATTTTACTTACTTACTACCTTTACTGTTTAGGCAATTTACCTGTGTAACTCACTACCTGCCCCTCGGTGTGCTCAAACTCTCGATAGCTTTAAAACCTCTGTTAAGTCCTACTATCTTTCCCTTTAAGTACTCTTTTCCTGTGTTCTCTCTTTATCTTTCTCCTCCATTCTCTCCTGTTGTATGTGTGTTATTAAATATATGATATATTAAAAAACACATTTCGTAAACATGCTTATGGGATAAACACATTTATTTTTATTTTCTATTATTTAAAAATGTACTTAATATTTTTATTATGTTAAGTTATGTACATACCATATACAAATATGTTATAATTATATTCGTAAATTGATTTTATTGATATATTTCAGATCTGTGACCATGTTAGAGGTAATATTTACGAAATCAATGTTGTACAATATTGGAGCGAGTTCCTTAACGATATGTTTGACTTTATTTAATGTTACAGTAAGTTAAATTGTTCAAGAGTTGAATTGTTTTATATTTTTTACTAAATTTAAAATTTTCAGAAGTTATGAAAAATATCAAAAATATTGTTTAATCATACAATTTTTTTAATATTGCTAATATATTTTAAATATTATTAAAATATTGTAGTTTTTAAAATTATAGATATAAATACTAATTTTTTTTTTCTTTTACAGATAATCAAAGATACTGTTTTAGTGATGTCATTCTTTATTTTTCTTTGCGTGACATATCTACAAATATACTTTTTGTGCAATTTTGGTCATATAATATCGCAATCGGTAATATTCAAATTATTGATATCATAAAATAAAAGAAAAATCAATCTAGGAACAGAGTGTAAGAAAACGCTTCTGAACACTAAATGTTAAATTCGTTATTTGTAGCAATTTTTTAAATGTTCATTCTATGTAAATAACTTCAGGTTTCAAAAGCGATTTTCGTTTTATCATAATACAAAAATTTAAAGTGTTTTTGACAGAACAACGTACTATATAATAATTCTTTGTTTTATATAAATAAAGCTAATATATATAAATGCCTACACAATATATAAAATATAAAATGTACGGCAATATTTTATTGCAGAGTATCGAAGTAAGTGACGGTATCTACAACAGTCAATGGTATTTGACAGACGCTTTGGTTGGAAAACATTTGTTACTAGTAATGATGAGGTAAATATTATTTTAGTACTAGAAAAGAAATAATATTTATATAACATAAATAAGTAGGATTCAAGATTCAAGCAAAAATATTTAAAGATTTCGTTAATAATTAATTTAATATTGTAGTGGCAGTAAATATAATGTAAAATATGGGTCTGATATATTTTTAGATCACAGAGAAGGTGCAAATTAACCGCTTACGGTTTCGCTGACATCGACTTGAAAGTGTTTATGAGGGTAAATATTCTATTTTTATCTTTTTTTTTTTTACAATAATCATATATAAATAAGTTTTATTAATAATTTTACAATAATAGCAATTTTCTTGTTACAGATACTAAGCAACGCTTGGTCGTACTTTGCTCTATTAAAAACAATTTATCCTTAAATGAAGTAGCTACGCACATAGACGATAACAATTTATTCCGAACACTTATTATAGACAAAACAATTACTCACTTAGTGTAAATAATATGTTATTATCCTGCACGCGTTAAGAACTTCTATATGACTAAAAATATCCTCCTTAAAATAACAAAATGATTAATTTCGCACGCATATGTGTACATCAAAATATGAACAGACTTATACGACCTAATTAGATGTTTTTATATATTCTTTATTATAACAGATTACAGTTTATAATCGCGTGAATTTTAAGAGATTACCTATTTAAGTGTAATAGGTACTTAACTAAATATATTACTCAGCTATTTCATGTGCCTATAAAAAGTTTATATTAGCTGCGCTGTTTCGATTAGGTAAATATTTTGATCAGAATGTCACTATAAAAAGCAAATGGAAATTTATTTATAATGTTAAAAGTATAAATTATATTATTTGTTGATTTTATTATATAAAAATATAATCATCCACATAAAAAAAGAAACCATTAATTTTATTTGCAGTTTTGATTAATATATTTTTTTCAATAAAATAACCTGTTATGATTATTTAAAAAAATATGTGATAAATTCACAAAAATTAATTGTTTAATTAGACAAGTTTTTGAGAATTAAGGCCTATTTATTTATTTACTCCTTATTGCACTACTTAAAAAATAATACAAAATGTAAAATTAATGACTATATTGATTCTACACTGTTAACTTGTAAGTACTCTATTTGTAGCGTTCAAGTGAATTTAACAACATTATTATTGGCTGGCAACACTAAAATTGTATTCTTATAATAGCAAATTGTTTTATACACCCGCAATAAACGTCAATAACAGTGTGTTTGCGTCTCCACATTTTTTATTCCTTACATTGATCTCAGCGACCGTACACAAAGTAACAGTTCATTATAAAAAGTTGCTACAATTGTACAAAAGATACTGACCAGATTTCTATAATATTTGTATTAGAAATTATACTCTCTTAGACAACTGCGTGAAAAAGCAGGAAAATTAAAATTTTTATTCAATGTATCACAATTTTGTCGGCCGAAGATGCACATCCCAACAAGATATGAGTACAAAAACCCAGTCCGCGCTGCGAGTTTGCGACTGTGCGCGGGAAATCCGTATCGACTGTCGCGTTATTTGGTTCACACGTGTTCGCTCAACACATCGGCGCTCACCTGAACAATGATTCAAGTTGGTGTTATTTTTCATTTCAATACACAACACAACATTGTATCTATTACGAATCGATAGTAAATATTCAATACTTAATCTGTGACACTCAAGTCTATAGATTAAGAATAGTATGTTTTAATCCATAGACATAGATAAGAAATATTACTATAGACGTAGAAAGAAAATATCATATTATCTTTAATCTATGATATTTTTAATTCATTTATATACATTAAGAACTAGCTGTATCCCGCGGTTTTGATCGCTAATATTGGTAAGTACATGAAGTATTCAATAGCGAGGATGAGTCGTTCTGTCACTTATGCGACCCAGAACTACAAAAAAAAACTATTTAGTACTTTTTTGCGTTAAAGAGTAATAAATATGCATCCTTCGTTACAAACATTTGCATTTACTATAATACTTTTAATAAAATATTACACTATTCTAAATCTACGGATTGAATCTATAGATATACAACATGCTGCACGTATATCTGTAGTTTCTATAAACCGATCTATTCAAAACTACCTCATTGAATAATAACCATTCAAAATATTTAAAAATTATAATATAATATTATAATTTTCTGTCAAGATACAATTTATAAAATATTAATTTTTAATTCAAATAGGAATAAAAATAAGAAACGAAAATAACAGCAACATCAAAAAATTCTATTTTCGATGTTATTATTTATATTATGTCTTCAAAATATAAGAATAAATAACTTATTAAGAAAATAAATTTAAAACATCTAAAAATCTCTACTGTCAAATTATTTATAACACCTACAGACAAATCCACAAATCTCAGACTAGTTCATGAATAATTAAAATCAAGTAGACAGTGAGTTAATTACTATTCATTACACTGTAATTCAGAAGCCCATTGTTACAAAATTGAATGTGTGTTATTAAAAAATAATTGTATACATCCATAAATCGACATTACTTAACTGTGTAATTACATTAAATTGTTATTAAATTGAAAAAAAAAAATTAATAACTGGCCACTTTGACGTAAGAGTTAGTGCTAAGTACGATTAAATTTTACAAGTACTATTTTGCTTTGCAAAAAAGTTACTTCAATCATAGACGTATAAAAACGTATACCGTGACAAGAGCTTAGTGTCCCCATTGCTAGCATTACATACATACATATTTGTCACGGCTGTCTCCCATTAGGATAGGCAGAAACAATGGAACGCCAATGCTAGCAATATACTCCAATAAAATCGATCTCTTCACGGTCCGTCCTAGAAACTATCGTGATTAATTCCTCGTGAAATTCGTCATGATGGACTAACTTACCTAACTTCATCCTCACCTATCATTCTATACTAGTGCTCCGCCAGCGTATACCGATAGCGCAGGTCCGTCCTAGAAACTATCGTGATTAATTCCTCGTGAAATTCGTCATGATGGACTAACTTACCTAACTTCATCCTCACCTATCATTCTATACTAGTGCTCCGCCAGCGTATACCGATAGCGCAGGCAGTGTCTTCATTCCATTTTCATCTTTTAAATAAACAGCGACGAGATTTCGTAAAACAATACGCAAATCCACATTCTAAATTTAAAATTCAAAAATTAATTCTGATTGACCATTGTAATTGTGTAATATAGTCACAAAAAAAAAAAACATTCGAATCAAGACTTTTTTGAAGTCGTCTAAAAAAGTAACGAGTGAGTTGTGGACCGTCTCCTTTTTGAAGTGATTTAAATTTTTCTTCATACCAATATACTGGTTTGTTGATTAGAATTATGTAGTATGTTTAATTCCGCCAAAATTTGTATTCGTGCAAGTTCCAACATTCGAAGATTGACTACTATTATTATTACCAGAAATTCTATAACGTTCCATATTAACTATCAACCTCGAACTATCATTTCGTCCGCGCACGTTTTGCATAATATAATATACCAAATTAATAAAAAGTGAAGTAATGTTATCCAATAACTATTTTTTGGCAATTAGCGGGAGAAATACGTTACCCATGATAAATTATCAGAAAAGATTAATCATTTTGAAAATATGATACGGAATTCTAATTACCTCATTAAAAAATAACCCTTCCATTTAATTACATAAACTATAATCAGTGTTCAAGTATAATTAAAGAAAGCTTTATATACTGAGATTTAAAACAAAAAACATCAAAACGTTGAAGAAACTTATTATGTTCACTTGAAAAAAAAATCTATCCGGTAAAGTTTTCATTATAAAAGTTGAAATATGACATTGCAACCACTATTATTCGATGAGTCCTTAAAGAAAATAGAATTTTTATTTAACTGGACCGGTTTATCGCTAGAAAGCGGGAAAAGAACGCCCATAGACACATTAAAATGTAGAGCAATTTTTATTTTTAATTTCATTTGGCTGAACAGCGATATATTTGGCGCCATTTCATGGTTCGCAGACGGTATTGAAAATGGAAAGAGTTTTACGGAATTGACATATCTGTTTCCTTGTACAACGCTCAGTTTTCTGGCCAGTATGAAATCTATAATACATATAAGAAAAGAAAATATGGTCAATGAGCTTATAGACGATATGAGGAGTTTAGAAACACAGAAACTACGTGAAAAAACAAACGGTTCTGTTCTTGAAATGGCTAAGAAGGAAATAAGATTCTTGAATATAGTGCTAAATGTATTGAATACGTTTAATGTAATGATGGTGGTGGTATTTACAGTTGTACCATTGATTTTAATAGCTATTCATTATTTGAGAACAAGCGAGGTACAGTTAATGTTGCCTTTTTTAAACGTTTATCCGTTTGACCCTTACGATATTCGATTTTGGCCTTTTGTCTATACAAAACAAATATGGTCAGGTATGTATGTATTATAAACTATTTAATAACATAGATCAATAACATCTAGGTAAAGTTTTATAAACCTATTTTTATATGAATACACCAATTGGAAGTATGCGAGACAAATTTATAAGGTTAAATTAAAAAATAAAAATAATATGTAATTTTTACGAATATATGTATGTCAATGAACAACATAACCTTCAAGAAAAGAGCATATTCCTTTTTAAAAGGCCGGCAGCACACCTTCAATGCCGTAGGTGTTGTGGGTGACCATGAGCGGCGGTAGTCACTTACCATCAGGTGAGCCGCATGCTCGTTTGCCCCCTGTGTTGTAAAAAAAATAAAATAAACAGTTCATAATTATTTAATATACAATAACAAATAAATAAATAAATGATCGTCATGATGTTTAGGGTGGAGCAATGTATAATATTGTGACAATTTTCGAACAAAAATAACTAGACAAACTTTACTACTACATAGTTTATACATAAGTAATTATATCTTATTTATTACAGAATGCATAGTACTTCTCGAGATATGTGCAACAGATTATTTCTTTTACACTTGCTGTACGCACCTTCGGATACAGTTCCAACTGTTACATGAAGCTATTGTGAGTATTATACCATCCGCGGGTATCTCGGCGAAAGTGTCCTACGACGAAGAAATGCGCAGCTCATTTGTGGAGTTTATTAAATGGCATCAAAAGTTGATCAAGTAAGTCATTTATTGAAATACGTTGTGCGTTGGTGCCGTATGGTCTCGGCATAGAATGGACCACCACTTCCTTTCTCGTGAATATCGTTAGAGGCGACTAAGGGAACTTAATAGCACAGAGATAAGCAGCGGCGTCCCTGTTTAAGGATCACTAATATCTAACTGTGGTTGCTAACCCGCCTGCCAAGCGTGACTACTATTGGCAAAACCCTCTCTTTGGGCAAAATGGACATAACAGAGTATACTGTTTCGCCCATGATACCCCCCGTGCGTTGCCATTCCTGAGGACTCAGGTGTTATTCCTCTGTACCCTGTAAATTCACGCCATATCCCATCCTTCAAACCGAAACACAGCCATGTAAACGCAACTGTTTCACAGTAGAAACATGATTGGGACAGAGGTACCCAAGCAAACGACTTTTGTACAAAGTCTCCCTTTATGGTATGGTATGATATATGGTACGTTGTATATAGAATAATGAAGAAAATGTGTTTAGAGCAATAGAAAAATACATAAGTGGTTCTCTCTACGTAAATCTATCTCATTTAATGTCAAAAACTCAATATTATGACCTAATGGTAATTTCCCTTAGTCGTCTCTTACAATACACACGGGAAAGGAAGAGGTTTCTCATTCTATGCCGTTGCCAAATAATAGCAATAATCAAGTATAATTTTCAGATCTGCGGACGTGCTGGAGGTCATTTACACAAGGTCCACTCTGTTAAACTTCGTTATAAGCTCTGTGGTTATCTGTTTGACGGGATTCAATGTGACGGCAAGTTATTCGAATTACGCTTTTTTATATTACTAGGAAATAAGTATAATATTATATATATATATTTTTTTTTTCAGAAGTGCAATTAAGAAATTATATCCGGGCGTCAAGGAATTGTTAGTAATGGAGACAGAATTACTGAGAATCCCATTGCTAGCAATATACCCAACCAGGTCGACCTCATCGCGGTTCCCGATATATATATATATATATATAACTAAAAATTTTTTAATGGATGATAACCCCGCCTGCGCGACCTGGTAGGATATATCGATAGCAATGGGGCTAACCTCCCTATTACGAGGGGAAAGGGATTGTTGGTAGTGGGGTCTAATTGACCTATTGCTACCAATATACCCTGTCAGGTCGACCTCCACGTGGTTCTCCTCCCGCTGGGAACCATCGTTACCATTCCATTGTCACCCATTAAAAAAACCTCACTATTACTAACAATCCCTTCTCCCCGCGTTTGCGGGGTTATCATTCTATTTTTGTCCACTGATCAACTCTGCGCGTTTTATATTACGATAGTGAAAAAAATAAAGTTAATAACTTTCTCGTTGATTAAAAGTAATTGTGTATTCTTATTTGCAGACCAATACAGACTTGGCATTTGTCGTGTTATTTCTAACGTTCCTCTTCATGGGTTTACTTCAAGCGTATTTCTTGTGTTTCTTCGGTGATCTACTAATGAGATCGGTAATATCTTTTATTGTTAAGATTTAGGTGTACTTAGCATATATGATATTTTATGTACAGATTCACGCAGGTGAAGCCGGGGGATGCAGTTAGTTGAATATGAATATATCTCAGAAACATCATCTCCCTACCCTTTTCTCTTTTCATTTAAGAGTTTCCTCTTGTCGATGCAACTAGTTCATGCATCTTCCTCAAGCCAGCTCTATCCCAGGCTATATCCTTATCCCACCTATTATTTGGGGTCGGCGTAATATGTTTTTTATCCATATTACAAAAAGATTTGGCTTATAGTTTTACGACCGGCTGCCTGCCTGACGTCAATGCACTTTGGGAATGCATTTGTTGGTGGTTTCCGCCACCTAGGGTATAGAGGAAAGGATTGAGGAAAAAAGGAAGGAAACGTTGGCAATGCGTATAGGAAATTGGTAAATAAGAGGAATAAGTGACTTATGTAGGAAAGGAAAGGGGGGGGACACTGTAGTTGCGGAAAGGACTGGGACACTGCAGCGGCTCGGGAAGCCGGGGTAGCATATCCGTATGCCCTTATTCTAGAATCAGACAGATTTTTAGAGAAGGACACGCATGACGTTAAATATGTCTCTTCCTTCTAGAAAAACACTAGTTTAAAAAAAAATTGTAAACAAATATCCAATCAATCCATCGATTTTTTTATTTGTATCTAAAAAAGGACTTTAAGCCTTCTTTTTGGGGAGTTTTGCCCGTAATTAACACGCTTGGCAGGCGGATTGGCAACCGCAGTTCGGCTATAGAGATGTTTTAAGAGGAACGCTGCTGCTCATCCCTCGCCCTCCCTTAGTCGCCTCTTACGACACCCACGGGAAAGGAAGGGGTGGCCTATTCTATGCCGGGACCACACGTCCAGTTCTATTGAAGCACTTTAACATACTCCCATATTAATACTAATGGTCTTTATATTCACCCTACCTTTATATTTCAGAGTTTGGAAATAAACGAGGCAATTTACAATTGCCGCTGGTATTTGGCGGAGTCCACGTTTGGGAATGATTTGCATATAGTACAAATGCGGTAAGCTTTTGTTTTTTTTTTCCTTAGCAACTTAAACCTTTTATCATCGCACCGCTCGCCATCGACAGGGGAATTCATGCTCACAGTCCTGAGCCTAAATTTTTTTTATACCACTGAGGTGGCAAACAAGCATACGGCTCACCTGATGGTAAGTGGTTACCGTAACCTATGAATACCTGCAATACCAGAGGTATTACGCGTGCGTTCCGACACTAAATAAACCTTTTTACCCCCCTTTTGAAGAACCCCATGCTGTAGTTTCTTGGGAAAACCTCGGCAGGAACCTCATTCCACAACCTGAGTGTTCGTGGAAGGAAACATCACTGAAACCGCGCAGTATGTCTGCATTAGTACCGCGAAATGGTCACGTACAGTGCGGTTTCAGAGAAATTTTCTCCCGCGAACGCTCAGCCTGTGGAAGGTGCTCTCTGCCGAGGTTTTTCCTAGAGACTACAGAATGGGCTTCTTCAAAAAGGATATATTAAGGTTTCTTCAAGGTCGGAAACGCGCACTTAATACCACTAGTGTTGCAGGCGTCCATAGGCTACAGTGACCGTTTACCATCAGACGAGCCGTATGCTTGTTTGCCACTTTTGTGGTATAAAAAAAGTAGCCAGTATGAGTTATAGACAGATTTATGTTAAGACTGCTTTCACATTGTTAATGATGAGCAGCAGAGTCCCTCTTAAAACATCACTAACTGCGGTTGCTAATCCGCCTGCCAAGCATGGCAACTCCAAATGAGTAAAGGCTCCTATTGAGTACGAAATTAGCCGAACATCCCTAAATTTGTAAATAATTAACAGTATAAAACATTAAACGTAGCTGTCCCTTTTTATCTCATGCATGCGATAGCGATGACGTGTCTATCACTCGAATGCTATTAGAGTATAATATAACTCACGATAGTTATTATTCAACAAAGAAAAATGAGACAGACGCAGCTGTCTGTTTTCATTTTTTGCGTGCAGTAGTGATGACGTGTCTATCGACTCAAATGCCATTCGTTCAGGGTACTGAACTTATAAACAATAGAGGTAAAACAATATATATATATATATAAAATAAGATCACATTAATTGCTTGTAGTTCGCAAAAACCTTGCAAGTTGACTGCCGCCGGCTTCGCAGACGTAAACCTCAGGGCGTTTATGAGGGTTAGTACTATTGATCTCTAATTGTTTACTTTATTGTTAAAAGTTTTGTAAATAGGTACAATTTTTTATTGATACTTGATGGAAAGTGGTAACCGTCGCCTATAGACATGAGCTGTACTATGGTTACAACAGAGTATACTGTTTCGCGCACGATACCCCCAAGCGTCGTCATTCCTAAGGACTCAGGTGTTATTCCTCTGTACTCTGTAAATTCATTGCCATATCCCACCCTTCAAACCGAAACACAGCCGTGCAAACACAACTGCTTCGCGGTAGAAACATGTTTAAGCAAATAATATCTCGTTACTTTTTTGTCTGTTTCATCGCAGAAGCACACAAGTATTTTTTTTTTTTAAGATTATTAGAATTTTTATTATTATTCATATAATAGTATTTGTTACATAATAACATAATTACATTTCTGTATTTCCAAATGTTGAGTGGAAGAAAATGCTATATAGCATTTAATACACTTTTTGTACCAAATATTTTCTTTCTAATAAGGTCAATAAGAAATAAAAAAATAAATTTGTTACTGCCTTGAAGTAGCTCTGCTTTGGCTGTTTCAATTTGGAAATTGTGACACGGTAGTGAAATTTTAAAGCATAACACCTTAGTCCTCAGGAATAATGAAGTAAGTACCATAGCTATGCTACTATTCTCGTCTATAGGCGATGGTTACCATTTTTCATCAGGTAGGCTGTAAGCTTGTTATTATATGTGTTACTAGCAAGTCGGCCCAGCTTCAAACGTGTAAATTGAATTTTCGAAAATAATATACTTAGATTATACAGATAGAGCCTCGAATCTCAAAAACGGGTCAACTTTTTGTCAGCTAATTGTCAAATTAGCTGACTCGTTTTTTTATCAGTGTTCTATATACTTACGCATACAATGTATCTTGACGTATTATTTAATAAATAAAATGAGAATTTACGCATTAAAAAGATGCAGAAATTATAAGACAAATATAGAAGTTATAAAGGAATCGCTCATAATTATTTATCACCCAAAATTGTATGAAAAATTTGACCCACTTCTCTCGAAGCATTTCTACGGAGACACTCTATTTATATAATGTAAGTATACAACCAATGTTACTTGCTGATAATGTAGCTTTCATGTGAATTTTTAAGATCTGTCAAATAGTTTTTGAGTTTATTCATAACAGACAAACAATCAAATCCTTCCTCTTTAGAATATTAGTATAGATAAAAAAATCTGTAAATACTTTTTATTTGCAGGTGTTGAGCAGTTCGTGGTCTTATTTCGCGCTTCTCAGAACACTTTACAGTACACACGACACGCAATAAAAATTAAAAAAAAAAAATAGATATTGTAAAAACAGATAGGGATAATATAAATATTACGGAACATATACACACAGAGACATATTTAAGGAGAGGGGAGTGGAATCTCCATGCCCACCCCAGAATTAACTGGTGCCTACACTAGAATATGAGTGAAAAAGACAGCTTTTTTTTATACAACTTAGAATGGCAAACAAGCTGACGGCCCATGGCAACGCATGGGGCGTTGCCATTCCTGAGGACTCGGGTGTTATTCCTCTGTACCCAGTAAATTCACGCCATATCCCACCCTTCAAACCGAAACACAGCCATGCAAACACAACTGCTTCACGGTTGAAACACGAATGGGACAGAGGTACCCAAGCAATCGACTTTTGTACAAAGTCTCTCTCTGGTAATTCACAAAGACATTTATTCATTTATTTAGAATTTAGAAGTAGAAGTTTGGCTTATGGTGATGTTTCAAGAGGCTGTTGCCCATCCCTCGACCATTAAGTTCCCTTAGTCACCGCTTACGACACCCACGGGAAAGGAAGAGGTGGCCTATGCCGAGAACACGACAAGCTCTCCACAACTCAAATAGGTATCAAACATGTACACCTACTTACGCACGTACCTATAGATTTATTAATTTTTATTTATTTATTTATACTTTTAAACACACATTTAAGCACACATAAAAATATATCTACAGAGTGGACTTAAGGCCTGATGGCATTCTCTACCAGTCAACCATTGCGCTAAACAGAGGGAGCAAATGGCTGTGAATTGATTTAACAAAGCAATTTGTAAATTAAATAAATATTTTGCAAGACAACAACATTAATATGTTTTAAAATAAATGAACAAACATATAAAATAAAATATGGAATGATACACTTATAAAAATTATACATACATAAATCACATGCAATACAATACATAAATTATTATACATAATACATATTAATATAGTAATTATATAGATAGGCTCTCGACAGTCTGCTGTCGGAGGATTCTTGGATACTTCGGTCATGTCGCTCGACGACAGTCCGACAATCTGGACAAACTAATGGTTGTGGGCAAGATAGAGGGAAAAACACCACGCGGACGATCGCCTAATCGATGGTCGGACCAAGAAACCGTCGTTACGGGACTGTCAATTGCAGCTGCCCTATGAGAAGCTGAAGACCGTACAAAATGGAATAACATCATAAGAGAGGCAACGGACACCTTTCAAGGACACGAGTTTCAGTAATGAAGAGGACGAAGAGAAAGAGAGAGAGATAATAATTATATAACTCAAGTCATATTATAGTACAAATTTATGTATAAATATAATTAATTAACTATAAATCTTATGTGTTTAACCTATGGTGTTTCATTTCATTTATAAACATAATTCTGTTAATACCTATATAACTACTGTAAAATAAACTTTTTACCCTCTACTACATACGCGTGGATTCAGGAACAATTAAAACATACCATTTCTAGATAACGTATCAAAATAAAACCTACAGCAGTTTTTAAGTTAAACCCTCAGGAACTTAATTATGTCCAACTGATGCAGTAGTTCTACCGGTAAAAGAATTAAATGAATATCACAAATAAAAAAAATAAATAAAAAAAATCATCAATGATTTCGAAAGAACAGAGAAACCTCCCAGTAATAACGTAAATATCGCTATGAAGGAAAATTTCTTAACTGCAGTAAAAGATAAAAAGCAATATGCACGTATCATTATTTATTCAAGAATACGGCTCCGGGCCATAATTTTGATTCTGAACTTAATATTAGAGTATATTGCCGCGGAGCCTTCGCAGGTAGCAAAATTCACATAGACGTGTCTCACCTTCACAAAAAAAGGTCGACAATTCTAAGAATTCCGTTGCTAACCTTTATATAAAGAAATCTTTTTTGTGGCTCTATGGTCTGACAAATTTTTTTGCGTTCCATTTTCAAAACTATGATTCGAATTTCTACCAAAGAACCTAAAATTATGTCTATTAATTCCTTGCGCGGCACAGAATGCATGTACGTGATATTTTTTTTTGTAAGTACCTTCAATACCAAAACGTTATGAGATGTTGAATGGATTTAACCTATTGGGAATTCGTATTATTTTCATAAAAGAAACTTATGTTGGTATTGTTGGTGTATGGCGGAATTCTTTGTATAACTGAATTCCGAGTAGGTATGTTTTTGGTTTTATAAGAATTCATAGTTACAACCTTAAGTTAACACAAAATAAAACTTACCGTACCTTTATGAATGAGAAGTTATATATATAGATACTCTTTATAAATTATCTTGATCGAGAATCGAATCCAGGAATTTCTTTTTGCAAACATAGTTAACTAAAACAGTAACTGTAAGCTACGGTTTTACCCATGTAAATCAGGTATACCCACCACCTAAAAACTGAATTCCATACAATTTTTGGTGAGCCGTTTAAATGTGTTTATTATTTTAATAAGTAATGTTAATAAAGTATTACACTAGAATATAGATTTTTTTACATATATATATTTATAATGTATGTAAAAAACAATATTGCAGTAAAATCAAGTTTTGTTAGCAGGTGCCGATTACCGATTCTTACCGCCCACTTTACCGGTTTTCCTCATCTATAATCTATGGAAAATCATAGAGCCGTGTGACAGTGACAGTATCGTTGCATTTATTAATAGAAACCATAGACTATAAAATATTTTATATGTAAATCAAATAGGTATATTAATATGTAGATTGTTCGATCACACGGCTTTTGAAAACAGGTAAAAATGGTAATATTCCACGTACCTGGATATTACGTATAATTTTCTTTTCACAATATAGTATTTCTCAGTATCATCTAACTACCTATCTACTTTAATCTTATACCTACCTAAATAATATTACAACGATAAATATTATGGAAAATTGTAATTACCTGGGTTGACTGATCCTCTACAAATGTTTCGTCAAGAACAATTTAACCTTTTTATTCTTGTATAAGTTTTTTTTTTATGTAATAGACTCGTCACAAACCTTATCTAAACATTATTATTAGGACACCTCAACACATACGATATTTATGATTTTATTGTTCTGTTGTTTCTGTGTATCCCAAAGGGAGACGAGCGGCATGCTACATTTTTTTATTCAACATAGATTGGCAAACAAAGCTACATACTTACAATAATATTATCTGAAAAAAAAAATATTGACAGAAGTGTTTATATGTACTATGTTTAAATTTGCAATTCTTTAATTTTTTATTCAATTTCAATGCAATCTTACATATATAAAAAAAATTTACTAGCCGAGGTCTGTACATAGGAGATATTGAGGTCGATTGTAAGGCGCTTTTTCTTTAAATCTATTTCTTAATCCACTATTTTACTTTGATATTTTCGCAAAAATTACTATATTAAGAACCATCATAAACTAATTTATAATAATTTTGGACCTAAATCTATAAGAAATTTAGTTCATATCGGTTAATAGAAATTTAATTTTAGTGACAGAGAAATGACATCCTAATATTAACCCTATTTAAAAATAATAATATGTGGGTTGGTCTTAATAAGATATCCAAATAGTAAGTTTTAGATATTTTGTCTTTCTGTCCGTATGTCTGTTCCGGCATTACGCAAAAACTACTAGACTAAATTTGATGTGGTTCACAGTTGTTTAATTTTGGACAAAATTTGAGTTAGACCCAATTAAAAACTAGTGTATGTTTTATCTTGATGCATCATATAAAAGTAATGCATTTCATATGTTTTCCTACTTTTGAAATCCACGCGTTTGAAGTAATGGTCAAAAAACTTGTAAAACATAATTCTACGACTAACGCCATCTATGGTTTCGGAATATTTCAACAGGAGAAAATAAAACAGCACATCGCTCTGAAGGAGCCTGGGCTGCTTTACCAACATAACATTGAAGAGCTGTCATGGCGTGTTGAAGTGTGTGCTTTTTTGTACACTAAACATAAATAATGATTCTCAGACAGTTTATTTTACTTAAATATACTAAAAACTGTGTCGGTTATTGTAAAGTATCATGATTTTTGTGTGTTAGTGATATATATAGACGCTAGTGTGCGCTAAAATGGACAAGAAAAATGCTATTCGAAGAGCCAAAAGGCCTTCCAAAGTGCTTGAAGAAAATTATTGGGATTGCAGCGTTTGTACGTACAGAAATAATGCAGAGGCATTTAAATGTTCCATGTGCGATGTCAGGAAAGGTAATTCACTTGTTAAATTTATGTAAATCACGTTTCTTTGTGTAGCAACTCCAGTGTGAATGCTCTAAACTATAGATCGATTTTTGGTTTCAAGTACTGAATGCTTGATTTGGTTCACTAAAAAGATCCAAATATACAGTTATTTGGGTATTCCTTCTATTTTGTAAACAGTTGAGACAATATTTGACAAAAAATAAGCAGTCGGTACCAAAACTGTCAGGTACAGTAATTTTTTTTTAAATTGAGTACATGAAATGAACAAACCTACTTAAACAACTTTTTTATTAATGTTAATCTTAGAATAATTTCAATATAAACATTTGTTAGCACCTTATTACAAGTAATATTATTTTGTATTAAAGTAGTTACTATCCACCTAATTTAGACAAAATTAGAAAAGGTATTCACTGACCAAGACTAGTATAATTTTAAATACTTGCTAGTATGCACATAGATAAATAGTTTATTGAGATTCTATATTTCTTAAAAAAATAGCAAGAAATTCTATCAGGCTCGCTATTAGTTTATTTGCTATTCCAAGTTGAATAAAAATAAGTTAGTTACTGGTTAAAATATTTCTTGAGTAACTATGTCAGTAGATGCTCTATCATTAAAATATACATATTTGTTGTAAATCACTTACTGTCTTTCTAATTAATTTAATTTAAATATTCTGAATACTAATTTATTATTTAGTTGGTAGATACATATCTAGATGTCTCTAACTATATATGTTTTGGTCCATTAATAAATTTACATTGGTGCTATTCATGTAATCCCAAACATATAAATGTTTGAGATTATGCCGATATTATAAGTTATAGAAATATTTGAGAGCCGACTATAATTTAAAGTAGATAACAGTTTTTAGTATTCATGATAAATTATATTTGAATTACCTAATATCAGATCAATAATTTACTAAAAGTATGTTAAAAAATAGTATGTTATTAGAAAATATTTGTATTTCATATGGTATTATATATTTATATAGTTCTTTCAGAGATAAGTCCACTTAATATACAAACTTAACATGTTCTGTTAAAAATAAAATAGATATTAAGGAATGACATGTGCAAGTATATAATCAATTAATATAAAACCTTTTGTTTATTTAAGTATTTTTTATGCAAATGTCATGTTGATAAAAAGATATGTCAAGATTAACTAATTTAGCTAAGTACCTATGGGAAAATAGATTGTAGGTATGTTTTGTATTTTAAACATACCTACTATTCTATGTTTAAGATACAAAACATACATTAATTATGTTTATTTACCTGAGATAATAAATAAAAAGTTCAGAATTTTGCCACCGTCGTCTGCTGGCGCTGCTATCGCGTATTATCCGACGAAATTACAAAGTTCCAATTCCATATAACATACCGTTTGTCTAAATCTGTACATTTGGTTGGGTAGTATCCATTGACCTTTGTGACGTCATGTGCTCAAGTACAGTTGCTCGTAGTAATTCTTTAGCATATTTGTGTGAGGGCAATAGGTAAATATCTAGTTGCATATAATTATATACCAGCTCGTGTCGCATAATAAATAATGCATTGTAATAAGGTATATACATACATATGAACCTACTAAGTGTATTCTATAATAAACTAGGTTAAATGTTCATTAAATTCTGTAACAATTTAGGTTTCCTTAAAGGATAAATAGGTGGTAGGTTAGATTATATTTTATAAATGAACTATATATATATATGCATATATTTCAAAACTAGGAAAACTAATTTGATATAATATTCCATCTTTTGTAAATTCATTTTTAAAACTACTCATTTTTCTGATTAATAAGGTAGATTCGAATGTGATTCGAATTTACTACCGCAAAAATACTATTCAAACCGAAACACAGCAATGCGTTTAGCATTAACGAACGTACCTTCACCATTAGGGTTTATGTATCGAGCCAAAATGAAATCATAGTGACTTGTAAATTCGTAGCACCGCCATCTAGTGTGCGTTCTACTAATACGTGTCAATGTCTCCATTGCTACTTCAACAAATTACGTTACGAGTTATAAATTACAGTAGATTTACCGTATTTTTTATTAATATTATAATTATAAATAAAATAATATTACATAGTAGTAATATCTTTAGTAATATTACTATTATTGATGTTAAAAAGGTTTTTTTTTATTATTTTTGTAAATATCACTACATAAAATATATGTAGAAGAGTTCATGGTGGTATTTCCCGGAATTGTTTTGTCCCGTTTAGTTGTTTGTACACTTTGAAATGGTTATACGAATTCTTAATGTAAACTGCACTGGCTTATAATGATTTAGATTCGATACAAGGAGATATTCCTGGTTCTATATAAAAAAAAAATGAGAAATAGGGTTTTCGGAATTATGAAACAAAATAAATTTACTCAGTACTTTTGTTGCACAAAGATATTTTCGTTTATTTTTCTATGATTGTTACGTCACGTCACGTTTTATGTAAATCTTTAAATGAGAATTGGAGTGCTAATTAAAAATCTATAAATTGTACAATATGATTTTATTATACCATTGAAAAAACATTGTTAAAACTTTTCCATATGTAATAATAACTCTATATTAATTATTAAATAAAAAAAAAGGAATCTCACGTATTAGAAGATTTTTCTTTCCTTTGAAATATTGCACATATTAACATAGTTCTAAAAAAATCGGACGAATTGAAAAGCTTTTCAAAAAAGGGGTAAAGAGGTTTCTTCGGGGTTGACAACGCGCACGTAATGTCCCTGATATTGCAGGCGTTCACAGGCTACGGTGACTGCTTATCATCATGTGAGCTGTATGCTTGTTCGCCTTAGTGGTATTAAAAAAAAAAAGCTTTTGGAAGTCACTAAAAATGAATTTAAAGTACACAGAATTCGAATTATTTTGAATTGAGAAGATACGCTTCCAATTTACAAGCTTGTCGTGTCTTATCACGCTCTGACGTAAGGTAGTGCCTACGAATTGCTGAATTAACAAACTCGCCTAGCTTGCGATGATTCATACACATTTTAGACTGGCAACAAAGGAGATCAGGACCTGTTTGAGTGACATACATTAAGGTTTAGCCGCAGCCGCAGATCATTAATTATTTCAAGTCGTTATGTAGTTAGAATACAATTTTCATCTACAGACTGTCGTAAGAAACGACCAGAGTATCTAAATACATACTATAACGTTTCTTTTTAAAGGGTGAAAATGGAATGGTAACCTCACCCGTGCTATCGGTATATACTGGCGGAGCACCAGTAGCAATGCAGGTCAGTTGGCCTACCATGATGAATTTGACAAGAATTAACCATGATGGTTTCCAGAGGGAACCGCGTGGAGGTCGACCTGAGAGGGTATATTGCAAGCAATGAATCTATTATAGACCTCATTACTAACAATCCCTTCCTTCCTACTGCGAAGTCGTTTCTTACGCACTTTTTCCAAAACACGTGGCAATCAATTGTTACTGTACCATTCTGCAGTAACTGTTTTTCGATCCTCTAAAACAATTGTCGCGTAATGACCTGTCCTTCCAAAGAATGAGGACACCATCTTTTTTCCCACGTTCGACTTCTCTTCACTTTAGTTGGTAACTTCTCAGAAGGAAACACCCACTGAGCTGACTGTCTTTTAGTTTCGGGATCATAATAGTAAATCCAGCTTTCGTCTCCCGTAACTATGTCTAACACAGAATTTGAGTCACCTCCGTTAAATCTTTCATGCAATTAACGGCACCAATCAACTCGACGGAGTTTTTGAGCCTCGGTCAAATTTGATGTGACGGATACCTCATAATTATGAGGTATCCACCGGGCACAAAGCTTCCTGACCACCAAATGTTCATGGAGGATTTTGTGCACTTGATTCATATCAATCCCTAAGCTTGCCCGGATCTGCTGATAGGTCACTCTTTTGTCAGTCTCTATCATACGCCGCACAACACTGATGTTATCTTCAGTCGTCGCCGTAGAAGGCCGTCCCTCACGCACATCATCGGTGAGATTAGTGCGACCACGTTTAAACTCATTAAACCAGTTGTAAACAGTGGCACGAGACGGGGCTTCATCGTGAAAGGTCAATCGTAGTCTATCATAACTTTCTTGTTGACTTAGATGACATCGAAAGTCATAAAAAATCATCGCACGAAAATTTTCTCGTGTTAAGTTCATGATAACGTTACACAGACTATTTTCAATTTGCCGCCAAAGCGTAAAACAAATGACAAACGAATAAATTATATACTCAGTATTATTCGTAGAGTTCCATTTTCAAAATTTTAACTATTTTTTTTTTATTATATTAATTTCAAGTAGGCAGTTCTAAAAATTTTCAGTGTAGTCCTCGTATATATCGGTCAGAATAGGATAACTTGATTACATATACCTTGTACACATTATCTTAACTTTCTTTAAACTTCTCTACTATTTTATTCTTCATTAGGTCTCTTCTTCTGCTATTTAAACTATTGATAAAAAAATTATCATGTTTTATGTATTCATTTGATTATATGTATAATCTTGTACGTATTTATGTAAAGTTGTTTTAAATTATTCATCATATCGGCCTTTAACTGTCCACTGCTGAACATAATCCTCCCCTTGGGGAGTTTGCCAGTAGTTGCCACGCATGGCAGGCGGATTGGAAACCGCAGTCAGGCTTTAGAGATGTTTTAAGAGGGACGCTGCCGCCTATATCTCGGCCTCCCTTAATCGGCTCTTACGATACCCACGGGATAGGAAGGAATGACCTAATCTATGGCAGTACTAACAACAATTCCATCTAGTGGTCAACTTATGGAATATTTCTGTTGTTTTCATAGTTACTCAATACGGATTATACAACCATATAAATAAAACTGTTTTTTTTTATACAACTTAGAATGGCAAACAAGCTGACGGTCCACCTGACGGAAAGTGGTAACCGTCGCCTATGGACATCAGCAGTACTGAATTCCAGGTGTATTCATCACGATGGGCTTACTGACCTGCCTTTTCATTCTCATCCATCATCTTTCACTGGTGCCACGCCAGCGTATGTCAAATGTTAAATTTTTTTTTATTTATACAACTTAGAATGGCAAACAAGCTGACGGTCCACTTGATGGAAAGTGGTAGCCGTCGCATATAGACATGAGCAGTACCATGGACATAACAGAGTATATTGTTTCGCCCATGGTACCCCCCATGCGTTGCCATTCCTGAGGACTCAGGTGTTATTCCTCTGTACCCAGTAAATTCACGCCATATCCCACTCTTCAAACCGAAACACAGCCATGCAAACACAGCTGCTTCACGGTTGAAACACGAATGGAACAGAGGTACCCAAGCAATCGACTTTTGTATAAAGTCTCCCTCTGATATCTTTAATACAACACTTTTTATAGTTACCGCCATATTAAAAGAATTTGGAATAAAATATAAAATTAAGGTACGTTTAAAATAAAAGAAGAATGCAGGAACAACGTAAAACAATTATTTGTTATCGTTTTTTATCTTCTACTTCTTACGCGTGGATTTCAGAAGTAGGAAAACGAACGATAAACTAATTCTGCATGGATTAAGATGAAGCATATACCAGATTTTAAATTAAATCTTCAAGAACACAGTTTTGAATATCAAATTAACTGATTTTTTTAACAACTGTGACAATTGAAGAGGTTTTTTTTTTTATAGAACGCAAATTTCTATATTATTTAAAAAACAAATGCTTCAACTTGAGTGGTACCCTGTAGGATAGTTTTTGATCCGATAAGAAAAAAAATGGTCTCGATAACTGGACCAAAACTATACTACGAGGACAAAACTATATTTGTCTGGTAAGTAGTTTAAATATAAAATTAACATTGTATCCCTCTTTCCAGGAGGTATAAATTTTATATATTAATTAAAAGTATTAGAACATGTCCACAACTCTTGGCGCTCCCAAAACATGGTCCCGTTTCTAGGAGCCGACGGCGCCCGACGCGTTCTCTGGAAAACGGACACTATTAAATGTAAAATTAATAGCAATAGAATAGAAATTATCAGAATTTGAATGCCATCTGAAATTAGGCTGAATTTTATTAATAAATTATATTTCTACCGTGAAGCAGTTGTGTTTGCATGGCTGTGTTTCGGTTTGAAGGGTGGGATATGGCGTGACTTTACAGGGTACAGAGGAATAACACCTGAGTCCCCAGGAATGGCAACGCATGGGGGGTATCATATAGAATAGGAAGAATATATTTTATTTCTTTTTCCATGTGGAAGAAGCGAAAGAGGTTTGTTTGAATCGAAGCATTTGGCGTTCCATTGTTTCTGCCTACCCTAATGGGAGACAGGCGTGACAGATATGTATGTATGTTCCATTTAGAGAGTGTCCCTGTGATAATTTTAACAATACTTGGTTACATCTTCATAGGTTCTGTTCAAGCCGAGTTTTATAGTAATAAGATTATTAAATGGAAATTTTGTCCACAGAAAAAAATATTATTGTAGTATAAACTTCATTGTTCATTTACATTTAATATAAATATCAGATTATAAACAAAAAGACTTATCCTTTAAAGGGATTTCTTCCAGTGAACCAGACCATGGGTTCCAGGACCCGAAATGAAAAAAAAAATAGGGTTTGTATATAAAACATAATGTATATCATGTAAAAATAATAAAGTATATTTTAAAATATTTTAAATTATTGATGATTTTACCTACACGTAATAGTTCCGGCCCCTTTCTTGTAATGTCCTAAGAGCCCCTGTAGAAGACAAGTGCTCTAATGTATAATTTGTGTCGAACTCAGCGCCACCGGCGGATGAAACAAGTAACTACCCCGCTGCGGTACTGAACACATAATTATAGCTCAGGACTAGCATACTAGTTATGTACTATGGTATGTACTTGCACCAGTCCCGGTTTCGTATGTATATTATTCCGATGTATCTATTAAGGTTTAGCCTTAATAAGTTATGAAAGTTTTTGGAAAGAATTTTTTAACTTCAAAAAGAAAGATGTTCTAAATCCGGTCGTATTTTTTTTTAATTTCTTGAATTAATAACCGATTTAGAATATTCTTTTTTATCTGAAAGTATATACATACAAATTGATCCAATAGAAAATTTATCAAAATTAGATTAGTAGTTTAGTTTTAAAACCAAACTGGTTTTACTACAATTGACCCGATCAAATAGGCGACGTGCTGAAGAAGGGCCAAATTAAAAGTACCCGTAACCGACGAGCGTGTATGACAAGATTGATGAATGTGGAAGAAGCGAAAGAGGTTTGTTTGAATCGAAGCATTTGGCGTTCCATTGTTTCTGCCTACCCTAATGGGAGACAGGCGTGACAGATATGTATGTATGTATGTATGTATCTATGACCCGATCATAGTATTTCATAGTAGTACGAATAAAAAAATTGATTATTCGATTCAATGTTTCGATTTGTTGTTATTACTTTTTTTATGCAACTTAAAATGCTAAACAAAGTATCGGCTCACCTGATGGAAAGTGGTAACCGTCGGCTATAGACATCAACGGTACTATGTGGACATAACAGACTATGCTGTTTCGTCCATGATACTTCCCATGCGTTGCTATTACTGAGGACTAAGATGTTATTCCTCTGTACCCTGTAAATTCACTGCCATATCTCACCCTTCAAACTGAAACTTAGCCAACGCAACTGCTTCACGGCAGAAACACGAATGGGTCAGAGGTGCCCAAGCAAACGACTTTTGTACAAAGTCTCCCTCTGGTATTAATATGTGTTTCTGTAATAATTTCAGAAGAATTTGCTTATTTTTTCGTTTATTGAGAGACAATGCTTTTAGCATTAAATCTGCCTTGCATACATACATGTACTAATGAATGAATAAATAAACAAATATGTTCTATTAAAACGGATTATAAAACTAAATTTCATTTTACGGTAATGCTTCTAAACTGCGTACAAATACGAGTACGGCAATACACTCAAACAGCGCTTCATTTCACACCAATAACGATTTCCAGGCTATTTCCAAATGTAACCTTTTATTGTTCAATGTGTTTTAAAACTAAGGCTATTCTATTCTGAACTTTGCCCCTATCGAATGAACTTCCAAAGTTGTTTGCCACCGACAAAGCTACTGGGAGGCATACATACCGATTTTCAAGCTTCCCAGAGGCTAAACCGTGTTCGGTCCCCTTGTCTCTAGGCTGTGTAGTTTCTATTTCTAAACAGAAATGATGTGTATATTCCCAACTGTTTCGTGATTTAAGCCGTTCGTTGTAATATTTGGAGAGAAAGGAAATAGAGAAATAAAGGATCTTATATATTTACTAGCCTACATCCGCGACTTGGTCTACATTATCTGGATATATCGCCACCACTGTTCTTAATACACTTTCTATTTTAACCTAATGGTTAACTAGTAAAGAATGCCATACGACATTAAGCCACCCATTTATACAAATTTGATTGTGAAATAAAGATTAAATAAAATAAATATATTTATTATGATGATTAGGATAAAACATTGAATATCCTCCGTTCTAAACACTATCCACCCTCTTTCATATTAAAATAAAAACTAAAACCTTCTACAAAGCTATTTTAGCTGTTACACTGTTTTGTCACTTTCTTTCAAATTAGAAATTTAGCACAAAGGAAAGGGATAAAACATATCAATAACTAAAGTAGGTTTATGACAGGCTTAGTGTTTTTATTAATAAAGGGGTAAATATCTACAAATATAAAACTAAATTTGACCACATAATTAAGAGTAAAGGTTAATCCAGTAATATAAATTTCACCATAATCTTAATAACTCTTAGAGTAAAGCATGTAGCCCGTCTGATGATAAACGGGTACTGTAACCTAGGACGCCTGCAATACTAGGGGTGTCACGTGTTCGTTGCCGACCCTGAAGAAACCTTAATATGCCCTTTAAAATAAAATCGTGAATCATTTCAAATTTTTGTTTTTGGAGCTATTTTCTCATCACTACAGAGTGAAGATTTTCTCATACTTAGCACATTTGTCTCTTAATTAAACTGAAAAGGTATCAAAATCATAATTTTTAATTAAAACTCATTTTCCTTCCACAAGGCACTTCGACACGCAAACCTCGGATCAATCCCGCGTTGGTCGCCGCTCAAGCGGCGGGCACGGCGCCCACTAGCTCACAGAAAAGGCCACGCTCAGCAAACTCGCTCAAAAAGAAGCGACGGCATCCGCCACGGCTCAGCAATGTTGACCGAAGCTCGGCGCAGACCAGAGAGGTGAGTTTTATCTTTAGGTCAACTTCTTTGCGGGGTAGGTATGCGAACGCAGTTGTGCAAGTCGAGACGTTGCGATGTAAGCACTGTCCATACCCAGACATCTTTTACCTCATTATTTTCATATAAAGTCTCATGCAAACATGTCAATTCTGAAGACTCTTTTGTTTATGCAACTTAAAATAGCAAACAGGGTAACGGCCTACCTGATGGAAAGTGGTAACTCTCGCCTATAGACATAAGCATTACCATGGACATAACAGAGTATACTGTTTCGCCCATGATACCCCCCCCCCCCATGCGTTGCCTGAGGACTCAGGTGTTATTCCTCTATACCCTGTAAATTCACTCCCATATTTCACCTTTCAAATCCTAAACACAGCCATGCAAACACAACTACTTCACGATAGAAACACGAATGGGACAGAGGTGCCCAAGCAAACGACTTTTGTACAGTCTCTTTCTGGCAAAAGGTCTTCAGATATTACGGTTTATCGAATTATAGTTATGGTTAATGGTAACCCCTCAATGATGTAGACAAAATTTTACAGAAGGCACAAAAAATATCTCCGTTTAACCCAAAATTATCTATTATCGATGAAACCAAAAATGCTAAGTCCTGTAACGTAAAGTTCTTTCACTGCAAAAAGTTGTAAGATCTCGAGTCTATAATGATTTGCTAATTGCACAGTGAGTGTGTTAGTGACAAAATTACAGAACTTTGACTAGTGATAATTTGTAAACTATAAGCTATAACTCATGGGGGAAAAAGGTTCTTGAGTGGCGACCGAGAATGGGTAAACGCAGTATAGGACAGCCCCTACACTAGATGGAGTATCGATCTGAAATGCATTGCAAAAAATCAGTGGATGCAGGTGGCTCAGGACCGTTCTTTATGGCAGTCTATCGGAGCGGCTTATGTCCAGCAGTGGACGGATAATGGCTGAAATGATGAAGCTTTTTCCAAGATTTTTCCAGAGGGAGACTTTGTACAAAAGTCGATTGCTTGAGTACCTCTGTCCCATTCGTGTTTCAACTGTGAAGCAACTGTGTTTGTATGGCTGTGTTTCGGTTTGAAGGGTGGGATATGGCGTGAATTTACTGGTTACAGAGGAATAACACCCGAGTCCTCAGGAATGGCAACGCATGGGGGTATCATGGCCGAAACAGTATACTCTGTTATGTCCATGGTACTGCTCATGTCTATAGGCGACGGTTACCACTTTTCATCAGGTGGACCGTCAGCTTGTTTGCTGTTCTAAATTGTATAAAAAAAGCTATAATTATTAGGTATATTGGCAACATAGTATATATAACTCATTATAGTATGTCCTATTGATCCTTAAAAATTCAAATTTCTTACTTTATCACAGTGAAGTTACAGGGGTATATATATTTTTTCCCAACCAGGTAACTGTGAGCGGTGTTACGGTAGTCATTACTGAGTACAAACCGAAGAAGTCAGTCTCGAGCAGTTCCAGCGACGTAGAGTCTTCGAACGACGCCCGACCATGATCCACTACCGCCCTCTGTGATCAACGCTCAACTTTACAGAAGTACCATCTTATTTATTTGGTCGGTAACTGACGTTTTGATGTTTTTGTATTTAACTTTAAATGCCAAATTAATAATTGATTTCTAAGATAGGAGGTATTTATAGTATTATTGTACAAGTTGTCATAAAAGCAAGCGAAGATTTGGTGTATATTTGTTCTAGTTTTAAGATATTAGTTTCTTATGGTTGGTTTAAAGGTAGTTCTCGATCTTCATTGTGCTTATAAAGAATAGTCGTATCAAATTCGATACAGCTCGATGATATTTTTATTAAAATAAATAAATAATGTTAACTTATCAAGTTACGTGCTCAGGTATGCGTGGTAGCGGATTAATTTGACGGATTAAACTAACTTTTATTTTAATAATTTACATCTGTGCTGCATCATATCTATGTCTGTAATCAACGAAAACTATTAGGTATATTCCAAAAATAGTTTTGAACTACATTTCCCATCAAAATAGCACAATGGAACTTCGAGTATTTCAACCTCGTATAAGATTGATTGATGTATAAATGTCGTTTATTTGTGTACGTACACTACTATTTGTGTGACGGTGGCGCCCTCTGGTGTATCTTCTAATATGCTATTACGAATGACGGCTTTATATGCTTTACTTGTCTATTTATTGATTTCAAAAGATTTATTAATTGAATTGCTACAAGAAGACAAGAATTTAACTGCGTGTATAATAATATGTTTTAATTCCTTAATGCCGCACGATTACAAAAAAAACCTAAGGTTAGTAAGGTTAAATGGAACTTATATACCATTCTCGCCCTTGACTGGGCGAGAATGGTATATAAGTTCCATTTAAGTTCGTTTTTATATATAATTTTTTTAAATTATTTAATTAAAACATAAGTAAATATTCGTTTGATTTACAGAGCGTTGCCTAACATGTAATTTGTGTGTATTTGAAAATATTTCCAACGATAAAATCAATAATTTTTTTTTTATGAGTAGAATAAATATAGGAAACAATAAGAAAACAGTTTGAATGAATTTTTAAATTAAGGACTGCGACACCTAGACAAGTGAGATCATTGACATAGTTTGAAATAGATGACGCATAATTTTTTAGCCTAAGTAAAGTTAAGCAACAAATTCCAGTACCTTTTTGAAATCCACGATCATAACTCTCACCGTACTGGTTTCGCTTTAAATTCTTTTCTCCTACATTCTTTACGGCTCTGGAACGCGATTCCTAATACCATTAAGAGACTACTGACTAAACCGTCTTTCAAAAAAAACATTAATGCTCACTTTTGTACTTTATCCGAGCAGTAAATACTTTATTTTATTCTCAGTTTCGTCTATAATATAGTATATTTTATATATGTTTAAGTATATGTGTTATTTATATATATTTATTCGTTTATATATGTAATTTTAGTATGTATGTATAACAATAATTACTAGTACCGCATTCGAGTATTCTGACATTTCTCTATAGTTGACTGGGATAGAATGCTTTTAGCATTAAGTCCGCCATATACACATATATATACTAATGAATAAATAAATAGAATAAATAAACGCCTCGGAAATTTTGGTTTCGCTGCCCATGAGATTGACATCGAAAAAATTTGATTACGAACTGAAACAGCAACAAGCGGTATCTTGGTATATTTTTGATATAGAAGTGTGGGCCGTTTTGCATCATAATTTTCCTCTTGTAGATTAAGATACTTGTGACATCTATTGGTATTAAGTAAAGCAGTGATCACAATTCTAAATAGTTTAACAACTGCAGTTTTAGTCTATTTGTGATTAGACTCTAAATACAGCCACAAAAAAAAAATTACACTGTGACAGAGGAGGAACCTTGTCTGACATAAAAAGTAAAATATTAGGTACGTAAGTGTATCTAATAGTGGATTTATTATTGGGAATAATCACATATAATAATTTAAATAGATGTCACAATACGAATCGTATCTACTTCGCGTATTTTGTTTCTTTATTTTAAATTTAATTCCAGCTGAATATCGATTAGAATTCCTATATGAAATCTATTTGTTAGTAAACAAAGGTAATAAAACAACACCCAGTTGTTATTTTTGAAAGAATTTAGTGCGGAAGACGTATGTAGTCAATAGTTTTTGTGACACCACATAGTTTAGTAGTGATAAATTGTCGTGTAAATTAATCAGCTTGCGTCGTCCATTCCTATCTATGTCTATGGGTATCAGACAACTTGCACGATCATATAATACTATAATACCGGACCTTGAAAACGATTGTCAGTGACGGCTATTTATTTAGATTAGATATAAAATTAAGCTTTAAGACGTAGTGGTAATCTAAAATTTTCCTATCTTTTGACTATATTTTTAATTTATAATGTTTTGTCCATAATAATATTTTAGTGTTTCCCTCTCATGTAGTTAGTATTTTATTTTTGTGTAACAATAATTATACTGTTGCTTAATGTGTACTTGTAACTATAACTTATACTAAATTATTGTAATTTATATAATGTGTAAATTGTTTTTCATAAAAATGAAACCGTAAAATATGGAATTGTAAATAAAAAGTAAAGTCCAGCTGGTCACTGCCAAAATGCTTGTATGTACATAAGGAGGATTATTTGGCGGTACGGCGTAGTCTTAAAACTGTTATAATCGGATAATTAAAAAAGAATGTTGTCATTCACCTGTCAGTCTGCGACAAAGTGTCAGAATGACAAAACTGTGGGTTTTAAAAACTAAATTGTAATGACATTTAAAATTCGAATTCGCTATTTTTTTCTTTTTCTATTTTCGATGTTTTATCGTATGACTTTTTAAATTTAATGCAAATTTTTTTTTTATTTTATTTAGTATCGTTACTAAAATTATATTTATAATTATTAAATTATAACCAATGATATAATAATAGTTGTCTCCCGCGCAATCCCTAATCTTTACTAAACTACATAGTTTTCGTGGGAAACATTTATGTTAAATTTGTTTTGATTGTGCGCTAATATTTAAAGCAGTTATTATTTCAGTTTTTTTTTTTATAAATAAATATTATCTTACGTTTTAACCTACGTGATTTAAATATAAAAAATATATTCTGTATTAATCAGGATAGATTATTATGATCAATTTACCCACAAAATTTCCTTAAAATCCGTGTAAGTGTTATTAAGCAACTTATATTTTTAGCAAAATAAAACAATTATACAATATACTTTAAATAAATTCTAATACATACATACATACTAATACGATTGTTTGGCCTATCTTCCAGATAAGTTCCGGCCTTAGATTATAGAGACTATCGAACCTCAAAATTCAACTTTGTTAATTAACTGGCTCGTTTTTTTTTTATTAGTATACTATATACTTACGCATAAAATGTATCTTGACATATTATTTAATAAATAAAATGAGTGTTTACTCATTAAAAAGATGCAGAAATTATAAGACTAAAATAAATATAGAAGTTATAAAGGAATCACTCATGACTATCACGTAAAAATGAATGAGAAATTTGACTTGTTTTTCTCGAAGCATTTCTGTAGAGACACTATCTATATAATCTGAGGTCCTGGAAACTTGATCGGGTTTGAAAGTATGTAAATGTGTAGGGATGCAAATGTATACTGATGTAATTGAACGTAGATTCGGTAAATTGTTGAAGCATGAAAACGGAATTAACTCTCCCAAATTAAGTCAGGGCGTCCTCTAGAGAACTTTGCCAATGAGTACTTTGATCACATGGAGGTCAGTGGTTTTAAGGAATAGATGTAACGAATGTTTATTTGCCACTTCATGTATATACTTTGCATAATATTTTTTCCCTGCAACTTAGAATGGCAAACAAGCTGACGGCCCACCTGATGGAAAGTGGTAACCGTCGCCTATAGACATGAGCAGTACCATGGACATAACAGAGTATACTGTTTCGTCTATGATAATCCATGATAATATTGACATGTATGTATAATAGAAAATGATTAATTTAACAATAAATTGAGTCGAATTCTTCTATTGTTATCAAAATGGAAGAGTTGTGATTATCATTTAGTTGATTCCAATGATTTTATTTATGATATATGACAATTCTAATTAAATTCTAATTTATTGATTTTTTTTTATTACTTCAGTAATAATAACACCAAATGTAAATATAATGTTTCTAGAAAGAATCTGAGAAGTAAATGAATCTGAGAAGAGAATGTGACACTTTTTATCCATGGTGGGCAAAATACCCTGTGAAATTGCCATGCATTGAACATGCAATTATATGCATAAAACAATATAAATATTGTATTGTATTGTATTGTAAAATCTTTATAGTACATAATTCAAATTGAACACTGATAAATGATTTAATATACAATGGCGGACTTACCCCATAAAGGGAAAATATTGTTGTTAATCAATAGTACTCCGCGGAATATTTCGTATCTAGCTAAACTCTACGCATATAATACGGGTATTTCGTCCACGAAAGATAAAATTTTAGTTAAAAAAAAAACTACGTATTTTAACGGAAATATGTGTTTATAAAGTGAAACGGTTGATATGCATTTGACGGACAAAAATGTACGTCGAGGTATTACCATCGTATGCGCGAGCCTTTTCAACCGAATTAAAAAAAAAGGCTCTGTTGTATTTTTAATGGTTGTATACCTCATAACTCCGTCAGTTATAAACCGATTTAGAAATATCTTTTTTTGTTTGTCTAAAAATATATACTTTCAGTTTGGTTCAATAGTTAATTTTGAAAACAAAATAACTGGTTATTGCCACAGTTGAAGTCTTTGTGAAATATCATAATAATATTTAGTAAAGTCATTATTGTTTTCACATTTTTAATTTTTTTTTTTATAACTCTATGAAATAACATCTAATCTATCACACCACATGTTCAAGCATTACTTTCATTACTTGTTTTCTACATTGGGTAAAGAAATATTAAAAAAGAAATATTCAACATAATCCATAGTTTGTTATCAGTTACCAAAAATCACAGACAGCCCCATTTGTGTGTTCCGTGCGTTAAGTATTTATTGTAGCTTTAAGGGCATTTTTTTTTAAGTTATTTAAATTAAAAATGTAATTTATTTAATTATTTACAAATTGAAATGTTTAGCCTACTTTTTTATTTATTTTTTATTGTACACAAGCTTAATGGTAACATTTTATTTTGAATACAATCTAAAAGGGCGAAGTTCGCCTTTTTCTTTTTGTTTATACTAATAAAAAACAAATTCGGTATTAATTCCAGAAGTCTGGTTATTCAAGGCTTCATTTTACAAATTAAATAGTGCCCTGTCATTTTGCGTTCAATCTTCTCATATTCGTTCATCATAATTCATATAAGCCGTTAATTATCCGCTACTGAACATAAACCTCCCTTTTCGGAGGTTTAGCCAGTTGTTACCATGTTTGGCAGGCGCGTTGGCAACCGCAGTTAACCCTTCTTTGCATAATGGTGGAAATTTCCATCGTAACATTGAATGCCCAAAAATTATATAAAAGAACAAGTTCACTTTAAGTTGATCGTGTCTGGATACCTTTTTAATGTCCATTGCAGAAAAAAAGCACATAGCTGTCAAATTTCTTTTTTTAACCATTTTTTCCTTTAATTTTATACATGAATTGTATATCCTTGATTTATTTCACCAATAAAAAAATAATGCAAAGAAAGGTTAAGCTTTGGTGATGTTTTAATAGGAATGCTAGTGCCTGTCCTTAGACCATTGTTCTCTTAGTCACCTCTTACGACATGGGAAAAGAAGGGGTGGCTCGTTCTATGCCGGGACCGCACGGCAATTAATGTTCAACAATGCATAATATTTTTTTTTGTAATTTCATTTACATATTTATTTATTCCTTTTCAAATTGTATATAGATATTTAGTATTTATTTTGGTGAATTGATAATATCTAGGCGTATGTTTAAGTAGCAATTCCAAATTGCTAGTACTATTTATAGATATTGCTAAAACGTGGTACTAAAAATGTATTGATTTTTAAAACATTTAACGCATCTCTAAAAATCAGTCAATATGAAAGACTTTCATATTAGATACTACATAATTCTTTCAAACGTAATATCCAGCCATTTTTGAACGGAAGATTTAATTGTCGATTCATATTTATTGTCTAGTCCATGGACATTAAACATTTTTATCACTTTTGGCGGGAAACGTTATGATTGGTCGATTCATGACAAATTTACTTGTGATTGGTCTCTAATTTAAACAATGCCTTAGGCGTATACAGATGCTTTCAGTCTGAATATTTAAATATCTTTTTTATTTTTTTTTTTTTTAGTACTCGCCAATAATGTTAGTACTTCGATCTTTGTAGCGCAAAATTAGACAAATTTGTTGTCTTCTTAATTAAGAATCAAAAGTAACTAACAATCCAATTCTTGCGTAATTTTATCTTCATTTCTAGTACTGTTAAAGACCCCCAGTGGAAATAATATTCAAAAAAATTCAAACATTTAAACTCCCTAGACAAGTGGCAAACAATATATGTTTTTGTTATAGCTCGCATTAGAAAGCACAAGACATCTCGTGTCGTCTCTTTGTATCTTATGCACACGATAGCGATATCGTATCTATCGTGAGCGATAATCTAAAAGATGAATTTAATTTTAATTGTTTTAAGTGTACACCTACATACCTAGTGTGGGTTCTGTAATAAAATATGTGGTATAATTAGGAATTGATTGGAAAGCACTTCTAGTGACAAAGGTTCTTTATCCTTTTTTGATATTGTACTATGGTCGTGTACCATTTGTGTCGAGAGAATGAATGATAGTTTGTGTGAACATATCTCTAATCTATGATTCTAAAACTAGGAATTCGTAGACAATTAGTGCCCAGTTAGTGCCAATTAGTGCCATTAGATGAAAATTGGTACTTCTGTATATAATCACCATCATATACCATAAACAACCCACTTTTAGACACTGGTCTTTTACCATAATAAGGTGATATTAGCTTACTGTTACCACCTACGGTGAATAGGCATCTCAGTAGGTTTACTCTCGAGATTTCTTTATCTATGACATCGGGGTCGATTCTGAAGCGCCATTGTTCTCTAAACCTATCTCTAATAAAAAAATTCAATTTGATTGTAGAGACCAATATGAACTAAATTTCTAATACATTCAAATAAAAATTATTATAAATTTGATTTTTGATGGTCCATAAAATAATAGATAATTTCGGAGAATTATCAAATTAAAAGTTTTAAGAAATAAGTTTGTTGCTTCAGAATCGACCCCAGTGATGTATCAGACGTTATTTTTCGATTCTTACAAGGGACAACAACGATCCCTTCGTTGGTCCTGAGTTAGAAAAGGAGGGTGTAGAGGTCGCCCTGCGATCCTTCTACGACGCCTTCAATTTTCATTCATTAAAAAAAATATAGGCCCGCAATAAATTTTATAATTATAGTTTTCAAATACAGAAGAGCTAATTCTTATCTTTGGGTATAAATTAGTACTATTTAAATGCAGATAATTTTATTGGGGTGTATGTGACAAGGGAGAAGCGGTTGGCGATTTTGAAGCTAAATTGGTATTGTAGAGAATTTGAATATAAGATATGTAGGCGATGTGAAGGATAGGATAGAAGCGAATAGCTATTTGAAGTGCTCTCTCCGTATCTTGAAAAATTAAAAAAATAAATTTCATTACAAATGGGTAAACGTCAAGAGTTCTTACCACAAATAAGTTGAACTTGCAATAGACAATTATATTAAACATATGTTGAATTATCTTACTACAGTAAAGGTGATTAATACAGTAGAATCTCGATTATCCGGATCAAATAAAACTAGAGATGTTCCATATAATCGAAAATCCGGATAATCAATTTCAAAGTCAAACAATACATAGAATAATCTTAAGATTTTTATTATGTAAAGGGTTTTACATGCGTTATTTAGACAATACGATATAAAAAAATTACTGGCTGTAAAGATAATGGTTTACATAACACCTATTTGCCCAATTAATACATAATACCATTTCTAAAACGGTAGTTACAGCCGTGAAGAATAAGTCAAGATAATCGAGATTCTACTATATCTATTTATGTCTAATCAAAAGAAACTCTGCCTTATTAAAAATAAATACTAATTAATACACTTTACTATTATAATTTATAGATTATGGCATATAAAATTATAATTAAAAATTATGACATTGATAAAACAATGTTTAACTGCACTTTTAATTCAATAAAAAGATATTATTTAATTACTCAGACAGAGTTTTCGTAAACACTGTTTAGATAGGCAGTTTTTAAAGTTATTTTTGTAGTAAGACCGATAAAGTTATCGTTTGTTGTCCACCAACTTGTATGTCGAATCACATACAACAGAATTTGTTCATATTTTCATACGCATATTGGTAATGGTCAACTGAATAGAGTGACAGCGTAGAGCGATTGCGAAATTAAATTAACAATTATTTTTGTAGTGTCCCCTTAATGATTGGTCTTTAATATTAAGGCCAATCATGAATCAAACATGTCACTCGCGCGACGATGTTAACTCAATGTGTAAAAAATAGTTGTAAGTAAATGTTAATTATTTGTAAGTTGTATATCGATGTATTGTATTGTATATAAAGAAGTGGAAATGAATCTGTGATTTTATTTTATTCCAACTAAAATGTTATTTATTCCAACTAAATTCTCATCACTTGGGACTCTGAAAGATTTAACAATAAATATGTAAGGGTAAATAAAAAAAACACTTCGACAGTTAAAATAGATTTTTGAGGTGTTTGACGTTTTTACAAATAAAAGGGTTTAGTAATAATTGACCGAATGAATAGCAATGCATGAGAGATACTAGATATATTTTGTAATAGATACGTATAATCGAATAAAAGTATGAGAAATGGCAAAGTAAGACTTGCTAGGAGGCCTTTCATATTTGTCTTCATAATTGCTTTATGAAGAAATGGAATTTTTGGCATTCTGGTACTAAACAAGAATTTGGATACACTTCGATATCTAAATTTATACATATTATCTATATGTCTTTTCTTAAAGATGGCATTTTTACTTTGTTAATTATTATCTACTAACTTTTTTAAATTTCAAAACTGTTAAAAAAGTGTAAATTTGGGGTCGTTTTTCAATAATTAAGTAATATAAATGTTGTTGTGGTATCATTAATACTTGGTAATTATTCTCTAAATTAAGATTGCTTTGTCATTTATTTTTATTTTTAATCTAATACCTAAATAAATTGATCTTAATTGAACCCAACTATACCAAATCTGGCCGAAAATCATTTCAAATATACTAATGAAGTTACAGGGTACAAAGGCATAATACTAGTCATTGGGAGGGGGGAGGAGGGGGAGATATTGTTAGTAATGCGGACAACCAGTCCCATTGCTACAAACATACTCTATCAGGACGACCTACACGTTGTTCCTGCTGGAAACCATCTAGATTAATTCTTGTTGAAGTCGTCATGATAGACCAACTAACATGTTTTTATCCTCACTGTTGCCCCGCCAACATTACCGTTAGCGCAGGCTGGGTTACGATTCCTTTATTATACATAAAAAAAAAAACTGTAGTCATCAAAAGGAAAGGAAAGACAACGGATAAGAGTTACCATGGGTGTCATACAGCAGTCTATAGGTAACGGCTACCACTTCTCATCTGCTTAGCATAAAATGATATCGTCATTTTGTGCAACTTAGACTAGCTTAATTTAGACTTTGACATTTACACAAAATGACGATAACAATGAATTAGATATTATTGAAGTGTGTTTTGTTCACAATTCACAACCTTACAATAGCAGACACACAATAAACGAATGAAAGCCAAAACAAGTTGACATTTGAAGGCAATGAGATAACGGCCGTTGACAACCCTACGGAGCGGCACCGTTTGAAGTGCACGGCGGGCTTTTTGTAGTGCCCGCCGTGCCCGCGCGCGCAGGGTTTCGGAATGCACAGACGACAGATTGATATTACAAGCGACACGGCGTAGAACAGTGCGATACTTTGTTTGCAATTTGCAAAAAGCTTTAGAGAAATATCACTAAATTTAATTGTAGGTAGACTTATTTATACAACTTAAAATGGCAAACAAGCTGACGGCTCACCTGATGGAAAGTGGTAACCGTCGCCTATAGACATAAGCAGTACTATGAACATAACACAGTATGCTGTTTCGCCCATGATACCCCCTATGCGTTGCCATTCCTGAGGACTCAGGTGTTATTCCTCTGTACCATGTAAATTCACTGCCATATCCTACCCTTCACCGAAACACAGCCATCCAAACACAAAGTAGGTAGATACCATGTTTAAGAATGGGCATATATATATATAGCGCATGGCGGAGGGACGGGCAGCAGCGTTCCTCTGAAAACATCTCCAAAGCCTATCTGCGGTTGCCAATCCGCCTGCCAAGCATGTCAACTACTGGCGAAACCTTCCTAGGGGAAAGCTTATGTTCAGCAGTGGACAGTTAAAGCCTGATATGATTTGGTTTTCAATCGGGTAAAAGTACTAGTCAGCTGTTATCTAAATTTACAGATGATATTAATGAACATCTCAATAAAAAACAATACGTGTTGGCTTTATTCATAGACTTTTCCCGTGCTTTTGATACCCTAAAACATGCACAAATAATTACTAAACTTGATGAGTCTGGTGTACGTGGGCCTTTACTCAACTGGTGCAAGAACTATTTACAAAATCGTAAATTCACCGTTAAAATAGATGATGTATACAGTGATCATGTACCAGTAACTGAAGGTACGGCACAAGGATCTGTATTAGGTCCGCTACATTTTTTGTCTTATGTTAATAATATGCATAATATCTTGAAACACAGTTCATGTTACCAATTTGCAGATGATACGTGTCTAGTATTGTCTGACAAAAATATTCAAAAAGCACGAGACCTTCTACAATCTGATGTCAATGTCCTTCTTGAACGGTGTCATGATGCCGGATTGGTATTAAATCCAATTAAAACACAACTTTTGATCATAAAATCACCCTATTTAAAATTTCGTCCTCTATATAAACCTATCATTGCTCACAACCACAAGTGTCTACATATAACTAATGAAAGGAACTTTTGCAGCTGCCCCGCTATAACGGTCAAGGACAGCCAAACATATCTTGGCTTAACTATAGATAGTAAGTTTAATTGGAGTAAACACATCGAAAAAATTTGTAACAAATTAAGACAATTTTTAGCTAATATAGTCATCCTTAGACACCGAATTCCCTTTAAGGTAAAATTGATACTGTATAATTCATTGGTCGAATCTTATGTTCAATATGGGTTGTCAAGTTATGGCCGCACTTATAAAACATATTTAAATGATATTTTTAAACTTCAACGTAGAATTTTAAGAACTATTGTATCTCCCAAAATTAAGATGCAGTATTATGACGATGATACTGGTCTTTTTCGACATTGCAATATTTTACCTGTACATCTACAATTTAAATACACATTTCTTAAGGAAAACTTTTTTAACAATAAATATTGGAACGAAATTAATCATGCTGTATATACGAGGGCGGTCGCACGGAAGCAACTTTGTACCAATAGCGCTCGCGTAAATAACTGTTATGGTGAGCGTACGGCTGACTACCTGGTTCCTCGATTTATTAATGAACTACCCACCGATGTACGAGATAATATTACTATTAGCAACATCAAGTGTAAATTAAAACACAAATAACAAATTGATACTTCTTGCATTGTTTTAATACTGTTCGCGACATTATTTGTATATATCGTAATTTATAGTTGTTAAGTCCCTAGTTAATCGTTTCTGTATTCTGTTATTTTATATAGATTTACATAGATTTAAGATAGTGTAAGTTAAATAAAGTATTCCTTTGCGTGTTGTCGTTATTACCTACGAATAGAAATTGTAACAATAAATAGAATTAAGAAATTGTAAATTGCAATAAATAGACGCTATAGAGTACCGATCTGAAGAGACACGCGTCTCGCTCATTCTCGCCCCGTCCCGCTCGCGCAGATTCGCTAACGCGAGTTGGAAACGTTATCGTGCGAGCGGGCGGGTATAAAGATAGGCCGCCTCTCGTCGAGCGGCATTCGCTTCCGGGCAGCGACGCACTACACTCGAGAAGAAATAGGACAAGAAGAAAAAATACTCTCTTCAGACGGTACCGGAGGCTTCAGAATAGTAATCCCTGTGTTTCACTCCAGCCTGAACCAACGCCCCTACAGTCCACGCTCACCGAACGGCAGTCCACACCGTTCATCGTGGTCCTTCGAGAAGCCGGATTGCTGGAGGAACACCGTTGGTACATCGAGAAACCGGATCGCTGGAGGAAGACCATTCTGAAGCCGGATCGCTGAAATGCCGACTACGAGAAACATGAAGTCGTCGCAGCAGAAAATCGCCGTCACCGAAGCCACAGCGTCCGCCGCCACGTCGACTACGGCCGCCGGAACGCTGTCCGTCGCTGCCACGCCGTCCGTTGCTGCCACCACGTCGTCTGCGGCTGTCAGAATGTCATCTGTCGCTGCCACGTCGTCTACCGCCGCCACCACATCGACTACGAACACGTCCGGCGATACGACGACCACAGGAGCCACGGAGACTACCGAAGCCACAGGAACGACAGAGGAGACAGCAAGGAAGAAGGAACCGAAGCACGGCACGGCACGCACGGTTCGCACCACGGCCTCACAGAAGAAGAAGGCTCTGGCCAAGGCACGGGAGGAGCTACTTCGAAAGGAGGTGGAATTGGCTGCCGCACGTGTCGCCGCCCTGGAAGCCGAATCAGAGGACGACGAGGAAGTAGAAGACGACGACGCTACCGTCAGAAGAGAACGAACGTCGGATTGGGTTCATCGAAGCACGCTAGCACTCACGATGGAGCCGCATGTACCAGAGATAGAAGAAGTCACCGGCAAGCGTCAGGGGTTCGTCCCATCGAGACCCGTTGAAGAGGATTCGAGAGCGCCGCCGCCACAGCCGAGCAGCGACGCACTTCACCGGGACCACGCACGCCACGTTGACCCACATGCCGCCATGCCTACGATAGCAGCAGCGATGCAGTCGATGAAGAAGGAAGAACCGGTGCTGAAAGTGGGCATCGATTGTAATGAGTTTGCGATCGCCATGCAGATGGCCGCTCGCAACATACTGCCCTCCACAGCGTCAAGAGTCACCGAGTTGCCAGTCTTCAATGGATCGTCGAGCGAGTGGTTACCATGGAAGATGGCCTATGAAGAGAGCGCAAGTCAACTCACAGAACAAGAGAACCTAGCAAGACTGCGCAGAAGCTTGAAGGGGGCCGCAAAGGACGCGGCACGCTCCCTATTCGTCGGGTCTACGACCGCAGAAGAAGTAATGAAGATGTTAGCCGCGAGGTTCGGCCGCCCTGGAGCACTCGTCACAGCCGAACTGAACAAACTCCGCGCGCTACCACGACTCTCGGACAACGCAAGAGACGTCTGCCTCTTCGCAAGCAAGGTGCAGAACGTCGTCGCCACGATACGAGCGCTGAACAAGAGTCACTACCTATACAACGAAGAAATAGTGAGAAACGTCACAGAGAAGATGCCGTCGGTACTACGCTTCAAGTACTACGATTTCGCCAACGACCAACCGGAGGGACAACCGGACCTCATAACACTCTCTCAGTTCCTGCAAAGGACCGCCGCACGATGTGGAAACTTCGCCCCCGCCGAGGAGATACCGTCCGAAGACCGGCGGGAGTCCGCTCCTAGGAAGACGGCGAAGACATACACGACGCAGGAGAAACCCGCAACACCACCATGCCCGATGTGTCGACGAGAGGGACACGCTCCATCGGACTGCAAGACGATGAAGGAAGCAGACACATCGGCGAGATGGGAGTTAGCGAAGACTCATAGGCTGTGTTTCCGCTGCCTCAAAGTAAGAAGATTTCGCCACGCCTGCAAGAGCAAGAGATGTGGAGTAGATGAGTGCACGCAGACTCATCACCCTCTGCTGCACACCACGCGACAACAGCCGGAGAATGAAGTAACGACACACGTCGTCGAGGACAAGTCCGCCGCAGTCACCGCATCGACAAGGGAAAACGACAAGATCGCGTTCCTGAAGATCCTGCCGATACGAGTCACCGGTCCCACGGGAACGTGCGACACCTACGCGCTACTGGACGACGGGTCGACTTGCACCATCATCGAGACGACGGTGGCGGAGCGAATCGGTGCTACGGGTCCCCCGCACCATTCTACATGGAAGGTGTGGCCGGGGCGCGGATCAACGCAGCTCAATCGACGCGTGTTCACTTCAAGATCCGCGGGCGGAATTCACAAGAATACACAGTGGGGGCACGGACGATGGACAGACTGCAGTTATCACCGCAGTCGGTACCACGCAGCGTCATCAAGGGCTGTCCACATCTGCGGGACATAGAGAGGGAATTGGTCTACGAAGAGGGCAAACCGACGGTACTGCTGGGGCAAGACAACTGGCACCTACTGCTGGCCCACGAAGTCAGAAGAGGATCCGACACGCAGCCGGTCGCATCACTCACCGACCTGGGATGGGTACTGCACGGTACGAGTCGCGGCAGGACAAGACAGCAGGTGCACAGAATCAGCCACATAGTGACGACATATGAAGAGGAACAATCGATGGAAGAAATGATGAAGCAACATTTCGCGCTCGAATCGCTGGGAATCGCACCGAAGAGGTCTTACAATGAAGAGGAACGTCGCGCCCTACGCATTTTAGAGGAGAAAACTCGTCCGTTACCGGCGGGAGGATACGAGACGGGGTTATTATGGAAGAAGGACGACCCTGTGCCGCCGGACAACTACGAATCGGCAATGCGACGTCTCCAACTGGTCGAAAGGAAATTCGACAAAAACGAAGAACAGTGGCCGCGTGAAGATAGTACGAGCGACGATAGTCAAGCGGAAACGGGAGAAGAACGCGTACACAAGCTACAGAACGCGACGCAGTTGTCTATAGCATTACCCGATCCGTCACGTTTTGCTAATTGGTTGAAACTTGTTCGCAGTTCAGCACGGGTGTTGCAGTTCATCGACCTCCTGCGACCGACCAGTCAACGCTGCACCGCCATCCGAAAGAGAAACAAGAAGAAAGAGAGCGCCGACCCCACTTGGACCCGCACGAAGAAAGTCGATAGAGAGAAGACGAAGATGAAAATCAAGAACAGCAATAGTTCATCTGTGTGTTTCATCCCCATAGACACACATTACCTAGATCGCGCGCGACGACTATGGATTCGCGCGATACAACAAGAGGCGTTCGGCAACGAAATCGCAGTATTGAAACATGGGAAACAGCTGCCGTCATCCAGTCGACTCATACAGCTGTCAGTCGTCATAGACAACGACGACATTCTGCGACTTCGATCGAGAATAGCAGCCGCCGCCGATCTGTCAGCCGAGCAACGAGAGCCCCCATCGTCGACGGAAACCACGCCTGGGTGCGCCTATACATCGCATGGGTGCATCGGAAACTTCACCACGGCGGCTTCGAGATCACCACGAACGAGGTGCGACAACACTTGTGGGTGTTGCGCCTACGACACGCCGTCCGCAGTGAACTGAAGAGGTGTCAGCTGTGCCGCCTACGAAGAGCAAGACCGGCGCAGCCATCAACGGGCAACCATCCACAGAGCAGGTTGGCGCATCATCAACGACCGTTCACGTTCACCGGCCTAGACTACTTCGGGCCTATGACCGTGACAGTGGGCCGCACTCACCAGAAACGATACGGAGTGCTCTTCACCTGCCTAACGACGCGCGCAGTCCACCTAGAAATCGCCGGCAGCCTCAGCACGGACTCCGCCATAATGGCCCTGCGGCGTTTCATAAGCCGCAGAGGGTGTCCCACTGAGCTATGGTCCGACCAAGGCACCAACCTCAAAGGTGCTGACGTCGAACTGAAGAAAGCAGCCGAGGAAGCCATCCAAGAAGAGTCATCAGTCCATTTCATCCGGTGGCGCTACATTCCCCCGAGCGCACCCTTCATGGGAGGTGCGTGGGAACGGCTGGTGCGTAGCGTGAAGACCGCACTAGCCGCCACGTTGAACGAGCGGGCCCCCAAGGAAGAGGTCCTCCACACTCTGCTGGTCGAGGTCGAGCACACCCTCAATAGTCGACCGCTAACCCACGTGTCAACATCGGCAGACGACGACAGCGCCCTAACCCCCAATCACTTCATATTGGGCGGTCCATCGCGCGTCCCACTGCCAGGCAGCTTCACAGAGAGCGACGCGGCGGGACACAAGGAGTGGCGTGCCAGCCAGAGGCTAGCTGATTGCTTCTGGAACCGGTGGGTGAAGGAGTACCTACCCGAGTTGCAACACCGGCGGGAGCCCCGAGCTACACACGGAGCCATCAAAATGGACGACCTGGTCCTGATAGCTGATGGGACCTTGCCTCGCAACACGTGGCCGCGAGGCGTGGTGGTGGCGACCTACCCTGGACCAGACGGCGAGATCCGAGCAGTCGACGTGCGGACGAACAAGGGCATCCTACGGCGACCCACTAAGAAGCTGATCATACTGCCCACATCGACATCGAGCGACGCGAACACGAGTTAACTCCAGCTACGAGAGCTGCGGCGGGAGATTATGTTCGCGACATTATTTGTATATATCGTAATTTATAGTTGTTAAGTCCCTAGTTAATCGTTTCTGTATTCTGTTATTTTATATAGATTTACATAGATTTAAGATAGTGTAAGTTAAATAAAGTATTCCTTTGCGTGTTGTCGTTATTACCTACGAATAGAAATTGTAACAATAAATAGAATTAAGAAATTGTAAATTGCAATAAATAGACGCTATAGAGTACCGATCTGAAGAGACACGCGTCTCGCTCATTCTCGCCCCGTCCCGCTCGCGCAGATTCGCTAACGCGAGTTGGAAACGTTATCGTGCGAGCGGGCGGGTATAAAGATAGGCCGCCTCTCGTCGAGCGGCATTCGCTTCCGGGCAGCGACGCACTACACTCGAGAAGAAATAGGACAAGAAGAAAAAATACTCTCTTCAGACGGTACCGGAGGCTTCAGAATAGTAATCCCTGTGTTTCACTCCAGCCTGAACCAACGCCCCTACAGTCCACGCTCACCGAACGGCAGTCCACACCGTTCAAATACAATCTAAATAATTTTAATGTATTTAGTATTAATGTAAACCTACGTGGTTTCTAAATGCTAATGGAACATAAATTCTGTAACTTGTATTTTTATTGATAATAAAATTAAAAAAAAAAAAAAAAATTTAAAAAGCGCACATTATTTTATTCATTTCGACTCTTTTGTAAGCAGTAGTTTTGTCCTTTTGATAGTGGGCAAAAATCACATATTATTTCATATCGAATACCTCGTGTAAGTATAAACTCTTGCAGTCAATCGTTTACATTTAAAATAAAAATAATAATAATAAAAGTAAAGGCGGCTCACTCCCGGGAAAGATGCAGAAAGCAGTACTCTTAGATTCTGCCCGCACTGTACGCCGGTTTCTCTCCCTCGGGCCCTGAACCCCCCGGCCGACTGTGCTTCTGCTGGGGGTTAGTTTACCATCTCCTCTCCTTAAGAGGGGAGATGTGAATTGTCTAAAAAATAAATAAATAAAATAAAAGTAGTAATAATAAAAGTAATAATGTAAAATAAAATAAAATTTAAATATAAAAGCTGGCACGTATCTCGGGTAGTTTACATCGCTTCTGAATCGGTAAGTTTTTTTTTAATGGGTGATATCGCAGTCGTATCTCTGCCTGCAATGGGCCAAAATGGGATTGTTAGGAATGGGGATCGAGATGCTTAGAGTTTATTTGCATGATACAATCCGAAACGAGGATATCCGCAAATGAACCAATGTAACCGACATAGTCCGAAAGATAAGCAAGCTGAAGACAATAGGCTGGTCATATAGCTCGAAGAACCGACAACCGATGGGAAAGAAAGGTTCTTGAGTGGCGACCCTGTACGAGCAAATGCAGTGTAGGCTCGTTGGTTGGTGTTGGTGGCTTAGGACCGTTTCTTATGGCAGTCTATGGTGGAGGCCTATGGTTAGCAGCGGACAGGTAATAGCTGAAATGATGATGATGATACCCTATCAGGTTGACTTCCACATGGCTCCCCCTGGAAACTATCGTGGTTAATTCTTGCTGAAGTCGTCACAATAGGCCAACTAACTAAAGCTTATTGGTGCCCCGCCAGCATATATCGATAGCGCAGGCGGGGTTACCATATCGGTTTCATCCATTAAAAAGACCTGCTTTTCCAATCTCACCTTTCACCCCTCACTGGTGCCCCGCCAGTGTATACCGTTAGCGCGGGCGGTCTTGCTATTCCATTATCATCCATTTAAAAAAAGTACTATGTTCAATGAGTATAAAGAGTTATCTAAATAGAATTCGACTTTATTTTTTATTATTAAATTTTCATGCTTTTGCGATCAACCCCTATTGTTTAATCGCGATTTTTATATTCTGCAATAGGGTTGCAAGATGACAATCGAATATAATAATTATAGTACGATATATTTTCATGTATAGTTCTAGAAATAATGTATATGGTGTAAATAATATCCAGGAGTGTTTAAACAATATCCCCTATATTGCTAGCAATGGGGAATTATTTATAATCTTTCCTCTTGGTAAACACTATGAATATGTCAAGGTCGAGAGCACCATATCATACGAAAGAAAACCTAAATTCCGCGATATCAGCGTACTGGAATGAGTCACGGAGCCGGTGGAAGCAGTAACCACCTGGAGCTCGGTCGTAAACTGAACGTAAAAATACTTTTCACTTTAGGGCCGGCTCGTTAAATGCGCAGGTAAGTCCGTAAATCATTTTACGAGCTCGCTGTTACTGGTTTAGTGACGAGACTATACTCGACTATTGGTGAAACTACACGTAACGCACGGTTTGGCTTTTTTAAAGAATGATAATGGAACGGTCGGATATGCTACTGGATTGCCTACTGGTTTATACTAGCTAGATAGATCAATTAGCCCATCATGATGAACTTATAAGAATTAAGTACTGTCGTTTTCAGGACCGCGTTGAGGTTAATCTAACCTAATTTACCTTATATTAATGGTTCTGCCAGTCCCAGTTACTAATACCCCTTTCCGGACCTTTTGCTTTGTTAAGTGACAGAAAAATGTAGGTTCTTTATATTCCTTAGTGCATATAAACACACACACACACACACACAAATCTCATGGTATCAAAGGAATAATATCTACTTATATAACAAAAGTAAGGTCATCTACAAATGCTCAGTAAAAGCATTATATCACCTTTATTTGTAATAAATAAAAAAAAAAACATATTTTTGGGTTGCTATTAGCTATAGATAAATAATGGCTTTGGATAGTTTCTTATGTTAGTCTATGGGAGAGGTGTTGGAGTTTTAATACTGGCTATTGACACTGAGGTTTTTTAGAACAATGTATTATTTTTAATTTTGTTCTGTGTTAGATTTTATATAAAACGTGTCTCGTATTTTTTTTTTCACTAAACTTATTATTTTATATTTCAAACCCATATGTTTTATTACTGCATCCTGCTATTTACAATAAGAGGCCCAATTTCAGTAATGATGATAAATTTTAATATTATTCCTACATTTTCTTACGATATTTTTGAACTTTTAACGTTTATTTCACAACACTGTAATGCACGTAACGTATTCCGCTATACTAAGTAGAGTATAGTACATATTTGTGTCGCCTATGTCATATTGCACGTTTTAGTGACCAGTTAACATCAGGCAGTTTGTTTCGAACGAAATTTGACACTGTATGAAAAACACTTTTTATATTTCTTTCACCTCATATACTGAAATATGAAAAGCCTTTTAAGTACACCTACGGGCCCCATGTGGCTATAATGCCATAATGAACTTTTCCATAACATCTCATTTTATTTTTTTACATAGAATAGCGAGTGGCAACTGTAACCTAAACATGTTTGTAAATAACTTAGATAGTCCTCTCGTGAGAACGCTCGCCGAGAGGACTAGATCATTATTCGTAATTAAATTTAATTAATTAACATAGTTTTTGAGTACACTTACTAACAAAAATGGAATCAAGTTGTCTAAAATAAATAAAATAAAAATAATACGGAATTCAACTTTTTTTATATACAACTTAAAATGGCAAACAAGCTAACGGCCCATTTGATGGAAAATGGTAACCGTCGCCTATAGACATGAGCAGTACCATGAACATAACAGAGTATACTATTTCGCCCATGATACCCCCCTCCCCCCATGCGTTGCCATTCCTGAGGACTCAGGTGTTATTCCTCTGTACCCTGTAAATTCACGCCGTATCCCACCCTTCAAACCGAAACACAGCCATGCAAACACAACTGCTTCACGGTTGAAACACGAATGGGACAGAGGTACCCAAGCAATCGACTTTTGTACAAAGTCTCCCTCTGGTTTATACTCTAAGCGATGTATGTAACATGGTATGTGTCGGAAAATTCTTTAAAAAAAAAACCAAAAACTAAACTATTTAAGTTAAAAAGTTTTTGAAAAATCAGTATTTCTTATTAAGTAGATATTTTAAATTATCCTTGTGCTATTTGTTTGTCGTATTGATCGGGTATCTATTTTAGAATACGTTAAAAGTCTGTTATCCAATATTTTTTTTTGGATAACAAATTCTTAACTTATTCGTTATTGCATCAGTACAATATCTATATAGATATTGTAATTAAAATATATAGTTATCGATACCATATATTACGTACCACTACTAAAAAAGGCTTCGATTGCATTCAAATAAATATTTTCAATACAATGCCTTATGAGAAACACCTCATAATTTTTCGGGAAAATTTGCTTTTCAGTGGAGCAAAATGTATTTTTCTCTTAAAAAAAAAAACCGTATTTATACGTATGTATATGTATAGAACAATGGCCGCCTACAGAGATAATTTAGCGCTCGCAATGTATCATATCACGCGGATTTATGTCATATAAAACTATATGCCGTGCTGTTATTAAATGAGGTGGCGATATAAATACAGCTCCAGCGACTGATATAAGCCGCAACAGTCGACGCAGTGAAATATTTTGGGGAATAAATAATTTTGGTGTTCATATTTATATGTATTTTTTTTTATTTAAATAATTTATTATGGACTCTTTAAAGTTTCAGCGCATTTCATTACTTTATGTTAATTAATATATGATATAAATAAAAATATATAGAAGCATATACTTATATAATATATATATATATATATATATATATATATATATATATATATATATATATATATATATATATATAATATATAAGATTTTTTTTTACAACGCAGCGGGCAAACGTGTATGCGGCTCACCTGATGGTAAGTGACTACCGCCCATGATCAACCACAACACCAGCGGCATTGCAGGTGTGCTGCCGGCCTTTTAAAAAGAAATATACTCTTTTCTTGAAGGTTATGTTGTCGTATCGGTTCGGTAATACTGGTGCTGGAAGTTGATTCCAAAGAGTGGTTGTGCGTGGAAGAAAGTGCCTTGAAAAACGCACGGTGGAAGACATCCACTCGATATATCTGACAGTGCATATATACCTCCTTTAAGGGGTCAGTACCACTCTGGAAAGTAATATATGCCAATGGCCAAGCCACAGCGCTAAGATGAAATATTTTTATTATTCAAACTGTACCTTTTCGTGAATACAAAAAAAAAAAATTTTTTTTGATGGGTGAAAATGGTATGGTAACCCCGCCTGCGCTAACGGGATATGTTGGCGGAGCACCAGGGAAGGGGGAAGATGAGAATGAAAACAGGCCAGTTAGCCCATCATGATGAATTCATCAGGAATTAACCATGATAGTTTCCAGGGGGAACCGCGAGGAGATCGACCTGGTTGGGTATATTGCTAGCAATGAGATTCTTAGTTTCCATTACTAACAATTTCTTTTCCCCCTAAAAAACAATCCAATTGAGCTCCTCTTGCTTTTTGAAGTCGGTCTAAAAGACAATAGTTAGAGTACCTATACTGTTGGTTCTGTATATAAACACAGGCCGGGAGGATTTAATCAAGTCGGAATGAAAAATGCCTGCGGAACCCTGAGCGGTATGCGGGGAAACTGCAATGTACAGACATGAAAATAATTTGATAAATATATATATTTTCTTTTTCGGTACATGTTTTCAATTCAAATGTAATTCCTTTTGAGTTTTAGTGGGAAAGAGTAATTATTGTATTTCAAAAGTTTTTTTATACTACTATGGTGGCAAACAAGCATACGGCCAGTCTGATGGTAAACGGAGTTACCGTAGCCTATGGAGGCCTGTAATACCAGGGTAGTCACGCGAGCGTTGCCGACCCTTAAGTAATCTTAATACGCCCTTTTCGAAGAACTCCATGCTGTAGTCTCTAGAGAAGGTCATTCCACAATCTGGAATACTGTAATTACATTGTTACTTTTTTTTTAACAATATTTATTTTATTCTAAGACGTCTTCGCCAAATGAAAACCCACTTTTCACTCAAAATATTACTCTTGCACTAAAAAGTCCTTGTTCTTAGTCTTTAATAAAATTAAAAAAGTTGGAGGTCCTTTTTTTCTTATACAACTTAGAATGGCAAACAAGCTGACGGCCCACCTGATGGAAAGTGGTAACCGTCGCCTATAGACATGAGCAGTACCATGGACATAACAGAGTATACTGTTTCGCCTATGATACCCCCCATGCGTTGCCATTCCTGAGGACTCAGGTGTTATTCCTCTGTACCCAGTAAATTCACGCCATATCCCACCCTTCAAACTGAAACACAGCCTGGCAAACACAACTGCTTCACGGTTGAAACACGAATGTGACAGAGGTACCCAAGCAATCGACTTTTGTACAAAGTCTCCCTCTGGTACAAATTTACGAAATAACTAGTAGGTATGTATTTATTTATATATTATAGTATATATATTTGTTAGTTTTTAAATTTCTATTTTAATTTAATACGTTGCACCGTCAATTATCACATTTAATAATTATTCCTGTCTACTGTTGACTGGTAGATAACTCCATGTGATGTTAAGTCCGCCATTTACACTCTCTATGTGTATAGCCGTGTGGTCCCGGCATGGAATAGATTATCACTTCCTATCCCATGGATGTCGTAAGAGCCGGCTAAGGGAGGGCAAGGGATGGGCAGCAGCATCCCTCTTAAAACGTCTCTAAAGCCTGACTGCGGTTGCCAAGCGTGGCAACTACGGGCAACCCCCGACCCCCCAAGGGGTAGGTTTATGTTTAGTAGTTAAAGTAGACAATTAAAGGCTGATATGATAATGATAATGTTTAAAATTTAATAAACAAATAAATAAATATATCTCTAAAGTAATTCTATTTATCTGCCAACCGTACAAGGGTGAAATTGCAAAGGGTTGCAACTAATGAGAAGAATGAAAAATGGCCCCTCGGTAGCTGGAGAATTTATTAAAAACTACTGGATTCCAGTACCGAGCGTTCATATGTGGCTTTGGGTTATTTATGACGGATTATAAACCCTCTTCTAAGATGAGACCGGTACGAACAGTGAATGATGGCCCGGTCTGTCTGATAACTGGTTGACTTCCATACAAGTGTCGCGGGTTTAGAGCTCATACAACATAGTAATAATAAATAAAATTGTATAATTATATTAGACGATACTTTTTGAAAATTTTCAAAAAACGTCTCACTAAAATAGTAGTACATTTGTAGAATTGCATTTGCAAAAATATATTATTATTATTTTCTTTGTAACTCATCCATGATATGCCATCAGGCAAGTACGCCCTGTAGACATATTTTAATGCTTACAAAAATATAAATAAATAAATAAATGGCAAATATATTCACAATTCTAAGTTGTATAAGAAAAAAAACAATAATGTTCTCATTTAAATAATTTGTGGAATAATAGTTTTGAATGCAATTACCATTTTATTTTTGGAAAAAAAAATCAAAAAATCTAATATAGTATTATATAATATAATATTATATAAGTAGTATATAATATAATTATATTTAACCATCTGGACGAGTGGCGGTCCTCCACCGTGCGTTTTTCAAGGCACTTTCTCCCACGCACAACCACACTTTGGAATCAACTGCTAGCAGCAGTATTTCCGAACCGATACGACAACATAACCTTCAAGAAAAGAACATATTCCTTTTTAAAAGGCCGGCAGCACACCTGCAATGCCGTAGGTGTTGTGGGTGACCATGGGCGGCGGTAGTCACTTACCATCAGGTGAGCCGCATGCTCGTTTGCCTCCTGTCTTGTAAAAAAAAAATATAGAATATAATTTTAGTAGGTATATATCTGCTAATATATGTAGATTACATCTTAACTTAGCACGTGGGTCTTTATATACTGATACACACGGTCGTAACCACGGAATATAACTAGTTAATAAATACAAATGGGGGGGGGGGGGGAAGGGATTGTTAGTAATGGAGACTGAGAATCCTATTGCTAGCAATATACCCAACCAGGTCGACCTCCTCGCGGTTCCACCTGGAAACTATCATGGTTAATTCCTGATGAATTCATCATGATGGGCTAACTGGCCTGTTTTCATTCTCATCTATCACCCTCCACTGGTGCTCCGCCAGCGTATCCCGTTAGCGCAGGCGGGGTTACCATACCATTTTAACCCGTCAAAAAAAAATACAAATGACGTTTCTATTTTGCTAATTTTTAATTTTAAATACATAGATAAATAATTTATTTACATTACTTACAGCACATAAACAACAATAAACATAAATGTACAGTGAAAAAAGATAAAAAAATACATTTACACTAAAATAAAAAAAATAAAAACAAAATGCATAAAATAAGCGGGTATTTTCAAAATATATATGTTTTACTTTCATTTACATTTTGTGAAAGGTTTAAAAAATTGTTTTCAATTTAGTTTACGGTTTTATTTATAAGTTGGTATAATATTCGGCATGAAATACTGGTTGTTAACCGACTTTAAGAAAAGGAGGAGGTTCTTAATTCGGTGATTTTTTTAATTTAATAAAACTCCATCATTTATAAAACGATCGAAAAAATTATTGTTTTTTTTTTATTTGAAAGAATCTTTTTTCAGTCTGATCCATTTTTATCAACAGCGTTAGCTTCTAGCTTCATTTATAAGCAAACATCAGCTTTAGTAGTTTGGTTTATAAATCAAAATAACTGATTTAATCACAATTGTAATATAAAATTAAAACGCCATTTTTTATGAAAATTAAAATTTTGCCAATTTGGCCGTTACTAGAACTAGCATATTTTCATCAAACCGGCTTTACCCGTGAATCACTGGTCTGAGCCACGATTATTATCTAAAAAAAAAACAAAAATAATTCCGAACCCTTTCCGTGAATATAATTACCCTCCAATTTTATAGTTATCATTGAAAATCGCTGTAATAGTACCCTATCCGTAGTGCAACTAAACCTAACCAGTGTATATGGACCTTCTTATAGCCGTTTTTTGCTTTAAAATGCTAAAGAATCCGACGCCGGCAGGGGTCGTGTTACGTCGGTAGGCGGTAGCGTGCCAAGATCGACTGATAGGGACATATTATAAATTGCCCTGTCCGTCTGTCTGTCTGTCACATAGCACGCGATGCAAAAAAGTTGCCACGTAAAAGATATAATTTCAATAAAGTACAAATTTATTTTTGCACCTGCTTTTTGGATACGGTATTTGAGTACACTTCTATTATTTTTATTATAAAACTAGTTGATGCCTGCCACTTTGTTCGCGTGGTATTTGTTATTCCTGTTTAGTATATATCGATGGTTCAAATATTAACAATAGGCATATCATTCTCACTCTTTGCCTTACGTTCAAATGACTTTACTTAAGTAGGTAGTGTTATAATTTATACCTGCCATTGCTAGTAATATTCTCTGTCAGGTTTCTGAATTCCAGGTGTTCTGGTATTCATCACCATGGATTAACTGAACGGGCCTTTTCATGTTCACCTATCATCCCTCATCACACACACCATCAGGGCACCATCCTATCAACGTTTACCGATAACGTAGGCAGGATTACCATTCCATTATCACCCACAACATGGGACATTTGAATGCTATTCTGTAATGGCTAAATAGGCATACTACCAGAGGGACACTTTGTACAAAAGTCGATTGCTTGGATACCTCTGTCCCATTCGTGTTTCAATCGTGAAGCAGTTGTGTTTGCATGGCTGTGTTTCGGTTTGAAGGGTGGGATATGGCGTGAATTTACTGGGTACAGAGGAATAACACCTGAGTGCGCAGGAATGGCAACGCATAGGGGGTATCATGGGTGAAACAGTATACTCTGTTATGTCTATGGTATTGCTCATGTCTATAGGCGACGGTTACCACTTTCCATCAGGTGGGCCGTCAGTTTGTTTGCCATTCTAAGTTGTATAAAAAAAAGGCATGAAACTTTATGTAATTTAAGACCACCGATACCTACCCTATTTAAAGCAAATAAATTTATTATTATTATTATTAAAAAAAATCTATATCCATTTATTTCGCCTAGTTTCGTAAATTAGGTATCTGTCGCGTAATTGTAACTGGCAATTTTAATTGTTTCCAATAAGGAGGAAAATATTCGTTTAGCGAAATACAATGTCTATATGCCTCTACCTCTAATATAACTTTTTTTATACGACTTTATAATAATAACTTTTTTTTTAACTTTTCGGATTTGGAATCGATTTCTAAATCGGTTTCTAATTGACGGAGTTATGAGTTAAAAAACATAAAAAAAATACAACCGAATGGAGAACGTCCTTCTTTTTTGAAGCCATTTAAAAAAATCATGAGTCGAAACACGATAAAAAAAATTATTAGGTTAGTTTTAGTGAGTATTAGAACTTTAACGAACGTTTTTAAATTTTTGTATTACAAAAGTGGAACAAGTGTGTGAACCTAGTGAATTCTAAATTTGAAAATTAAAAAGAAAGAAATATACATACGTAGGTTTACGTATTTACGTACATTTTATTTTCATATTTCGTATCGGCCGTTAACTGTACACTGCTGAACATACCCCCATAAGGGAGGTTTTGAACAAACCAAACAAATTCAAAGTCGGGCGGCTCGAATTATTGATAACGCCTTACTGTCCGGCTTGACCCACTGAAACTGCGCAAAGATGTTGCATCTCTGTGCATCTTCTACCGAATTTATCATGGGGAGTGCTCTGAGGAATTTTTTTTTTATACAACTTAGAATGGCAAACAAGCTGACGGCCCACTTGATGGAAAGTGGTAACCGTCGCCTATAGACATGAGCAGTACCATGGACATAACAGAGTATACTGTTTCGCTCATAATACCCCCCATACGTTGCCATTCCTGAGGACTCAGGTGTTATTCCTCTGTACCCAGTAAATTCACGACATATCCCACCCTTCAAACCGAAACACAGCCATGCAAACACAACTGCTTCACGGTTGAAACACGAATGGGACAGAAGTACCCATGCAATCGACTTTTGTACAAAGTCTCCCTCTGGAATTGTTCGGATTGATACCTGCTGCTGATTTTCACCACCGTACAACCCGCCATAAACTAAAGTATCATCCCAAGCATTTAGACGAGTGACGGTCCTCCGTTGTGCGTTTCTCAAGTGCGTTTTTCTTCTACGCACAACCATCCTTTGGAATCAACTTCCAGCAGCAGTATTTCCGAACCGATATGACAACGTAACCTTCCAGAAAAGAGCATATTCCTTTTTAAAAGGCCGGCAGCACACCTGCAATGCCGCTGGTGTTGTGGGTGATCATGGGCGGCAGTCACTTACCATCAGGTGAGCCGCATGCTCGTTTGCCCCCTCTGTTGTAAAAAAAAAGAAAGTTCCCTTAGTCTCCTCTTACGACACTACAGAAAAGTAAGGTGTGGTCCATTCTATGCCGGGACCACACAGCATACGATTGATTAATACGATTATGTTCTATAGTTTTTGTTTCACTGTCATAACAACATTTCGAATTGAAACATAGCCATGGAAACACTGCTGTATGTAAGTATGTATGTATATATACATACAATATCGGTGTGAATGGTTTGTGTACATTGGCATACTGCAGTGGCCAGGCCCACCGCGTTGCCCGCTGGGTATTTGCTCTGCTATCCTACCTACATCGACATAAGGTAATAATGAACGAGGACATACACACACAAAAGTGTTACGTCCATTCATTTATTATTCATATATAAAATTATAACCGAACGATGTCTGTACATAAATGCTATTTAAGAAAAATGATTATGAGCAAAGAAATGGTAAACATGATTTAAAGAAAAAAATCGTCTGTATTTGTTTCGACATCACACAAAAACGTAATTGCACGTAATTTTACAGCTATGTTCATGAAGGTATAAATCAAAATCTGGTGTATGTTTTATCTTATGATACGTTAGCAAGAAGTGGGAGACTTTGTACAAAAGTCGATTGCTTGAGTACTTCTGTCCCATTCGTGTTTCTACCGTGAAGCAGTTGTGTTTGCATGGCTGTGTTTCGGTTTGATGGTGGGATATGGCGTGAATTTACAGGGTACAGAGGAATAACACCTGAGTCCTCAGGAATGCCAACGCATGGGGGGAGGGGGGTATCATGGGCGAAACAGTATACTCTGTTATGTCCATGGTACTGCTCATGTCTATAGGCGACGGTTACCACTTTCCACCAGGTGGGCCGTCAGCTTGTTTGCCATTCTAAGTTGTATAAAAAAAAACAACCTGTTGGACAAAAAAATAAATTATCTATCACTATAGGACTTCTCCACACGACTGTACCGTCCGGTATGTATGTAAACAAAATGTTTGTACGTACATACATTGTATCGGTATACAGAAATTGTATAATGTAGCATTTCGTACGGTGCATTTAATTAATACCATACTGTTTTCATACAAAATAGAGGGTCGGAAGAAATTCGTCCTCTGTGAAGGAAATAGAGAAAGACTTTTCATGTATATGCAAGTAAATTTTATTTCTATACATAAATACTGTTTTTTTTTTATTGGCTGATAATGGAATAATAGTCCTATTAGCCAGTGCTAATAGTTTTTTTAAATGGATGATAATGGAATGATTACTCCGCCTGTGATAATGGTATACGCTGGCGGGGCACCAGTGAGGGATGGGGGGGGGGGAGTTGATAGCCCCATTGCTAGCAATATTAGGTCGACCTCCACGTGGTTCCCCTTGGAAACCATCGTGAACAATTCTTGTAGAATTCGTCACGATGGGCTAACTGACCTGCTTCATCTTCACCTATCATCCTTCACTGGTGTCCCGCCGGTGTAAACCGATAACGCGGGTGGGGTTACCCACTAAAAAATTATCACCCACATTATCACCCACTAAAAAAAACACCAGTGAGGGATGATAGGTGAGAATGCCAAGGCAGATCAGTTAACCCGTTGTGATGAATTTACCTGGAATTAAACAGGACGCTTTCCAAGGACCGCTAGGAGATCGATCTAACAGGGTGTATTGGGGGGAAAGGGATTGTTAGTAATGGAGACTGAGAATCCCATTGCTAGCAATATACCCAACCAGGTCGACCTCCTCGCGGTTCCCCCTGGCAACTATCATGGTTAATTCCTGATGAATTCATCATGATGGGCTAACTGGCCTGTTTTCATTCTCATCTATCACCCTTCACTGGTGCTCTGCCAGCGTATCTCCTTAGCACAGGCGGGGTTACTATACCATTTTCACCCATAATATATATATATATATATATATATATATATATATATATATATATATATACGTATAGATATTGTAACTACAATATATAGATATTGCTATAGATTATCCACTCTTACCCTACATTGTATAATGCAAATAAAGTACAAGTTGATACCTGCTGTAGATTTTCATTATCGTACAACCCGCCATAAACTAAAATTTCATCCCAACCATCTGGACGAGTGGCGGTCCTCCACCGTGCGTTTTTCAAGGCACTTTCTCCCACGCACAACCACTCTTTGGAATCAACTTCCAGCAGCAGTATTTCCGAACCGATACGACAACATAACCTTCAAGAAAAGAGCATATTCCTTTTTAAAAGGCCGGCAGCACACCTGCAATGCCGTAGGTGTTGTGGGTGACCATGGGCGGCGGTAGTCACTTACCACCAGGTGAGCCGCATGCTCGTTTACCCCCTGTGTTGTAAAAAAAAAATACTCATTTATTCATACTAGTCCATTCGTTCATTCTTTCAATTACCACAGTGTAAGGAAGACTCAGTAGTTCAACGCTATATACCACTCCTATTTCTGCGGTAGGATTATCGTAATGATATGGCAATTGCCACAGAGAGACTTTGTACAAAAGTCGTTTGCTTGGGCACCACATATTGTATACACACACATGCACATGTTATAGATACAAACAATTACAAGAAATGATCACACTGAGAAAACAATGGGCGGCCTATCGCTAAAAGCGATCTCTTCCAGGCAACCTTTGGATGGAGAGGAGTAGTTATAAATACTTTGGTCGGACGCACCTATAGTATGTTTGTATCTAATAAAAAAGTCAATACCCACAGTCCAAGGGGGACCACGTGAAGGTCGATCTGGTTGGGTATATTGCTAGCAATGGGGCCCTAAGTCTCCATTATTAACAATCCCTTCTCCGCTCCCCCCCCCCCTGAGTTTCGTTTATGATGGCTTAAACCAAGTAATTTCGAGAAATTATCAAATTAAATTGGCGACTAAGAGAGAGCGAGGGATGGGCAACAGCGTCCTTCTTAAAACATCCCCAAAGCCTAACTGCGGTTGCTAACCCGTCTGCCAAGCGTGGCAATTACTGGCAAAACCCCCCTAGGGGGAGACTCATGTTCAGCAGTGGATAGTTGAAAGCTAGTATGATGATAATGATGATGATGATGATGATCAAATTAAAATATTTTGGATTAGAGAAATGACGTTTCAGAATCGACCCTATTGCGCGTGAGTATGTTTTTTTTTTTATTTTTTTTTTTTTTTTTTTTTTTATAGAACTTAGAATGGCAAACAAGCTGACGGCCCACCTGATGGAAAGTGGTAACCGTCGCCTATAGACATGAGCAGTACCATGGACATAACAGAGTATACTGTTTCGCCCATGATACCCCCCATGCGTTGCCATTCCTGAGGACTCAGGTGTTATTCCTCTGTACCCAGTAAATTCACGCCATATCCCACCCTTCAAACCGAAACACAGCCATGCAAACACAACTGCTTCACGGTTGAAACACGAATGGGACAGAGGTACCCAAGCAATCGACTTTTGTACAAAGTCTCCCTCTGGTAAACAAATGTGTGACAGTATACGGTGATTCATATTATATAAATAAAAAAAATTTGGCTCATGTACATTAGGCCGTTTCCACCAATAAACATGTCGTGAATCGTGATACATGTCGTAAACACAACATGTTTTGTGACACTTAGAGATCTTGGTCCAAATGTTACTTAAAACCATTTTTCTTGTTGTTGCTGTTGGCTCACCTGATGAGTTTTTTTTTATGGGTGAAAATGGTATGGTAACCCCGCTTGCGCTAACGGGATACGCTGGCGGAGCACCAGTGAAGGGTGATAGATGAGAATGAAAACAGGCCAGTTAGCCCGTCATGATGAATTCATCAGGAATTAACCATGATAGTTTCCAGGGAGAACCGCGAGGAGGTCGACCTGGTTGGGTATATTGCTAGCAATGGGACTCTCAGTCTCCATTACTAATGATCCCTTTTCCTGATGGGAAATTGTAACCACCGCCTATAAAGAGAGATTGTTAGTAATCTACTTGTAGTCTAACATTATTAGCAATGTATCCTATCGAGTAGACCTCCACACGGTCCTGGGATCCATCGTGGTTAATACTTGTTAATTTTTTTTATAACGCAGGGGCAAACTTGCGGCTCACCTAATGGTAAGTGACCACCGCCGTCCATGATTACCCACAACAACAGAGGTATGGCAGGTGTGTTGCTGGCTTTCGTCACGATGTGCCAACTAACCTGCTTTCTTCATCTGTCATCTCTTACAGGCTATTTTTAGCAAAGGGCAGTTAAACTCCATTAATAAAAATCCCTTTCCTCCCAATGGACTTTAGTTACTTTGTTATTTATTCGAAATAATTAAAAAAACATATGTCAATCGTCATCTATCTATTCAAAGTATTTCTAACGCTTCCTCATTGGTTTGGCTGTATAAATGATGTACCTTCGCCCGACCACACGCACGCGAAAAAAATAGCCCATTCTTTCACCGGTTTCCCGCCTAATCAACACCGCCATTTGACATTCCAAACAAAATGACGCGAAGGAAACGTAACCGCGCGAAACATATAAAAATATAAAAACAATAACCGGGACGAGGCGGGCGATATGCAAAAATTTAACGAAAAATAAAAGGGAATAAATAAAATAATAAAAAAATATATATAAATCCAGTCTTTTTGTTTTCCGCTGCTCGGATGGGCTCTCGATGTAAAAAAAGCGGCCGCTTCTAGACAGGCCGTCACCCACTACGCGGATACGGGGGTTGCTGAGTTTTTCTAGTTTTTATTTTCTTTTTTATTGTTTTGTATTATTATATTTTTATAAGTTTTGAGAACGAATATTGTTTTGTTGTTTTTTTTTATGTAAAAATATGATGGTCATATTCTAATAGATATTGTTATTGTGTGGTAGAGAATTATTAAGCTTAGTTTTTAATTTAGAATATGGTTTCCAAAATTTCTTAATATTTCTAGAAGAATTTAATACTAACACAATTGTAAATTTATCATGATTATATAAATACATGTTTTATGGTTTTATGTACTTATTGCTTTGTTAAAGATAATGTTTTCCATGTCAATTCGATTGTTTCTACAAGTAGGGATAGCTACAAGATGAAAATGAGTATTTAAGACTCAAAAACATAAACACAAACTTTTTTCTCTTTAATACAATACATATTAATGTTTAGAATAGGTGAATATTGGTAAAATTTTGTATTCACACGGATATCAGTAGTCAATTTCGAAATTTGAATTTTAAGCGTGATTTGTCATAGCATTTTGCATTCAAATACTTGTAATAATTAAAATAGGTATATCAAAGTACGTATAGCTTAGCTACTGAGCTGTTTCTGAATAAATAATCTATGTTACCATTCTAGAACCTAGATTGTGCATGTTTATTCAGTAAACAGTCCTTCATTATAACGCCATGATGCTAATACTTAAGCACTTATTTACTAAGACGATTTTCTATTTAAAATTTTCTATTTCAATGAAATAAGTATTTTTTTAAAATAGTTTTTTTCTATTATCGACCGACGAATTGAAGCGGGCGCGGCATCTAATTACCTTTTTATACTTTTTGTGTAACATATTTGATTGTCTTTTTTTTCTTATACTTAGCATATATATATAATACATAACAGTCGCAATCGACCGGTCGATTGCGACTGTTAGTCCAGTCTATCGTGGCAAGGCAAAAAATATAATATTTTGTTAATCTAACAGAAGATGTTCACACGTAATAAGTAATTATTAAGAATAATTATCAGTTTTATGTTTTTCTTCTTAATAAAATAATAAATAATACTGTTAGTGTACTGAACTATGTTGTTTCGTTTGAGATTTCAAGATGTAATTGGTAGATTGCACAGGGTTTCGTCAGTAAACAGTTGATCTTGGGTCTAGTCAAGTCGGCCACCCCTGCTTTATAATGATAACACAATACTTAAAAGTTAAGATTGTGCGTCACAAAAACATTATTGTGATTATGAGTATTGGTCCCATATCTTTTCATAATTTCACAATTTTTTTTTTGTGATACAAAGGCAAGAAAACTCTCTATTAACAACATAATCATTTAAACCAGTTCAAAATTAACAAAGGTATCATTTAATATTTTATTATCTATGGTATCACGTAAACTCTCAAAATAAATTGATCAATTGAAAAAAATACTGTCAAATCGTAAACTACCTTCTATTTAAAATCTACTGAAAATCTCCAACTATTATTTATTAAAGTATAAACAATGCAAATTATCAATGTACGAATGGCTATAAGATATTGTATAAAATATTGAAAATACAGTTTTATTGCGTGTGAGACCGATTGAGTAAGTTGCGTCCTTCTCTGTCTGAAGCGATATTTCAAAGTGGGCAAAGTACGTTCGCGCTATAACTACGTAGGCGCGCGGCAAGCGGGACGGCGGACATATATAGGCATTAGCACACTACTCAAGCTAAGCTATTTTATAACCAATGCTATAATTTATTTTGATAATGAGTATATCGTCATCACATCAGCCTTTAATTGCCCACTGCTGAACATAAGCCTCCCTCTAGGAGGATTTTGCCAGTAATTGCTACGTTTAGCAGGCGGATTGGCAACCGCAGTTAGGCTTTGGGGATGTTTTAAGAGGGACGCTGCTGCCCATTCCTCGCCCTCCTTAGTCGGCTCTTACGTCGCATACGGGAAAACAAGGGGTAGCTTGTTCTATGCAGAGACCACACGGAAAATGAGTAATTACAAACATGTAATAGGCAAAAGGTTCTTAAGCACCATACATGCAGACGCTTACATTATTGTACGATTAGATTAAGCCATATATAGGTATCTTAAAACCGTCCTTTATGGAAATTTATGGGATGGGCTGTTTATTATAGGATGATAATAGATTGGTAACTTCGCCTGCGCTATCGGTATATGCTGGCAGTGAGTGATGATAAATCCGTTAGCCCATCATGGTGAATTTATCAGGTATTAACCACAATGGTTTCCAGGGGAAACCATGAGGAAGTCTATTTGATTCCATTACTGACAATCCCGTTCCCCCAACTCTATGGGATGGACGCGATATATCAATACTTGGAGATTACAGCTGAAATAATGACAATGATATGAATAGAAATACATATATGTATATATTTATACCAAATTTATTTTGTATACATAATCATGATTTATTTAATAATATGTGTATACAGAGAGAAGTAACAATCGTTAATGTCCTTCTAAAGGATTGGTCTATGATTGAAAAGGAACATTTTCACCAAACAATAATTTGGGTCGAAGAACAATCATTTTAACAATATTTGATTCACGATATTTCTATCCTAATATATTTTGCAGGTTCCTATTTATCATGGGTGACGGTAGCCGCTTCCAATCAGGTGGACCGTCTACTCGTTTGCCTCCGCAAAAAAAATAAATAAATAAAAAGAAATCCATAATAAAAAAAATCTGTAGTAAAATATTCTGTGTAGATTTAGATCGTATATGAGGTATTTTTGGGTTATTCATACATCGCTGTACCCTCTTATTCATAAAAACGTAAAATCTCACATAAAGCTATTTTAGCTATCGAAGTGTTTTTTTTTGTGCTAAATTATTAATTTGACAGTGACCAAAATACATAATTAACTAAAATAAATTTGTAAGTGGTTTTTGTTTTTATGAATAAAGGGGTTATTTAGGTAAAATTTGTGACACTTACAATAATTAAAAAAAATGTAATTATGTGTTGAAATGTGTTTAATGCGTTCGATGTCAGTTCCGACTCTTATGCTTAAGATCTAAAACTATATGTTACAGTTATATTAACATTAGTCTCTGGAACACCAGCCTGCGTGTAGAGGAGCGCAGTCGACCGTCGTGCAAGACAAGGACGGAGAATAAGACGAAGGGTTGCTCCGAGACCGAGCAAGTATTGAGTTTCCGAGCGGCGCGCCACGTCAAGCGAAATACCGTACTACATGGACGCGCGCGTTCATAAAGTAGCGCATTTAAAATACACGCCAGAGAGATAAGGAATTTATTTCTCAGTTTCGTTTTTCTGCATTTATAGCCATGATAGTTTAGATTGTTTTATATCAAAAAAATTGTAATTTTTTACTGAGTGTACTCGTGTAAGAAGTATAGTTGTATTTTGAGCCGTTTGCCAGATATTAAGCATGGAATCTGACACCAGAGGTGGAATAATTTTCGACCTCTAATACGATACTTTATGGGAACTTCGTAACAATAGCAGCAAGGGGGGAGCGGCGCGCACATCAAGTACCGTATAACGTTGTTCGCCAACATTAAGATAATAAATTTGTTACTTTATGGACGCTTTGCCTAGAGAGGATATGCCAAGATAACAGTAACTTTCGTACGGCCCTGTATATGCGTTGTACGGTAGGTAAGTATATGCTTTTTTCGTTAGACGTCCGCCTTGGCCCTAGGCTAGATTGTCTTGTCTATGACAAATTAAAATAAAAGTTTAGATAACAGGTTGCGTGTTCTGATTTTAAAAAGGGAGTTCACCTGTCTCGTATTAAGTTTACTTCTAATAGAACCGCGTCACTTCGAATAAAAAAAAAACTTTTTATGTAATCTATGCAACCATATTCAATTTAAAAAATATGCTTGTATATTGAAATATATACTGAAATAGCTAGTTTTTTTTTTTTTAAATATCTGTCGATATTGATATTAAAAATAGAGGCATATATAAATAATAGTACAATAATATGAATAATAGTTTATTTTAGTGTTTTGATATCATTAGGCGGTTTTTAAATCCATTTTCTTGTTCCATCATAAGAGTGGTAGAAATTTTTAATGTAGTGACTATTTATTCTATGATTACATGTTTTGATTAAAAAAATGTATATAACTTGGTTTTGGGGTGGTCATTCTATCTCGTCGGGGGTTGTCCCATACTACGCTTGCTTGTATAAGGTCACTACTCAGGACCTAAATAAATAAATAACTATTCTGCTTTATAAATTATTAGTTGCTTGAGTTATATGACTGGCCCATTGTCAATTTAGTTTGTAAATTTTCAGACTATGTAATGTTGGTCATTTTAGTTCTGTCGATATCCACGTTCCGGATTCTATCATGCTGTGAAACTCCAAGCATAGCCCTCACTATAGCACGCTGAGCGATTTGGAATATTTACGGCTAGCCGTATGCGACCACGTTTCACGTTGTTATCAATGTTATTCTTTTAGACTTTCCCACATTTTGACAAGAGATGGAATATACTTAGTATAGTTGAAAATTTTATAAAAAAAAAAAACGATTTCAATTGTGATATAATCACTTATTTAGATTTAAAAACTAAACCGATTTTGATAAAATTTATAAGAAACGAATCTGTAAGTAAGTCTTTCAGATAAAAAAAAGATTTTTCCAAATCGGCTTAGAACTGTTATGACATAACAAATGTAACCGAATGGAATACCTTCTTCTTGAAGTTGGATAATAAAAGTACTGTTTTGTGTTTTTTTTTTTCTTTATATTTAGATATTTATACAATAGTTTTAATAGAACTTAATAACAACCTTGGTCCGATCATAAGACATTCTGATGATGTCCAATAGCAATACGTGGGGGGGGGGGAGGAATTGTTAGTAGTGGGATCTGACAGCCCCACTGGTAGTAATATATCCTGATAGGTCGACTTCCACGCGGTTCCCCGTGGAAACCCACTTGACCCACTAAAACTGTGCAGAGACGTGGCATCTCTGTGCATCTTCTACCGAATTTATCATGGGGAGTGTTCTGAGGAATTGTTCGGATTGATACCTGCTGCTGATTTTCACCACCGTACAACCCGCCACAATCTAAAGTTTCATCCCAACCGTCTGGACAAGTGGCGGCCCTCCACCGTGCGTTTTTCAAGGCACTTTCTTCCACACACAACCACTCTTTGGAATCAACTTCCAGCAGCAGTATTTCCGAACCGATACGGCAACATAACCTTCAAGAAAAAAGTATATTCCTTTTTAAAAGGCTGGCAGCACACCTGCAATGCCGCTGGTGTTGTGGGTGATCATAGGCGGCGGTAGTCATTTACCATCAGGTGAGCCGCATGCTCGTTTGCCCCCTGTGTTGTAAAAAAAAACAACTTGGTTAAAAGTTTATGAATTCGTCACTATGGACCTACTGACTTGTTTCATCCTCACCTACCATCCCTCTCTGGTGCCCTGCCAGTGTATACTAATAGCGCAGACTGAGTTACCATTCTAATCTCAACCATTACAAAAAATAACAGTACAAATAAGAAATGGATTAATCAACCGACTTCCAATGGAAGGATGTTCTCGATATGGATATTTTTTTTTATATGTTTGTTACTTCATAACTGCGCCAGTTGCGGACCGATTTGGAAAATCCTCTTTTATCTGAATATATGATAATATAGGATATTTTGACACATTGGTCCTACAGAGAATCAGAGGGTCTACCATGAAATGTTTTCCGAAATTTCGAAACCAAACGAAACACAAATTTGATGTTAAAATTACATAATACATGCCATTTGGAAATATTAAAAATGTAAAAATATTGTTTCTTTGGACTTTTATGACAGGATGTATGACGAACGAAATGTTAAACTCATTATTGGTCCGATTTTGGTATAAACAAAAACACGAAATTGAGTCCAAAAATTCGGAATTTTATTTCATGGTAGACCCGCAGTTCCCTGGTATAGTTTTTAGATCAAAATAACTGGTTTTGCCACAATTTAAGTTTTTTTTTTTTTTGTGGAACATAATTTAATCATGTTATTGCTTGAATATTTCAATTTGTTACTAATTTCATTGGACAGTGTGTTTATGATAATTTCAACAAAAAAATATTATCTTTTTAGTAATTTCTGTTGAATAAGACAGTTGAAAATATTTTAAGAAGTGGAAATTACAGGTACGGTATTACCCCACCTTAGTTATTAGGCATGGCAACGCGTGAGGAGTGCCATATGCGTCACAGTATATTCTGTGATGCCCACAATCATGTTTATAAGTATATAAGATAGTTAGCACTTTCTATCAGACGGGTCACCAGTTTGTTTCACAATTTTGGTTACATAAATAGAGTTCGAATTTTTATTTGATATAAGTTGACACCTCTTAGTGCCTTAACGGCTGAACTGTTCGTTCGTTCATATTTACATGATGGTAATAGACTTAAATTATTATTTATCTTAGTCAATCGATATATGGCAGTCATGCGCGAAATCGCATGTAAAAACTAGTATGTATATAATAATTTAGAGATATAATAAATGCAATAGGAGTATTTACCGTATATATGTACTTTATAGTTAGCGCGCGTGCGGGCAGCTATTATACCTAAATACGCTGACTGTACAATTTTGATATTTATATAAAAACTATCAATACCTCGCGCCTTTTTTCATACAACTTAGAATGGCAAACAAGCTGACGGCCCACCTGATGGAAAGTGGTAACCGTCGCCTATAGACATGAGCAGTACCATGGACACAACAGAGTATACTGTTTCACTCATGATAACCCCATGCGTTGCCATTCCAGAGGACACAGATGTTAATTCTCTGTACCCTGTAAATTCACTGCCATATTCCACCCTTCAAACCGAAACACAGTCATGCAAACAAAACTGTCATAACCTGTCAAGTCGATCTCCCTGCGGTCCCTCTTGAAAACAATAATGGTTAATTCCAGATATATTCGTCACAATAGGCTAAATGACCTGCCTTTTCATCCTCACCTATCATCCATCACTGGTGCCCCGTCAGTGTATATCGTCAGCACAGGTGGGGTTATCATTCCATTATCGTTTTATTATTTATTACATTCCATAAAATTTCAACGTATGGGGGGTATAATGGGCGAAGCTGTATACTCTGTTATGTCCATGGTACTGCTCATGTCTATAGGCGACTGTTACCACTTTCCATCAGGTGGGCCGTCAGCTCGTTTACTATTCTGAGTAGTATAAAAAATTCCATAAAAAAAAAGACTGAAACGATCAAGACTGGTCACGCGCCGCATACTCACCCGCGTCCACTCTGCTTGTGTACCGTAGCAGTGTACTACGTATGAATAGGTAAGTCCACATTAATATGGATAATGTATGTTTTCGTAGAATACATATTATTTTGCATTTATGTTTGTAACGTGTGTAGAAATAATACCTGTTTATGTTCACACCAAGTCCCTTGCGAGGTGGGCAGAGAGAAAAGAAATTTTGGGATAGAAAAAAAACCATTGAACTCGCATGACCAAAATTTATTTAAGTTTTTTTTATACAACTTAGAATGGCAAACAAGCTGACGGCCCACCTGATGGAAAGTGGTAACCGTCGCCTATAGACATGAGCAGTACCATGGACATAACAGAGTATACTGTTTCGCCCATGATACCCCCCATGCGTTGCCATTCCTGACGACTCAGGTGTTATTCCTCTGTACCCTGTAAATTCACGCCATATCCCACCCTTCAAACCGAAACACAGCCATGCAAACACAACTGCTTCACGGTAGAAACACGAATGGGACAGAGGTACCCAAGCAATCGAATTTTGTACAAAGTCTCCCTCTGGTAAGTGATGTATCTTTCAGCCTTCAATTGTCCATTGCTGTCCATTCCTCGACCATTAACTTCCTTTAGTCTCTTACGACACTCACGGAGAAAAAAGGGGTGGCCCATCCTATGCCGGGATCACACGGCACATTCATATATTTTTTTTATATTGGACACTGACTTACAATAAAAAGAAATGAGAAACAATGTAAGCAAATGTGAACTTGTCTCTTAAAGAGAACTCTTTCAGTAAATTACGACAGTAGCGCAAGAAGTAGAAGAAAACAAGAATCTATGTAACAATATTGTGCAACTATAAAATTACCAAAACCTAAATAAAAGTCACCTATTTTATACTTTTTTAAAAGATTTATTACCTTTTTAAATATATACATACATATACATACAGTGGACATACAAACATGCGGCTCACCTGATGGTAAATGACTACCGCTGACCCCGGACCAATCGCAATACCAGAGGAATCGCATGTGTGTACCCGGCCGTTTAAAAAGCAATATGTTCTTGGAGGTTATGTCAAGTTTTGTCCAAGAATTTCTAAAGAAACACCGCATTCTCTGGATGGGATACAAATTCCAGGTAAAACGGGATATAATTAAAAGCAGGATGGCGGGAGTGCGGCCAACATTACAACTATTATGTGTATAATTTTAAAGAGCTGGAGAGCTGTGTTTATTCTAATTGTGATAATGGCTGGTCCATGGTTCGAGACGATCGCCTCGGGCGGTTCGTATCTTGGACATAGCGAGATATTTGTGTTACTGACGCTGTGTTAGACACTGTTTTGTAGGATAACGTTATACGAAGAGTAAATTTTGTGTTTTTGTTTTTAGTTTTACAGAGTATTGAATTTATACATACATATATAATTGTATTTTTTTCATGTGGCTGTCTTTTTCAGTAAAATTTGTGGAGAAAATAAGTCTATTATTATTATATTATATTTAAATATTTAAACACATGTCCAGACCCTAAAACACGTATGATATTTTTCTTTTTTAATCTTATAAACTATATAAAATTGAGTAAAATATATTTAGTTAGTAGTTATCACAATAATTTATTAAATTACTAAAATTTGCATGCTTATATGATTAAATTAATTTTCTTATTAATTTGCTGTTAAAATTGACTGATGCTAATAAAAAATTTCATTACAAAAAAAGTTTTAATTTTATTACTTACACATAATTTATTATGAATAAAAAAGGTAAAGAAAATAAATAATACGTTATTTGTATTCGGAACGCAACTAATTTCTTTACCTATTTTCCTTCCTAAATTTCATAGCAAAATTTATAGAGTGGTTTGGACTATTTTTAGGCTATTTCCGTTTCAAAAATTATTTTGTGTGTTCAAATAAAACAAAATCTTAATGTTCATATTCATACTTGATATTGTAATTAAATTTTTCCTCTCGAACTTTGTACTCTTATAAATATAAATGATAAAGGCGAAATGCCTTACCATAATTGTCCACTGCTGAACACAAGTCTTTTTAAATATATATAATTATATTTTATTCTCTTTTCATTTAAGAGTTTCCTCTTGTCGGTGCAACTAATTCATGCATCTTCCTCCACCCAGCTCTATCCCAGGCCATATCCTTGACCTCTCTATACGACATGACACCTAGTGTTTCCTTTATCTGTCCCATGTAGTTAATCCTCGGTCTTCCTCTTCCTTTTTTGCCCTCTATTTTTCCCTCTACTATGCGCTCTTAAAAAAATCGTCATGTCGTATAAGGTGGCCCAGCATTTTATTAAATATAAAATAATAATAATTGACGTTACCATGATTGAAGACGGTTTTTTTTTATTATGAAATTCCATTAAAACGATTTATAAAACATTGACTTTAGCATCGAATGACCGTGTCCATAACAAGAATATAATCGACTAAGAGCGAGAGCGGATTAAAATACGATTATGTATATTTTTTTTCTATTTAATGGTGAGTTAAGTAAATTGCATAATTATCGACTGAGACTGAGTTATGGCACGGGGCCATGAATTAGACCATAACATAGGATCGCGTGATTAGTTTTTGACAGAAATTCCTTTTAGTTTTTTAGGTGGATAGATTATCATATATATATATATATATATATATATATATATATATAGTTTTTTTATAGATGACAATGGAGTGATAACCCCGCCTGCGCTTATAGTATACACTGGCGGAGCACCAGTGTGGGGTGATATGTGCGGCAGGTCAGTTACCCCATCGTGATGAATGCATCCGGAATTCAGTACGGTGGTTTCCAGGGTGAATCATGGGGAGGTCGACCTGATAGGTTATATTGCTAGTAATGGGATTCACTATGAAGGAACTTGATTCACGCGGATGAAGCCATAGGATGCAGCTAGTTATACGTAAAAATAATTAAAATAATAAGTAAAAACAAGCTAACTTAGCTAAGCATAGGATATTTAATGCACTGATTCACGGAAACAAAGCCATTGAGTACAGCTAGTCATACATGAAAAAAAAAAAACTAAAATAATAAGTAAAAACAAGTATCTAAGTTAGCATAGGATATTTAATGCACTGATTCACATGTAGACAAAGCCATGGGACACAGCTAGTCGTACATGAAAAATAAAACTAAATAAGTAAAAACAAGTTTCTAACTTAGCTTAGTATAAGATATTTAATGCACTGATTCACATGTAGACAAAGCCATGGGACACAGCTTGTATACATACAAAAAAAAAAAACTAAAATAATAAATAAAAAAAGTGAAAGGTCAGCAACATGCCACATCCGTTCCCCGACGAACAGAAACAACTAGTATGTAAATATAATATTCGTGTGTACGCATTGTAGTAGTGGCGGTGCGCGACCGTATCGGAACTCGTGCGCACCTGTTTCCGGCGGCGCTTCCGGTATGACTGTACCGCGGTACAGTCGACTGCGCATTGCTCGGTGAACCGGCTGACCTCATCATCTGTTACCGTCATAAACAGTGATAAGATTAATAATCCATATTTATATTATAAATTTGAAAGTAACTATGTCTGACTATCTGTTACCTTATAACGCCTAATACACTGAACCGGGGGCAAAGAGATTGTTAGCAATGGAGTTTGACAGCCCCATTGCTAGCAATATGCCTCACTAGGTCTACCTCCACACAGTTCCCCCTGGAAACCATCGTGAACAATTTTTGTTGAATTCGTCACGATGGGCTAACTGACCTACTTCATCCTCACCTATCATCTTCCACTGGTGCCCCGCCGGTGTACTGATAGTGCGGGTGGGGTTACCATTACATTATGGCTCATTAAAAGAAAATCACTGAACTAGTTTTGATATATTCTGATATAGAGATAGATCAGAAGAAAAATCCTTAGAGAAGGATATAGGTTGCTGTTTTTTGCGAAATAAAATTAGTAGGAGGTGAAATACGGGAAGAAATTTTGTATGGGGAATCGTTCGATAATTTCTGAAATAAAACTGATCACAATTCTATTTTCTGTAAGAAATAATAGAACATTACTGCAGCGACCAGCAACTGAGGCAGTGATGGACGAACGTGCAAATGTGGGCCGAGGCGTAGCCCAGGCACACATACGTGAGTCCATCAATGCCTTGTTTTGGCCAAGGCTTGTAAAGTACTTTTCTCAAACAATGCGCGGAAATCAAAAACACAATTTTACTTTTATTCATTGAACTAATGACGAATAACGAACAATAATAATTTTTCACGCGCCATAATGTTCCTTTGTTTTTTTTTTCAATAAACAGCTTTCTATTTGCAAGCCAGTTCGAAATTTAAATAAAACCTTTTGTTAGTTACCTCCTTGGTAGCCATGTTTCGAAGTAAAAGGTACCTAATTCCATTTTTAAATTACAGGACAGATATGTGTTTACATAGTAATTTATGTGGCCGCAAAACACGACAGATATGGATTTTCATACAACTTTTGCCGGCCGCTGCCCGCATGTATCTGGCCAGTACGGCAATTTTGATTTATCTCGAAGAAGATTGTCAAAATAATGCTCACATTTCCAAGCATGTTTGAGAAAAGGATATTTTAAATACACAATCGGGGCTTAACGCGGAGAAAAACCTTTACAGGTAAAAAGTACCTAACTACCTGCTTCTTTATTGCCGACGTTTAATTCTTTGTATAAGTACCGACTGTGTATTTAAAATATATATAAAGAACGTGAAAGTTAAAAAAAAAATAAAGCATATTTTAAACTTTGTCTCACAAAGAAACTCCGACTTCAGTCATGGCAAAAACAGTTATTTTGATTTAAAGACTAAACCATTGAGCGGATTTTGAAAAAAATTCTATGGAACTAATTTGAAAGTATATCCTTTTAGATAAAAAAAATTTCAAATCGGTTTATAAATGACGGAGTGCGGAGGTAATAAATAAAAAAAATACAAACGAATGGTTCTCCACTCATTTGTATTTTTCAACTCCCATATTTTTGAAGCCGGTCGAGAATTAATTACTATTTTTTTATACAACTTAGAATGGCAAACAAGCTGACGGCCCACCTGATGGAAAGTGGTAACCGTCGCCTATAGACATGAGCAGTACCATGGACATAACAGAGTATACTGTTTCGCCCTTCACCCCCCATGCGTTGCCATTCCTAAGGACTCAGGTGTTATTCCTCTGTACCCAGTAAATTCACGTCGTATACCACCCTTCAAACCGAAACACAGCCATCCAAATACAACCGCTTCACGGTTGAAACACGAATGGGACAGAGGTACCCAAGCAATCGACTTTTGTACAAAGTCTCTCTCTGGTAAAGGAGTACCTTACTTAAAGTACAAAGTCTATGCAGACGAAGTTACAAGCGTTAATTAGGAATTAATATGCTTATATACCATAATAATGAACGTTATTTTTCCCCTATTGAAGACAGGCCTCCATAGACTGCTATCAGAAAAAGCTTCAACCTATATCTACTAGGAGAAAGGGATTATTAGTAACGGAGTCTAGCAGTCCCATTGCTAGCAATTTCGGGTCGACCTCCACGCGGTTCCTTCTGGAAACCTTTGTGGTTCTTGTCGAATTCGTCACGATGGGTCAACTGAACTGCCTTGGTTCATCCTTACCAATCACTCCCTGGTACCCCGCCATCGATACCAATTGATCGATAGATCATCGATGCCGAAAGACTTGATGCTTCTGCATACAACTAAGTGTACGACCAACTTTCAGTCAAATTGCATAGTTTCTAAATTAAATATATATATGAGTATATCTCTGTTCTATTCTCTGTGCAGTGGTATGTATATATATACTACTATCTACCTATATATATATATATATATATATATATATATATATATATATATATATATATAGATAGTAGTATATATATAATGATGAATAAGGTACACTATATAAATAAGTTTTACAATTAGTTGATCTGAAAGGAAAGACATAAATGCCTTCACAATTTTTATTAAGTAGTAGGAAAAACTTTCTTCATTTTTTAAATTTGTATCTAAATATACTGTATATATAATATTTTAAGAATGCACAAAACTTACGTTTAGTTAAATAGATCTACTAGAACGGTGAAAATAAATCTTTAAAAATAAATTAAATAAAGCTTATTTCGAAATACAATTTCTTATCAAAAACTAATGTTTAAATCAGATTATATCGTGTCGACATCTAGTGACAAGTAGAGATAATATGGTTATGAGTCTCAAATTTTATTTGTTGAAGTAATACTATCCGATAACAGATGGCGCTATTTATAAAATTTTATTATTGAACCAAAATAATTTTTAAATAATATTTTTAATTTTATAATAAGATATTTGGTAATTTTGTTAATTCCAAATTGTTGTAAAAATATTAAAGATTAAAAGTTGTATTTCAATAATTATATGGAGTTTTGAAGATTGCTTGGTGTTCTTATTCGCTTAGTTACCATTTCATGCCGTAAAAGGTGCGAGTTCAATCCAAACAATTATTTATTTATTATCCTTAAGATGAACCCAACGTTCCACATGACGATATAATGATATGTGACATTCAAATATTAAATTCATCATTGTAACTCTGTAATTGTCAGGAATCATATTTATTATAATATTATGTAGGTACTAAAGATCCGGCTCGACTTTGAACGGATAGATAGGGTTTTCGAAAATAAAATATATCTTCTATGTTACTCGTTGATAATGTAGCTTTAATTAGGTGACTTTTTTAAAATCCGTTGAGTAGTTCTTGAGTTTATCCATTACATACAAACAATCAAATTATTCCGCTTTATTATACTACTATAGATATAATAATATTTCTAGATTCTGTAACAACATAAAATATTCACCAGATTTAAAATTTTACTTTCAGGAACACAACTGTGAGAACCGCGTCTAATTTGGTACAGTAGTATTACATGATACCGGGATAAATATACAGACTGACAAATAATTCCCAAAATTTCTAAAAGTTGGCGTTCAAAAATTTCATAACCTTATCTGGCATCTATTAGTTTTATTCTTAGACTTTTCATATCAATTTTTCTCAAATATCTCCTACATAGAGACATAATTTTATTATTTATTAATTTTCTTGTGTTTTCTTTTATGCATCCTAGAATGGTAAACAAGCTGACGGCCCACCTGATGGAAAGTGGTAACCGTCGCCTATAGACATGAGCAGTATCATGGACATAACAGAGTGTACTGTTTCACCCATGATACCCCCCATGCGTTGCCATTCCTGAGGACTCAGGTGTTATTCTTCTGTACCCTGTAAATTCACTGTCATATCCCACCTATCAAACTGAAATATGGCTATGCAAACATAACTGCTTCACGGTAGGAACACGATTGTACCGTGTTATGGTAAATTGTAAAAACACCCTATCTGAATGCATAAAAACCCCATTTCATGGTGTTCGTTAACGTTAATCGTCGAAACTGTTCAACTGATTTCAATGAAATTTTATAAATTTATTTGTTAACTTCATCTTGAGAGACCTCTCTCTTCGCCCACTTCATTACTGAAGGTCGTGTCCTTGAAAGGTGTCTGTTGCCTCTCTTATGTTATTCCATTTTGCGAGAGATAAAATAGTTTTTATTCCGACAAGGAAATATGAATCCGGTAGATGGCGGTAGGGAGCAAAAACAACATTTATCGGGTCTAGTAGTAGAATATAAGATGGCAGACGTCTCCTTTCTTAATATTTCTTATTCCTAATAAGGATGGGAATAAAACAAACAATACCGTTCCGTATATGAAGATATTATATTTTCAAAGAACATGTATTTTATATTTTCAGCATAATTTCTGTCAATACAACGTGTCAAACATGGCGATCCACTGTCACTTATACCGTTATTTACGTAACAAGTAACTAATATCATTTACGTTAATACCATAGTACTTAATTATTGTGATTTGATCGACATACTACACACTTGAGTCGTTACGGAAAAAAGTCGCCCGGAGCCGCAGCGTTCTATCGAATTTGAAATGGTAACTAGAAAATGACCTTGTGATTTTATAATCCGACCAAATTGTGTTGTCGACGGAACGTTGCGGCTCACTATACAACCCGGCCTACCATACAAATACACACTACAATCAGCGACTGTGTATAAAAAGCCATAAATTTGCCAACACTCTATAATATCTGTGAATTTAATAACATAACAAGTTTTTTTTTACAGAGAAATCGAAGGAGCAGAGCCTATAGGCCAAGGACAAAGGTCAACCAATTTTTTTTAGTTTTGTCATCAAGGGGTTTCTTCTCAAACTAGTGACCGTTGTCCTTAAAGACAAAGTATCAAGGAATATTTCGATGTTGTACTTCTAATGCGACAATCCAATTTATGAAATTTGGCTTTTTTTTTAAATTTTATTTATTAAAAACAATTGCTTAAAACAGCAACAAGCTTGGTACAAATGTGGCTTAATCAACGAACGGTACTTAACTAGATGTATAAATTATTGTTACGGATTTAAAGAGAGGGAGTTAAAAATATATTTTATTTGTTTCACAAATTGGATTTCGTTAATGGATATCTATTTATCACAAATACAATACTGTTGTAAAGATATTATAAAAAGCTCACAATAATTAGGTAATTTATTTTTGTGGGTACTTTTAACATAGCTGCCGTAAAGGAAGTTTAAGATCTCGCACTACTCACTGTCATTCCAACGCCATCAGTCGGAGAGAGCGGACGTCTAAAGTTCTCATTATCGCTCATTAATTTACTTAGAATGTAAGGCAGTGCTTATTTTTGACATTTTACAAGCGTCTCACATACAGTCCGAACACGAATAACAATTCTAAGGTCAGTTTAAGAAGCTTACACGAAAATGATATGCCGCCCGTCAGCTTTGTATGTTAAGTTTGCGCATGATATGTTTCTGAAAAATATTCCTATTTTAACCAGATATATTTTACTGCTAGCAAGTGACAGGCAAATAATAACCTAATGATACTGAACGGAACGCTGGACAGCGTTATTTATGATATTTTATCTAACTAAGTATATCGCCGTGTAGTAGTACATGTAAATAGTTTTTTTTCTAAAACCAAATAATTTGATAGGTACACACTATAGGGGTATGGAGCTATGCCCCTCGCATAGCGAAGTGAAACTATCTATATTTGAATTAAATTACGGATAACATTATAAATATATCGGTTAAACAATATCTCCCATGATAAATAATGTTATTATAATAAATTTCTTTAAATAGATTTGACTAGTTCAAGATAAAAATAGACACCGAGCGTGGTTTCAACTAGAGTATTGGTTAGATTAAATTATTGCTCTATTAGGTATACATTTTGTTTAACAAGTGCAATAATTAGTATAGATAAATAATTGGTTCCATTTCATTCGATTCAGATAAAAAAATATCATTCGCTTATCTTCAATTTTGATACCTCAGTTTTATGAAACAAAATAAAAAAAAATAAACAACACACAACATTCATGTTCTTTTTTTTTGTTTAAGAATGAAGAAAAATAAAACAACGAAAATTAAAAAAGAAAACAATTTTATTTACAGACTATAAATTATAATTAAAAAAAAGACATCTTTGGTTCAATGGCACGATTCGAAATTCAATTTGAAAGAGAACATGTTCAGATATTGCAAGCGGGGCGATATATTTTTTTTTTTTAATTTCTTTGGCTGTATGCTGGAGTGAGAAGCAATGATGGTTGGTAAGGTAGCGAGTGATGGTGGTGACAAGTGCGGTAATGAGGCTAAGGCCACAAACACATTTACGTTTTGACTTAGCTTTTTGTGACGTCAGAGCACTGTTGCGGGGATGTCCTCCTCCTGCAATATTTTATATTTAGATTAATAGTTTAAATATTAATATTAAAATCAGAATACAGACCCCGTGACTGACTGTATTGCAGTTGCCATTTATTTTATATAATTCTTTTTCTGTATTGTACAAAATTGTATTATACAAAAAGATTTTTTAATGGATAATAATGCTAGGTAGATATGTAGTAGTAGAAATATTGATAGAGAATTGAAATAAGAATTATTTGCAAATAAGTACAGATGGAGGTAGTTATTGGTTTCAATTCAAATGTAAATAAATTTATGTAGCATTGACTTATAATAGTACCTTTTTCATTAATTAAAGATAGATCGTATCCTTAATGAATATGTTATTCAAGTCTAATTAGTTAAAAAGAAAAAGAAAATACAAATAATTATAAGCACAGAATAAATAAAAAAAAGTGCAACGTAGATATTGTGTGAAAAACGTTTAATAAAATAAAACATGACAATGACCGCACCTGAAGATATCCAAACGTTGACTATAATACAAAAATCTTTTTATTCAAAATTTATTAATTTATGATTTAGCTGTATGGGCCATGCTCTTTGCCTGTGCATTTTAGACGAATTTTAAAACAACAACATCAAAATTTATCTATGAAAAATCTTTTTAAATATTAATAAAAGCAATTTAGAATGTAAATCGTAGGTAGATCCGTCTTTTCAGTACTAATTAAATAAATTAAGACAAAACACACCAAGCTAAGCTGATATTGGCGTCATATTATGAAATAGAATCTTTGAATAGGCATGAACCTATCGCATTCAGTCCAAGAACTTGCGATAGAAATGTCTATGGTATCACCATCCATTTCAAGCTTCGCGCCAATTTGTGAATGCTGATATTCTTTTTTTAGTAATTCTTTTTTTTTATGATGCTTGTGTTGTTTCTATTTTCAAAATTTGCAAGCTGGCAAATTCGAAATTCAAAATGTTCACCCACATTCTCAATACCGTGTGTGTACAATACCCAGACAATTACATTATCGTCGCAGACGGCAATGACGTCGTCGGCCAACGTGATGTCGACTGGTACTCGTGTATGACACTCCTCTTGATTCATATGAGCCTGGTACTCTTCTCGTTGGAGTTCCAATATTCTCTCGTTCTGTATACAATATTATACTAAATTATTCCGTTGTTTTCCATAATTGGGGTCTCAGGTTCGATTGTTAATATATTAGCATGTATCTCCTAATTTTTTTTTTATGCTAGTTACAATGGCAAACAAGCTGACGGCCTATCTGATAGAAAGTGGTAATCGTCGCCTATGGACATGAGCAGTACTATGGACATAACAGAGAATACTGTTTCGCCCATGGTACCCCCCATGCGTTGCTATTTCTGAAGACTTTGGTGTTATTCCTCTGTACCCTGTGAATTTACAGCCCACCCTTCAAACCGAATATAAAAATATATTAAAAAAATTACCTCGGTCTTAAGTCTATTGAGCAGTCTGTCTCGCTCGATCTTCAGAGCATCGCATTTTGCTGTTTCATTCTCATCCAGTACTCCTTTCACCTCTAATTCTGCTATCTGGGAATCTTTCTCTGTGATAGAACATTCTAGGATGTCTTGACTGGAAACAAAAGTTTACAAATTATGCAATGATTAATATTTATATATCTAATATAAGTATAATATAAGTAAAACCTTTAAAGGTTATTTTATAAGTAATACAGATTAATAGAAAAGTTACTGGGGGGAAAGGGATTGTTAGTAATGGAGACTGAGAATCCCATTGCTAGCAATATACCCAACCAGGTCGACCTCCTCGCGGTTCCCCCTGGAAACTATCATGGTTAATTCCTGATGAATTCATCATGATGGGCTAACTGGCCTGTTTTCATTCTCATCTATCACCCTTCACTGGTGCTCCGCTAGCGTATCCGTATCCCATTAGCGCAGTCGGGGTTACCATACCATTTTCACACATCAAAAAAAAAATAGAAAAGTTACTATCAATTTATCTGCATAGAAATGTAACAAAGAAATGAATTCGTATTATTGCTTCTATTATGACTAGACACAATTGGCGGTAAAAATATATAAACTCACATCACGCGTGACAATTGACGCAGTGCTGCATCGCGCATCGCTTTGCAGCGCTGAAGTGAACACTCCAATTGTTTGAACCGCTTCAATACTGAGGTACACGTCTCGCAATTTAGCGCTGAAGCGTTCTGCAGCGATCGAATACGTTGCTCCATTTTTTTCATCTGCGAAATATTGAGGAACATGATTACTTTAATTCCTAATTAATTACCTAATCTAAATGAGTGTATTTAGGGGTTAAAATAACAATTTAAACATGTAGCCTATTATTCCTTATTAAACAGGTAGTTCATGAGGGTTACCATCACAGTATACTCTGTTATGTCCATGGTACTGCTCATGTCTATAGGCGACGGTTACCACTTTCCATCAGGTGAGCCGTCAGCTTGTTTGCCATTCTAAGTTGCAAGATTAAAAATATTTATATAAAATGGATATTTTTGTTTGTTTTGCACTCTCTTTACAGATTAGACAAAACAATATAATATGATCAGAAATGCTTATGATAAAAAAATTTATCAAGCCATATTTCATAGTATTTTATGTTGCTAGTTGACCCATGTCAATAAAAACAAAGTCATTACGAATTGCGCGCAAATCTAAAAATAAACGAATGCTTAAAACAGTTACCTTCTTCAATGTTTCAATTCTTCTCTGTTCTTCTTCATAAAATACCTTCTCCCTTTCAGTAGCGATCAAAAAAGATTCTTTAAGAGCGTCTTCCAATTCTAGTATCCTGTTATCTCTGTAGTCGGCAGTTGTTGTTCCTTTCTTATTGATAATCTGTTCCAACTCATTAATTCTTTCATCTTTGCTTCTAACCACTGCTAGAAGTTGTTCAAATTCTGTTATATTGTTATTTTCCCTCAATGCCTCTTCTAATATTGATATACATCTCTGTTGTTCTATGATTTTAGAATTCTTTATACCAATTTCTTTAGATAGATCAGATATCTTTCTGCTCAGTTTGTGTACATTGGGTGGATCGTTTCCACTTCTATCATATGTTACCATATCTAAATCATTGTAACTCCTACTGAATCTCCTTTTGTCAAGCCTATCCACTACCTTACCACTCTTTTGCAGTTCGAAATAACTTTTACTCCGTTTAACCTCGCTCAGTTCTCGACCATCGGAAATTTTGAGCACCTCAGAAAGAATAAGCGACGATTCGTTCAGTTCAATTTCCAAATCTATCACCTTCATTTTGTTCTCTTCCAATTTACATCTCAAATCGTCTCTTTCTTTCTTTATTTTAATTAGCTCGTCTACAGCTGCTATCTCTGTCTCATTAGCTCGGTTCACTTCCTACACGACAGGGTTTGAATAGATGAAAACAAAGAACAAAATTACAAAAAAAAAAAAAATTATATAGTTTCTCTTTTTACTTCAACAACAAAATTCTCAACAATATAAACACAAAAATAACTGGAGAAAGGTCAACATAGATTTTCTTTCAGTATAAATAGGTAATATGATTATTCGCATAACAAGATGAAAGCTGGGTAACATCGACTATTTAGTGGACAACTTACTTCATCTAACTAGATACATGTTCACTTAACAGTTTTACACAATATGTTTTTTTTTTATTCATATCAATCCTTAACAAAATAATTCCGGCTGAACACGATTATTTATTTTTTTTCCCCATTTTTTTTTAAACGTCACTTAAAAATATCTCTAAACTAATTATTAATCTTACTTGTGTGTTGGTTACAATGAACTGAGACTCGCACTGTGTATATGTTATACCGGAGTACATCAACAAGACGCTGTTATTATTATCTGAACACTTCATTAATATATATATATTCAATATATAGTTAGATATCGATAACATTACTTATTAAGAAATTGCAATTGTAAAGCTTAATTGTGATAAGTTTATGAAAGACGTGGAGTCTATAGTTGTCGCTCACGGAATATTTGTCAATCGACGGTTTAAGAAAATAACTATTTAAATTAAAAAGAGCAAATAAATGAATGACAGTCTTGAGGCGAAGGACTAACTTAGAAAAAGCTTTTGAGGAAGCCAGCGGGTCCAGCCTGCGAGCATGGAAAAGAAAATTTGTTTTTGTTAGTACAGTTAGTCAATTGGAAAGACATTGAACCTTGTAGACAAAGTAATTGCTTATCAGTTATTTTATTAATTAAATATAAAAAAAAGATATGGTACTAATATAATTAAAATCCTTTGATTATATACATAGAGCATCGAGTCTCAAAAACGGGTCAAGTTTTTGTCAGCTAATTGTCAAATTAGCTGACTCGTTTTTTTTTATTAACATTCTTACGCACTCATTAACATACTTACGCACACAATGTATCTTGACATATCTATATTTAATTATTTAATAAATAAAATGACCTTTTACGCACTAATAAGATGCAAAAATGATAAAATAAATATAGAAGTTCTAAAGGAAGCTTCTCATAACTATTTGTCACGCAAAACTATATGAAAAACTTGACCCACTTTTTTCGAATTATTTGTATGTGGATACTCTATCTATGTGATCTAAGTTAAAATCATTATTTATACTGTGTCTACTGTAATTGTTCTTATTTTCTCTAATTGTTGTTACGTTCTCTAAGTTCTATAGGCAATGCAATTAATGTATTCCGACAGTAACTGAAATGTTACTTTGTCTACAGGCTCAGATATTGTGCAAAATGATTACGATTGTAAATGATACATGAAATTGAATTAATCATTATTTTCATTATGTCATGAAGTTTCATTAGCTAGATTAGTTCAATTATAGTACGTACAAGGTCTGTTGTTCTTACTTAACTAAATAAAATTTTGTGATGAAGAACATTTTTATGTATTTAATACAGGTATGTTTACAAGGTGGACTTAATTGTAAAAGCATTCTTTATTCAAGTTATTGACTTTGGTTATATTTATTCATGAATAATAATATTTTATAATTTTTTTTGCCCGTCACTTCGTAGGCGTAGATTATAGAAGTACTAAAAACAAATGAAATAGACTGTTCAATAAAACTCCATTTTTGGTACAGAGGAATAACACCTGAGTCCTCAGGAATGGCAACGCATCGGTATCATGGGCGAAACAGTATACTCGTACTCTGTTATGTCCATGGTACTGCTCATGTCTATAGGCAACGGTTACCACTTTCCATCAGGTGGGCCGTCAGCTTGTTTGCCATTCTAAGTTGTATAGAAAAAACAGACCATAGATAAGTTTATTTTTGTTTTAATAATGTTACAGAACCATAGACTCACCAACAGATAATACATTACTACATTTATGCAACATAGAGCACTTTTAAATCCGTATCAAGATGAAATATATTTATGATTTTAATTTAGAATTTTAGAAACATAACTGCGAAAACCGCATCCAATATCGCATCCATCGATAGACAAACCAACAGATAAAATAAAAAAAAAAATGTGTTGGCATCTATCGATTGTATTGAGACCACTTACTTTTTTTTTTCTTAAATATCTCTCATGTACAGACATCGTTGGTACAATTATTTTTATTCAGTCAAATGAATTAAGTAAACGATAATTTACAGGCACGTCTGATATTATGATTTTTTAATGAATTAAATAATAAAAAATGCTCTTAACACATTTAGACAATAAAAATGGAAGATCGTGAATTTGCTTATTTGGTCTAATCCTTTTTTATGCAAGTGGTAAACCAATACGACGATGTACTTACCATATGTAGTATGATAATAAATTGTTAATACTTTTTGAATTTAGAACAATAATTTTATAATTAAAATGCAGAAAGTGTTTGTAATTATTTCGTCATAGTCGTAGAACACTGACGGATCTTTATATGTAATCTTTGTCAGATCCGTCAGTATACTACGACTATGACGATTTGATTAGTATTGAATTATGTTGGGTTATTAATGTAATATAGTTTTATATATATGTACATGCATACCTCTTCTCTTTGTGCTTGTGCTTGTTGCTGACTTTTGAGTTTGGCTTGAAGGTTTCTCACAGATCTGCAAATTAGGGATAATAAAACAGATCAATATAATATCAAGGATAAGCAAGCCGAAGTGGCAATGGGCTGGTCACATAGCTCGAAGAATCGACAACCGATGGGGAAGAAAGGTTCTTGAGTGGCGATCCTGAACAGGCAAACACAGTGTAGGACGATCCCCCATTAGGTGGAGTGATGACCAGAAATGCACTGCTTGGAATCAGTGGATGCAGGTAGCTCAGGACCGTTCCTGGCGATTTATAGGGGAGGCTTATGTCCAGCAGTGGACGGATAATGTCTGATAGGTTGATGATGATGAATATAATATCAAGAGTTTTTTATTATTGTAGTTTTTACTGCATAAGTATATTTAAAATTTAGAATTTAATTTTCGATAATAGTATCGCGAAAAGAAGACATTTTAAATCATAATGACTGAATACTGCTAGATACGGGTCTTTCTTTATGAGGAGTTTAGAGTATGTATCTATTTAAAAATAAAACCAAAACGTTCCTTTTCGGTTATTAATTAAAATTAAATCTTAATTAAAATTATTTATTTATTAATTGTAATTTTCCTCCAAATTGGCAGAATAGTATCAAAGCCATTCCTTTAATTTTTTTTTTCATTTATATCTCTTGCCTCATGCACTACTGTTACATAATTTAAACTCACTGCTGCAAATCCATTATCTGCTTCTCCTTCTGTGCCTGTTCCTCTTGCGACATCTGCACCAGCTGCAGAAGCCTCTCCGTCTCTGTGGTCAGCCGCTTCGCCTCCTCCTTGCTCTGGTCCAGCTGTTGCTTCAGCTGCTCAGCATCCTTCTGTGTGTCCGTCAGCTTGCGGTTCAGATCTGTGACTGCTGCTGTGCTGCCGCCGGCCTGGAATTAATGATTTATATATTTAAAATAGAAATCTATGGAATTCATCAGATCGGAGATAGTGAAATTAAAGGTTACGGAGACATAACACTGAAAGTGAAAGATGTCTTGAGCGTTACAGTTTACTCTGTAATGTTCAGGTCTCCATGTGACGATTACCACTTTTTATCAGGTAGATCGTCAGCTTGTATGCTATTCTAAATTGCATAAAAGATTTACAGAAAGCTAACGTTATGAGTTTGATCGTAACTGGCACTAAATGTGGTACCTTTATTGGTTTTATATGTATATGTATATATTTTATGTGGTGGCATACTTATATTTTTAGTTTTAGTAACAGCCTTTATATTTTTAGTAAGTTACAAGTTTCATCCATCGTGCTACAAGCGTCTATAGGCTATGGTAGTACCGTGTACCACTATAGTTGTTATACAACTGTGGTGGTACAAAAGATAGACTGGGTTCTATGATAGAGAAGCTAAATTTAGAACGATATTACAGTAAATTGTTTTTTTTTTTTTAATATATTCAAAACACTTTGAAAATTTTACCCATGAGTATTGATTAACGAGTTCTTGATATAATTTAATCATAGTTGTTTATATCACCACCAAACAGACGATAAAATAAAACCCCCGATATGAAAAGTAGAATTGAGTGTAAATTGAATCGAGAATAAATATTACAGAACACACACACGAAACAGTATACTCTGTTATGTCCACGGTACTGCTCATGTCTATAGGCGACGGTTACCACTTTCCATCAGGTGGGCCGTCAGCTTGTATGCCATTCTAAGTTGTATAAAAAAACATACACACACACATACACAGAGAGAGAGAGAGACTATTTAAATTATTTTAGTAAAATTAAGAATTTAATGCAAGATCTTGTTATTCTTTTAAAATGTTAAGCCCATAATTATTCGCCATTATAATTTGTATAAAAGAAATAGTTTTTATTACTGAAATAGCGAATTACCATAACGTATCATAAATATATTTATATTTAGACAGAAATTACCTTCCTCAACGATGCTTCCATTTGGTCCATTTGCTCTTTTCTCTTCTTTAACTGTCGATCTAATTCTGTTAGCGACTTTTCTTTTTCCTCCACGTCTTTCCTCTTATTCTCGAACGTTCTTCTCTGTTCTTCAAAATGTCTTCTCGCGTCTTCCAATTTCTTAAATTCTTCTTGGAGCTGCCTCTTAGCTTGGGCTGTATCGTCTCCAGCTTTGGCGTTCTGAGCGCCAGCCGCTTGCAGTTTCTTGTTCGCTTCGTGGAGATCGAGCTGTTATTGAAATAAAATTATTATAAAATGTACAAAAATATTATTGCAAAAGATTAAAATCTGCAGTGACTATCACATTTACACCACTGAAAAGCTAATAAAAATCTGATGTAAGATATACAGATTAATATTACGAGAAGCATAAATTTTTACAACAACGTCGCAAAATATAAATTTGTATTTGCAGGCCAAAAAATTCAATGATAAAAGTGACTCCGTTCAAAATTCTTTAATCAGTATGACGATGAAAAATATCGCAAATATACACATATACAATAGCGAATGCAGCTGAAAAAGAATAAAACAATTAAATGTATTATCGATAAATGAAGCCTTGGGCAATTTTCTTGCACCAAACATTTTCATCATCACAATCTGAACTAAGAAGGAACATATTTGGATGGGTGCATCTTGTGATTGCTATGTAAGGTGCAATAATTTGCTCAAATTTCAAATGACAACATTCATTCCTATGACATAATCGACAACAAGAGACACTGCGATGATGGAACTAAATAAAATAATTGTAATGTGGGGTTGGAGGATGCCCTGCGGGCTGTGGGAGGCATGCTACTATACAACAACAATATACATGACAACCGGCAATGATGACTCCAAACAAAAACCAAATGTATGAACATTGAAATCAAAACATCTACTCGATGACACCGGTGCAATGATGTAAGCAGACAACGCACGCGACTTAAATCAGATTCAATCGAGTTTTGTTTGTAATTCGTTTTTCGTTTATGATCACATTTCTATGAAGTATAAAGTTTAAAATTTAAAAACTCGATTCAACCACGCATTGCCGTCCCGACAGCTTCACGTCGCCGGGCGATCCTCCAACTGACCTGGCTCTTCTCCAATTCTTGAACAAGCATCTCGAGCTGCGACTGGCATCGTTCTCGCTCAACTGCAAGAGAACGCGCCTCCGCTTGCGCTGATTCTAGCTGCTTCTGAACTTCACGAACATCCGATGGTCCCCGCGCTTGAAGCTGCTGCAATTGCTGCTGTTGTGCCTGGAACTGTTTTTCCAAAGACTGTAAGCGTTGCTGGCATTCGGATAAAGCTTTTTCTGCTGCGATTGCCTTAGTTTTTTCTGCTTCAACGGCAGCTCGCCACTTATCAATTTCCCCGACTTTTTGTGCTTCCCTCTCGGCTTTTTCCGCGCGTTGTCTGATAGTCTCTCTCTCTTTGGTGACAACTTGGACTTGTTGCTGTAATTTTGCAATTTCTCTATCGCGACTCTCGAGGACGGTTTTTGTGCCACGCTCAGAATCCTGAGCCATCTTTCTTTGTTCTTCTTTCAATCTACGCACTTCTTCTCGCTGTTTCTGCAATTCTGCTTCTGAAGCATTCAGTTCTCTCTGGAAATTGACTAACATGTCCTGTGACTTTTCTAGTTGAGCTACTAATTGATCGCGTTCAATTGTAAGCTGTTTAGTATCAGCTTCTAACTTCACAATCTGTTTCTCTATTGCGTCTGCTTGTTTGTCTCTTTGTTCTAATATTGAAGCCATTTTTTCTCTATCTCGCACAGACTGAGCTAATTCTTGTTGAAGTTTTACTAGAGTTTCTTGCGTTCGATGGTCCAAAGTTCTTTGTTGCTGCTCAACATTACGTCTCGTATTCTGTATTTCCGCTCTTAACGCATCTCTCTCCTGTTCGATCTGTCGCATTTCAAGGATTGTACGTTCAAGGCGCTCGTGCATTCTTCCTAACTCGTTAGTCATTCTATCATATTCTACCCGCGTTGACTCATTAGTTTCCTGATATTTGGCAAGATGCATTTGTGATTTCTCAAGTTCTTTAGCCAAGCGACCGGCTTCCATTTCTGTCGAGTCTCTTGCTTGAATAGCTTTTTCCAGTTTGTCCCGCAGACGCTCAATTTCCAATCTATCCTCAGTCCTTGCTTTATCTCCAGCCACAGCCTGTAATTTCATCCTCTCAATTTGTTGCAACTCTCCCTTTAGTCTCTCGTTATCTTTATCTAATTGCTCAGAACGTAATTTAAGTTTCTCGCATCGATCTCTGAACTTTTCACACTCAATATGAGCGCGTTCAAGATCAGTTCTCTGCTTTTCTAATGCTCCAGAAAGTTTCGCTACTTCACTCCTAGATAGTTCTAATTGTATATTCAGTTCATGTAACTTGGTCTCAGCTTGTTCCTTTTCTGACTGCACGCGCTGGATATCAGCCTGTGCTACTTCATACCGTTCGCGGTGCTTGTCGATTTCTGCCTGCATCCGATTCAGCTCATTGGTCCACTTATCCTGTTCGAATTGGTATTTACCTCGAAGGCCTTCGACGCGTTCGAGCTCCGAGCGTAGACGTACTACTTCCTCCTCAGCCTTGCGCGCTCGCTCCAGGTCTAACGCTGTCTTCTCTAACCGTGCGCGAAGTCGTTCCACCTCCAATTTAGTTCTTTCATGTTCTTCTTTTGTATCATGATATTTTCCATAACGTGCCGCGTATCTTTCCGCTTCTTCTCTAGCTCCACTAGCATCTTGTTTAACTTTGTCAAGCTCGGCCTGCACTCTTCTTAATTCAGAAGAGACCTTATCATGTTTATCATACATCTTCTCGAGTTCAATTTGTACTCTAGCCATTTCCTCTTGAGTCTTTTCATTTGAAGCTTGCGCCTTACCACACTGTGTCATTGCTCTATCGTATTCAAATTGTAATCTTTCATTATCGGCTACCAATTTCTCCTTTTCTGCTTGCAGTCTTCGCAATTCTATCTGACTCTTCTCATATCTTTCCCTAACCATTTCAATATCAACACTCAACCTATCCATATCTTCTTTAGCTTTCTCTTCCTGTTCTTTGGTCCTGCCCAATTGTAATGACGCTCTATCATACATTTCCTGTAACCTAGACAATTCATCTTGCATCTTTCTTTGGTCTTCCCGAGCTTTTGTCGACATGTGAACTTGTTTTTCCAGTTCGAGTTCAATACGGTCTTTATCGGCTTCCAGTATATCTAACTTGTTTTGTAATCGGTAAATTTCGTTTTGTGATCTGAAATAAAAGAAAATTACACTTAGTACATACACAATAAGAGCGTTTTCATATTAGCTAACACTGACATCGCCACCAACACAAGACGACATGTAGAACAAAATATACCTATCATACTTTTCAAGCATTTTTTCGTATTCTTTGTGCGCTGTTTCTTTTTCCTCGATGGTCTTTTGTGAAGAATAAAGTGCTTTATCTAGTTTTTCTTTCATTATTTCCAGTTCTGTCAGGGCATCATCTCTTTCCATCTGAAATTTTTATAAAAAAGTATATTTTAATGTCGATTACATAGTTCATAGTTTTATCTCGTGAACATTCTCATAAAATATAAAATTTTGATTATACAATTGGAAAATTCTGCGTGATACGATTAATTATACATGTGACAATATACTAGTTTTTAACCATGAGTTAGTCCGCTTAACCAGAAAATGTTTACTGAGCAGGGTAAAAAGTAGCCTATATTATTTTTTATCCCATATTTCTCAACAATTGGTCAAGTCGTCGAGGCGCCAAGATTTCATCACGATGGGTTAACTGACCAGTTTTCACCCTCTTATCCCTCACTGGTACCCCGCTAGTGTATACCGATAGCGCAAGCGGGGTTACCACTCCATTATTACTCATTAAAACAATTACTGTGTCACAGATGTTGTCGAATAGTCGAATTACCGTAAGCTTCTGGTGTTGCTGATGAGCTTTCTCCCACCGTTCCCTCAACACGTCCAGTTCTGTAGCGGCACTGTCTCTATCGCGGGCTGCCCTGTTGGCGGCCGCAGCAGCCGCTTCGGCCCTTTCACGGCAGCTAGCAGCATCTGCTAGAGCTCCATCCCTTTCTTTTTGTATGCGAGCTACTAGTGCCTGGAAAGAGAGAAAAAACGATTAGAACTTATTGATTGCTTTATTTTAGCGGAGGTGGGAACAGCCTGATGATATACGGCTATCATAGCTCATCAATGCTTAATTATACTAGCTACGAAATAGTTATTAGACTAGCTATTGCACGTGGCTTCGCACGTGTAATGTTATATTTCCCTTTTAAATTGAAATTAAGTCCTTTCTTAGCAGACGCACACGTTATAGAATAAATCTGATAATATAAGTATAGATTATATATATTTGCATTATTATTATATGAATATAGAATAATAATACAAATTTTAGGCATAGAATGGGCCACCCCTTCCTTTCCCGTGGGTGTCATAAGAGGCAACTAAGGGAACTTAATGATCGAGGAATGAATGGGCAACATCGTCTCTCTTAAAACAACTTCAAAGACTAACTGCGGTTGCCAACCCGCTTGCCGAGCGTGGCAACTATTTAGATTTTAAAGCTAACTTAAGTAAACGTTAACGATAACTAGTAATAAATTAAACATGTATTTATTCATCTAAATACGTGGGCAATCTTGTTGGAAACGGTTATTTGTTTTGAAGAGTCAAGTTACCAATTACCCGATTCTCTGCTAATCTTCGTTATTAATTCAACGATTCTAATAAATCATGGATTAATAATCCTTGTTCTTGGAATAAATAATGTATTTTACAACAATGAAAATTAAGTTGCGTAATTTAAACACTTTATTTGTGCTAATATTATTAAGAGGATGGATTTGTTGTTTTTTTGTTCTTAATGAACAGACATGTTATGTCATTTTATTTATTTGTTTACATATAATTGCATTATTAATAAAAATAGTATACTCTGTTATGTCCATAGCACTGCTCATGTCTATAGGCGACGGTTACCACTTTCCATCAGGTGAGCCGTCAGCTTGTTTGCCATTTTAAGTTGTATAAATAAAATAAAAATTATAAATAAATAATGCTTCTCTCTTCGTCTGACCTCGCTTGACTTTTTAACTACTTACCAATTATAACTGGAAATGCATAATTGATTGAAAACTCTTTATTGTTTGTTCCCAGCAAAGATTCCGAACTTAGTATATAAACACATCATCATCTTCCTACCCTTATCTCTATTACTACTTGGGGTCTTTTTTTTATGGGTGAAAATGGTATGGTAACCCCGCCTGCGCTAACGGGATACGCTGGCGGAGCACCAGTGAAGGGTGATCGATGAGAATGAAAACAGGCCAGTTAGCCCATCATGTTGAATTCATCAGGAATTAACCATGATAGCTTCCAGGGGAAACCGCGAGGAGGTCGACCTGGTTGGGTATATTGCTAGCAATGGGATTCTCAGTCTTCATTACTAACGATCCCTTTCCCCCTATTACTTGGGGTTGGCGTAATATGTTTTCCTCTTCCGTTCTTCTCTATTAGCAGTTAATTCTGCATTTACTCCCATTCTGGCCATATCATCTTTCACACAGTCCATCCATGTCTTTTCAGGCCTTCCTCTGTCCTTATAGCCATCCACATTCATTGTATATAAGCATAAAAGTAATAAATATACAAAGATTAATATTTCTTTATCTAATTTTCCGAAATTACACATTTTTCCCCCGAGAAACTTATATTTCCTAAACTCTTTATCTACCGTTTAAATTCGTCGGAGTCGGCTATAAAGTCAGACTGATTCTAACAAATAATTCATTACACACACGAGAGCCGTCTGTTACTAAAATGTTTTAAATTTAGAAGCACTTAACCCAGAAACGGTTGTTGCATATGTTTTTCTATAAATAGTTTCAAAACATGGAACGTTATTTTTGGTATCAATATTATAAACTTGTTGCAATTTCGCTCGTATATATTTTTAACATTTTAACTTATTATTGTCCACCGTTGGAAATATTTATTTATTTATATGCACTTACAATATATTTATTACAATTAGGTTACACTAAAATGTATACAGGTGGACTTTTTTTTATACAACTTAGAATGGCAAACGAGCTGACGGCCCACCTGATGGAAAGTGGGTCCTGAGTCCGCATGAATGGCAACGCATGGATGGTATGATGGGCGAAACAGTATACTCTATTACGTCCATGGTACTGTTCATGCCTATAAAATGGTTACCGTTTTCCCTCGAGTGAGCCGTCGGCTTGTTTGTCATTCTAAATCACATAAAAAATTTTAATATAACCATGTTTAATGCAAATAAAAAATCTGAATCAGAAATTCAACTAATAAATAAGAACTTTACTCTTAATTCAATAACCTCTAATGAGGCCAGAGGAATAAAACATTTAGGCCACTTCACTTACAAAGTAGTCTTGTCTAGACTCAACGGCGCTAGTGTGCAAGTTACTTGTTTATGTATTATTTAACTAGTTACTCGCCCCGGTGTCGCACGCACGGGTGTCATATATATATATGACAATAACAATACAACCATTAAGTGTCCACTTCTGAATATAAGCCTTTCCCTTGGGGAATTTTGCAAGTAGTTGACACTTCTCTTATGACATCTACGAGAAAGAAAGGGGTGGCACATTCCATGCCAGGACCACACAGCAAAATCAAGTAATAATAAACATATATTATTGGGGGGGAAAGGGATTGTTAGTAATGGAAACTGAGAATCCCATTGCTAACAATATACCAAACCAGGTCGACCTCCTCGCGGTTAACCCTGAAAACTATCATGGTTAATTTCTGATGAATTCATCATGATGGGCTAACTGGCCTGTTTTCATTCTCATCTATCACCCTTGACTGGTGCTCCGCCAGCGTATCCCGTTAGCGCAGGCGGGGTTACCATACATTTTCACCCAACAAAAAAACAACATATTATTGTTTATTTATGTTCTGGCCCATCAAAGTGAAACTTTAAAAAATCATTATTCGGAATCCCTCACAAGGGGAGGCCTATGCTATCAATAGCGGACAGTTAACAGTTGATATAATAATAATAATGCATCTAAAAGTCGATTGAAAACGCACATTAAGTGTTCTTAATTCAAACATCTCTGTAAAGAGGCCAGGGAAATAAAAATATTTAGGCCACTCCATAAACCGGCGCGTCTAGACGGTGCGGCGCCGGCGGTAAGTTCCACAAGTACATCTACAATTTATTTACCATTGAATGCCAACATTGTGATAAATTTCAAACGTTCATTGAGTTCAGTCGAGCGTGGTCGGCTATGAGGTCACGAATATATTGTAGTAGATTTATAACCCAAGATGGAACGTCGACTGTTAAAAATCGAATCAATAATTAAGATTGTGTTTCTTAACATAAAAACCGACTTAATTTCACGCAAAATAAGATATTTCGATTTAAACATTAAAATACTGTACTTGATAAAATTTCTATGAGAACACACTGTCTTTTTTATCTGAAAGGGTATACCTTTTAGATAAAAAAAGAATTTTCCAAATTGGTTTACAGCCGACGGAGTTATAAGGTAGCAGATAAAAAAATCTGTCCTGTTGAAGTCGGTTAAAAAACGGTCAGTCAACAACGATTTTTGAATGAATGAATGAGTAACATCATAAGAGAGGCAACAGACAAGGACACGAGCTTCAGTAATGAAGAGGACGAAGAGAGAGAATGAGTATACTTTATGTGCATTATACAATATAGGAAATAAGCAAGACAATTAACAAATATAACGACAGAATTGTATAAGTACAGTAAGGCGTAATTTTTATTTGATGTTTTTAAATAATTTGATTAAAAATTACTCAAACCACATGATATTTATTAGGTTAATTTAGGACAGGAGACTGTACAAAATTCGTTTGTTTAGGCACCTCTGTCGCATTGGTGTTTCTACCGTGAAGCAGTTGTGTTTGTATGGTTGTGTTTCGATTAGAAGGGTCCCCCCCTTCAAACCGAAACACAACCATACAAACATGGTATGGCAGTGAATTTACAGGGTACAAAGGAATAACACATCAGTCCTCAGGAATGGCAACGCATGGGGGTTATCATGTTGCTCATACTGCTCATGTCTATAGGTGACGGTTACCACTTTCCATCAGGTGACCGTTAGCTTGTTTGCCATTCTAAGTTGTATAAAAAAATATATAAATTTTAATAATGAATATATGTTTTCTAAAGAAAATTGGAGTGTGTATCTAATAATATTATTAACCTTCGACTAATACAAGTAATATTTTTCTCTTCTCTTACACAACAGAGAAATTTTGGCATTGTATAAAAAGTTATTGTATTTTTTTTTTTATATTTAGTATAATACTACTCATTCCGTTATGTATTCCATTAAATTTATTTCCCGGGCTTACACGACGTAAGGAGGTTTAGCAAAAACTAAACGCTATATGGGCTCTGCGTTTTATTATAACTATTACATTATATTATTCCTTTATACGAAAACACTTTTTTTTTTATAACTAAAATAACGAAAGAAAAGCGAATTATATTGAGGCAATTCTATCTATACCCTCGACTACGCTTGAATTTCGAATGTAAATTAACAAATAAACAATAGCCGGTGACTTTTTACATTGTACCAGTAATTTATGTTATTGTAACCTTTAACGGCGGAGGAAAAGGGATTGTTAATAATAGAGACCTATTGCTAGCAATATACCCAACCATGTCGACCTCCACATGATCCCCCCTGAAAACCATCGTGCTAAATTCTAGGTGCTAAATTCATCACGATTCCTTCTCCACTCGTATTCTGAGATGGATGCGGCCCACAAAGCCACATAAAATCTAAAAGGAAATATAAACTCACCTGTGCCTTATCGTGTTTGTCCCGGAACCTCTCAGCGTCAAGCTGGGCCGTATCCCTCTCTTTTTGAAGCCTGGCGGCTTGACCCAGCGCCTTGTCCAGTTGAGATTGCAGCGATTCGAAGTCATACGATTGTTTCTCCCTGTCCACTTGTAGCTGTGGAAATCGAAATATTAAATATACAATCCGACGAAATTTTTGTATTATTTTTACTTACTTTTTAGCTTTAGTAACCAAGGTAAGTGGATTGAAAAGGATAAAAAGATGTTTATGGAATGGAGATCATAGGCTATATAGATATAACCTATATAGAAATATATCATTTCCATTTCATATAGTACGTATACATTAAATTTCATAAAAAGTGGTTGAGCCGTTTAAGCGATATGAGGTGAGAAACAAACTCACATAACATTATTAAAAAAGTAAGGATTTTATTTTCATTATGTTATTAATTTTATAAATATTAAAAAAGATTTTAGAAGAAATTAAACAACTGGTAATGATGAAAAAAATCTTATATAACTCATAACGAATTATATAATTTTTTTTGTGATTACGAAATTAAAAAAAAAATAATTAAAATCTCTGTATTTTACTCCTCTTTAATTTATTTTAAAAATTATCATAAAGCAATTGACAAGGATTTTGCATCACATATATCCAAAAAGATATATTCAAAGTAGTAATCACTTCTGTCATTATTAGAATCATACAGTCTGTTTCAAACTAAATGGAGAGGTAACCAAAGTTTATTGTAATTATTACAGAAACGCTCTCAAAATGAAATTAGTAACAAATCTAAATATTCAATTAATCGATCGATTTTTGATTTATTAAATCTAGAACTAGCGCCCTACAGGCAGACTGTCTTTTAGTTGGGTCAATTATTTATTTATTTATACTTTTATCATTCATATATATTATATTTTTATCATTCCTATATCTATTTCGAAAACGTAGCAGATTTTCAATTCTTATTTACGTTTGTTACTTCTGAACTCCGAAATTTAGAAACCGATTTGTACAATTAATTTGGAAGGATATACTTTCAAATTGATTTTTTAGAAATTTTATCAAAATTGGTTTAGTTTTAAAAACAAAATAAGTAGTTTTACCACGAATGAAAATATTTTTTTTGTGAAAATCTTAAATTATTGGGGTGATTTTCAGCTGAATGCGACCCCTGTTGAACTTCGATGGACCTTTCAACTGTGCTTTCAATTTCGACTGCCCAGAAATACCGACATCTTATTATCTATATTTCAAGAAATCTTTTTAAAAAATATTTTTTGGAGACACCAACTTTTCAACAACCAAAATGTTCACCGAAATTAAACAGAAATCGCACTTGCTAAAAATTACCCATATTTAAGTTCTATTGAACTGGCCGAGTGGTCCCGGCATAGAATAGGCCACCCCTTCCTTTCCCGTGTGTGCCGTAAAAACCGACAAAAGGAGAACGGTGTATGGGCAGTAGCGTTTCTCTTAAAACTTCTCTAGAGCCTAACTGCGATCACCAGAGGGGAAAGGGATTGTTAGCAAAGGAGTTTGGCAGCCCCATTGCTAACAATATGCCCTATTAGGTCGACCTCCACGTGGTTCCCCTTGGAAACCATCGTGAACAATCCTTGTTGAATTCGTCACGGTGGGCTAACTGACCTACTTCATCCTCACCTATCATCCTTCACTGGTGCCCCGCCGGTGTATACCAATAGCGCGAGTGGGGTTACCATTCCATTGTCACCCATTAAAAAAAAACTGCGATCACCAATTTACCTGCCAAGCGTGGCAACTACTGACAAAACAAAGGATGATATGATGATGATGATGATGAAGTTCTATTGAAATCTTATTGAAATAGATTATAATAACTGTTTATATGCATTTTTTCTTCGATTTCTGTTTTTGACAACCCTGCGTGCCTAGAATGAATAGTAGAAAGATTTACGATCGCATTCATATTATTTGTCTTGAAAACTTGTAAGGAGATAGTTTCAAACTTAGATTTCCATACAAACTTATAATCATAAACATGAACGCGATCTCTCTCTCTCTCGAGGGATTAGTAGTTAGGAACTAGTGTTGGGGATTGTTAGTAATTAGGACTTAACCCTATTGCTAGATATATCAAGTTGAATTTCACTTAGTCCCCTCCTGGAAATCATCGTGATTAATTCGTGATGAATACTTCATAATGGGCCAGCTGATCTACCTTTATCCTCGCCTATTATTCCACCTATCATTCCTGGTGCCCCACCAGCGTATAACGATAGGGCACACGGAGTTATCATTCTATTATCTATACTCATATCTGTCCTATTTAAGAGCTGCGCTCTTGTCGGTGGAGCTCTTGCCACTCACTACGATTTTCAGCGAGTCTCATCACCTCTTGATACGACACGACACCAACTCCTTCCTTGATCTGCCTGATGTAACTGTGTCTCGGTCTCCCTCTCCCCCTCCTTCCTTCTATCTTACCTTCTATTATAATGTTCATAAGTTCGTCGTGTCGTATCAAGTGTCCCAACATTTTTCCTTTTTTGTCCTCAATAGTTCTAATAATTTATCTTTTTTCCTTAACCCTAAGCAGGACCTCCTCATTGCTAATTCGATCTATACTCATAAAGAGGAAAATATTGATTACTTATTTGTAATGGATAAGCTCAAAACTACGCAATTTTTTAAACAATTCTTTCACCTACAGTTAACTGAATTGGCTACCCATATGCATATTTGACAGGGTAATCTTGTTTTTTAAACTACATACCAAAACATACTTGTTAACGAGTACCAAAATAATGTAAATAAAAAAAAATCGATTCGTCTCGGCACATCACTATTGGTGTCACATTGTAAAAATTGCAATTTATATTCAAAGAGCATTATTTACATTTTACTTTCAATTTATCCTAACCTCATTGTTCTCAAAGCAATTGTAAGGAGACAACATCTCGAGTACATTATTAAATTATTTTATACGATATTTTCATAAACGATGTACAAATTGTCATTATGTTAAAGGGTCTCTTTTGGGAAGAAAATAATACGTTTGTATTTGTATGTAATTAAAAGTATTACTAAGTTATTTTTTTTATACCCATACCCTGAAGGAGACTTCTGGATAAAGTTGAAATACGAGTAATTGTTTATTATTATTTTTTAAATTTCACTAAAATTCTCATCTCCCCTCTTAAGGAGAGGAGATGGCAACTAACCCCCGGCAGAAGCACAGTCGGCCGGGGTTCAGGGCCCCAGGGAGAGAAACCGGCGTACAATGCGGGCAGAATCTAAGAGCACCACTTTCTGCATCTTTCCCGGAAGTGAACCGCCTCTGAATCCCAACCGTCTGAGATGTTGTTCGAGACTGGTTGGGATAAGACCGTTCACCGACATAACGATTGGGATGATTTCGGTAGATGTCACCCCCCACATTTCGGTCACCTCGTGAGCCAGGTCGAGATATTTTCTCTTCTTCTCGGTTTCGGCTTTCACGAGGTTCTCGTCATGCGGTATGGTGACATCCACCAAAAACACCCTCGAGAGTGCCCGATCCATCACCACGATATCAGGTTTGTTCGCAAGAACGGTCCTGTCCGTGATGATGGATCGGTCCCAGTAGAGCCTTACGCTGTCGCTTTCGAAGACCGGCTGGGGCTCATACTTATAGTACGGCAACCTCTCATTCGCGAGGCCGTACTTCAGAGCTAGCTCTTGATGGAGTATTTTGGCTACCTGGTTGTGTCTGTGCAAGTACTCAGTGTTGGCAAGAGCTGAACAACCCGAAAGCACATGTCTGAGTGACTCTCCGGGATGGCGACATGCTCGACAGATGTCCTCAGTGCCATCCTTCAGAATGTGCTTTCGGTAATTGTTCGTCTTAACCACCTGATCCTGTATTGCACAGACAAAACCCTCGGTCTCTCCGAAGAGATCACCGAACTGTAGCCAGTGCACGGAGGTCTTCGTGTTTACGTACGGCCCGTGAAGGGCTTTGAAGAACCTTCCGTGCAACTCCTTCTCTTTCCATACGGCCTCCCGCTGAGAGGTACCCAAAACTTCGGGTTTTCGCCAGTCCTCTTTAGCCAGAGAAAGAGGGGTGAATCCTTTGTCACATTCTATGACCTCTCTATGCAAACCCTCGTCTCTTTTCTCCAGAAAATATGTCCTGAGGCTGTCAATCTCGCGGTTGTGCATGGTCTTAACGCTTAACAAGCCTCGACCACCAGCTTTCCGCGGGATATACAGCCTCATGACTGACGATTTCGGGTGATGCATTCTATGGAGGGTCATAGTTGTGCGGACTTTCCGATCCAGGGCTTCGAGTTCGGTTTGAGACCATCTGAGCACGCCAAAAGTGTAAAGGAGTACGGGTATGACCCAGCCGTTATAAGCTCGGATTTTATTGGCGCCCGACAAAGAACTTTTCAGTACTCTTGTAAGGCGCGCAAAAAATTCCTCGCGGACTGACTGTTTCATATCCGTCTCCTTCACACCGATGTTTTGTGACATGCCCAGATACCGGTATGTTTCAGCCTCGGAGAGGGTTTTAATATTAGAGGGATCTGTGGCGATCCCTTCAGTTTGAGTGACCCGTCCCCTCTGCACATGGAGGACCGCGCACTTGTCTATTCCGAGCGCCATCCTAATAGAGCTGCTATAATCGTTTACGATATTTAGCAGCTCCGTCAGGCGTTCGATGCTCGGAGCTAGCAGTTTCAAGTCATCCATGTACAGAAGGTGAGACACTCGTGTACCTCCTCTCCGATACTGAAATCCAGTCCCCGAATTCTCCAGTAAAGTACTGAGTGGATTCAGGGACAGGCAAAACCAAAGTGGACTCAAACAATCGCCCTGGAATATTCCTCTCTTTATCTCTATCCGGTCAGCGGTATCCGTCAATCGCTCGCCCTGGATAGTCAGGATCGTCGTCCACTGCCTCATGCATGCCTCCAAGAACACTCGAACTGTACCGTCGATCTTGTACAGCTCGAGTATCCTCCGGAGCCATGAATGGGGCACGGAATCGAACGCCTTTTTATAATCTATCCAGGCGGCGGAGAAATTCCGACGGTTCCGCTTGACCACGTGGCCAGCGACAGCATCAATGAGGAGCAGCTCCTTCGATCCGCGGCTACCGCCCCTGCATCCGTTCTGAGCGCTAGATAGGATCTTATTCTCGTACACATGACGAGAGATCTTAGCGCTCAGAACGGATGTTAACGTCTTATATATTGTCGTAAGACAAGTAATGGGGCGATATTTAGATGGATCCGCGGTATCGTCCGTCTTAGGAGCTAAATGAGTGATCCCGGTTGTAAGGAAGTTCGGGAGCGTCCTGTTTTCGAGGGCACTCTGGAATTGCACGGCTATGGTCGCATGGCTGGCCGAGAACGCCTTTAACCAGTAGTGCTACAATCCGTCGATCCCCGGACTTTTCCAGTTCGGAGCCCGACGAATCGCGGCAACCACGTCTTCCTCCGTAATGGCAATGGCGTTCATCGGCGTTATTCGAGCACATGCTTCCTCAACATCGTGCATCCATGCGCCCTCCTCATGTTCCACAGGTTCAGACCACAGCTGTCTCCAGAAGGCGACGAAATTGGCTGTTTCGGGTCTTTGTCCTGTGGGCTGTAGTTTTGGGCGCTCCAAGTTCCTATAAAACTTCCGTTGATCACTCATAAAGAGGCGATTCTGTTGATACCTCTCAACCCTCTCAGAGTACCGTCGGAGTCGCTTCCCCCATGCAGCGATCTTCTGCTTCAGTTCATCTATGCGCTCCGTAAGTTTGTGCCCGAAGTCCGGCTGGAACAGACGTACACCTGTCCCAGCAAAGGCCTCTTTTACGGAGCGCATAATTCTCGGGCGTGTGTTGCCCTCCCTGAAGCAGAGCAGTCTACCAATGAGGACTCTGGCCTGGGCGATCCGTCGTTCAATCCTTCTTTTCCAGGCTGGTTTCATATTATCCCTTTGGATATTACGTCCAGCCCGGGGCATTTTTGCGCCGGTATATCGGCATACTGCCAACGCAGCGCCAAACAGGATTGAACTCGTCTCTCCCAGGTCACCGCTGCCCTCAAGGTACTGAGGCAGCAGTCCATTTGTGGCCTCAATGGCATCCCGCGTCGCCACATTTGGATATATCCGGGGAAGCTTCGGTCTCTCTTCGAGGGGAGTTCTTCGGATCTCTAGAATCGCCTCCTCTAGTATGCTCCTCATATGCTCTATATCCTGGGAAGTTGTTCCGTCCGCATCCGCTTCTGAAAGCGTTTCGGCAACCACCTCTACGCTAGGTAGCACGTCTGAGATGGGTTGCTCTACGGTCGCGGAGTTTGCTTCTGGAACAACTTCACTTCGCAATCGTTCGAGTTCGGTCGCGCTAAACATACCAGAGCGCTGTATGTACCGAACTCTGTCGGCTAAGTTCTGTTCCGAGACGGTTAGATCCGGTAAAAGACGCAGAAACTCGCGGTGCATTACTGCCCGGTATCCTGTTCTGCCTGTTTCTGTCCCTGTAGCCCTGAAGAACGCACGCATGAGGTCCTCATTCATGGCTCTTGTCCACCTCATGCGACGTGTACCACCAGTGGCGGGCACCGATTGCTGGGCCTGTGACGGCCCTGCCGGCGCCAAGCCAGCTGATGTCGATGGCGAGGGGTCGGACCGGCCAGGTGGTGGGGCCGGTCGGCTGGCTCGCATTCTGCCGCGCCTACCGCCAGTTGTAGACGCGCCCCGGCGACCCCCGGGCAGCGACCCTATACTCTCTCCGTTATTATTATTCGCCATCTTTATTTTTGCCATTGCCCCTTTAGCCGCGTAGGTTTAATTTATACGCGTGACCGCCTTCCACGTGAGCTAGATGGTGAGCTCGGACGCGGGGTTGGACTTTGGAAGGCTTATAATTAATAATTATTATTATTATTATTATGTTAATTTCTCGTTATATATATACATACATACATACATACATACATACATACATACATATATATATATATATATATATATATATAAAGTCCACTGCTATACACAGACCTCCCTTTGGGGTTTTTTTTTATACAATTTAGAATGGCAAACAATATATATATATATATATATATATATATATATATATATATATATATATATATATATATATATATATATATATATATAATAGGTATTGTAAATTTATTGAAATATTCTTTATATTCAAATAAACTTAAGCACTTGTTTATTCATTTTTTTAAATTTAAAACTAACTGATTTTGAAACAATCCTGAACCGTTCAGGACCGTTCCTTATATACGAGTATATAGGCAGTCTATGTGGGAGGAGTATGTCCAGCAGCAATGGACAGATAACGACTGCGATGACAATGATGATTCTATTGATATGATTGTGTGACTCCTTTAATTATTAATTTACTCACCTTTCTAACTTCAACAGCAGACTTGTCCAATTTCTCTTGAAGCTTGTCAATCTCGGTGTGCGCCGAGTCGAGAGACGCCTGGAGCTTGTCTTGCTGAAGCTGTGCCTTGCCCAGAGTGGCTTGTGTACGCTCTAGCTCTTCGCGCGCTTTATCCAGCTCTGCTACGGCTTTATCGCGCTCGGAGTGGAGTCGACTGATCGAGGATTGCACCCTGTTTTAAAAATTTATTTTTTAATACTAAATTATTTCTTTATATAACATAGAAAATAAAATAGGTAAGTTATTGTAGAATATAGTATATTTTGTTTGATAAAAAAAAACAACATTATCGTTCACTCGTGATTGATAAACCGCTAAAGCGCCAAGAGACAAGAGAGAAAAAAAACAAACTTCCTTTAACATTTATAATAAGCATATCTATTGCTGAATATATAATTTCACATTTGTTGGCGGTAAAATTTTATATTAGTCTCCTGCGCGTTGCTTATTTTGGACCAAAGGATAGCTTGAATAACATTTGATATAAGAACCATAAAAACCCTTAAAAGTGACAACAGATAAGGGATACGGTTACGCTTATGGCGGGCAGTAAATATTTTATGTCCATAGTGTTATTTATTCTACAGATGGCGGTTACAGCTTTCCATCAAGTGGGGCATCAACTTGTTTGCTATTTCCAATATTTTAATATTCATAAATTTCTAGCCTCCCATTTGTTGTTTTCAAATTCTTTATTATTTTAATACCCTTGAGGTGCCAAATAAGCATACAATCCACCTAAAGTTAAACGATTAATATAGCTTATGATAAGGGGGAAAAGGGATTGTTAGTAATGGGGTCAAATAGCCCTATTACTAGCAATATACCCTGTCAGGTCGACCTCCACGTGGATCCCCCTGGAAACCATCGTGACTAATTCTAGTTTAATTCGTCAGGATGACTGACCTACTTTCATCATCATCTGTCATCCGTCACTGGTGCCCCGCCAGTGTATACCAATAGCGCAGACGGAGTTACCATACCATTATCACCCATTAAAAAAAAATATAGCTTATGAACGCCTGCAATACCAGCGGTATTACGCGCGCGTTGCCGACCTTGAAGGAACTTCTTTACCTCCTTTTGAAGAACCACGTCTTGTAGTGTCTTAAGAAAACGTCAGCAGGTTATTATTATTTAAGACTAGGATATAATCTAACATCACGATGATGATGATGACGATGACGATAATCTACCAGAGTACTAAATTTCAATCAAAGCCGTTCAGTAGTTTTTGAAAGAGTAACAAATATCCATCCATTCATTCATCTATTGTTATAAATGTTTCACAATTATTATATTACAATAGGATAATATATCTAGCATTGTATTTTATTATTCCATAATATATCTATATTATATTTATAATAGTAACCAAACAGATCTGATAAGTTACTCACCTGTCGTATTCCTCCTTTAGACTGTCTTGTTCTGTTTGTGCATTTTCAAGTTTAGCCTTAAGACGGTATACCTCACCTTGTGACTTTTCTAATTTGTCCTGCAGCGCACTAGCTTCAGAATGTGCTCTTTCAGCATCCGCCTGAGTAACTCTCAATTCTGCCTGAGTTCGTCTTAATTCCGCTGCAGACTTATCGGCCTTCTCTTGAACTCTGTCAAGTTCCTGCGAGGTAGTTAACGTGCTCCTTCCGAATGTTGTCTGAGACCTTTCTAATTCATGTTTCAACCGTTCATTTTCAAGCTCAAGCCGAGCCAAACGCTGTTTCGCTGCTTCCCAATCAGCACCTGATCTTCCAACTTCACTTGCTGCTTTGTCAAGTTCGGCTTTTGATTTTCCTAACTCAGACTGGGAACTTTCAAGTTTAGCCTCGAGTCGATCTTTCTCCGCCTGAGCTCTTTCGAGTCTAGCACCTAATTTTTCAACCTCACTTTCCAAAGCATGTAGTTTCATCTTGTATTCTGCTATTTCTCTTTCGTGGAGTTCTCTTTCTTCGTTCTTTTCGTGTTCTGCTCTATCTCTTTGTTCCCGTAACTGTTGGATTTGTTTTTCTTTGTCTCCTATAACTTCTTCTAAGGAGGATAGCGCGCCTTCTGACGAGCAATGGTGTGCTTGCATAGCGTTTAGTCTAGCTCTTGCCATGTCAACCTGATTATCTTTTTCTTTGAGGAGGTCTTCAAGGTTTTCAATCTGAAAAACAAAAATAATTTTAGAACAATAATTTTTAAAATTCATTAATTAATAGATCAAAATTAAACAAACAGAAAAAAAAATATTTTAAGAAATAATAAGTAAACAAAAACAATTACATACCTTGACGAAACAAAAACAAATATTTGAAATAAAGTATAACGTGTACAGAAATAAAAGAAACATACCTATAATGAAAATAACTAGCACACAACTTTACTAGAAACAAAAAAAAAAAGCACAAATTAATCCTAGCTCTGTAAACACACAACTACAACACAATTAAGAACTAAGTTGAAGTAATTACACGGCATCGTTGCGAAGTAAGATACGTTATCAGTAAACAAGCCCTGGCTTATATCGAAGTCGTTAAATTAGGTAATTAGTTTAACAGATTATTGAAAATTGGATTTTCTCACATTTTACAATTTTGGCACAATATTTTTGGTTGTATCATTAGGTCAAGAAAGTATCTTACGAATAAAATAAAGTTATTGTTGAACGATGTATGTATATAGAAGATATTTAAAGAAAGAATATATATATATAAGAGATTTTAGTATGTGCAATAGAAGTCAAAATAATAATTTTTAATAATTTTGACTGTCTGCCTATATATTTGTTCCGGCATCACTTAACAACTATTGCACCAAATTGAATGCAATGTTGTATTCCTGAAGATCTCACTTAAAAACTGATATATGTTTTATCTCGATATATCTGAAAACCATTGGCAGTAGCGGATAAAAACTTAGTACATAAATAAACGAAAAGACTCATCAAATTAGGTTAAGAAATGATGACGACATAAACTTTTTTGCGTTACATACAAAAATCAATTCTCGAATTTACACAATGTTCAAATAATATTGTTTTACTTGGATGCACACATGACACGATTATATGAACAATTATGTAGAAAGTACATAATTATTTAAATAATTGAATTACTTGAAAGACTTTGTACAAATGACGTCTACATAAGTACCTGCATTCCTCTTGTGTTTCTGCGTCTAAGCAGCACACTAGCATGGTTGTGTTTCGATTCGAAAGGTGGAATATGACAGAGAAATTGCAGGATATAGAAACATAAATTCTTGTACACCTGATTTTCACGTGACATTACAGTGTAATCTGTGATGTCCAAGACGCATGAGGCGTCACAGTATATGCGGTGTGTATGGTGCTGGTAATATTTGTAGTAGGCAATTGCCACTTTTCATCACACACCAAAGGGAAACTTTGTACAAAAGTCGATTGCTTGGGCATCTCTGTCTCATTTGTGTTTGCATGGCTGTGTTTCGGTTTGAGGGGTGGGATATGGCATGAATTTACAGGGTACAGAGGAATAACATCTGAGTCCTCAGGAATGGCAACGCATGTGAGGTATCATGGGTAAAACAGTATACTCTGTTATGTCCACGGTACTGTTCATGTTTATAGGCGACGGTTACCACTTTTCATCAGGTGGACCGTCAGCTTGTTTGCCATTCTAAGTTGTATAAAAAAAATATGTGTCCTGAAGAATGGCAACGCAAGAGGGTGTATCATGGGTTTGGCTGTGTTTATAGATTATTTATAGGGTGGGATATGGCGTTAATTTACTGGGTACAGAGGAATAACACCCAAGTTCTCAAGAATGGCAACGCATGGGGGTATCATGGGCGAAACAGTATACTCTGTTATGACCATCATACTGCTCATGTCTATAGGCGACGGTTACCACTTTCCATCAGGTGGGCCGTCGGCTTGTTTGCCATTCTAAGTTGTATAAAAAAAAAGTAAGTGCAACGATTTAGTGTAACGATGAGTTATGAGAATCGTCGATGATCCCAGGCTTGCAAGCGGTATCGAACCTTTAATTCTTAGGAGAGACTTTTGTCTCACTTTGTGTGTTCTACCACTTGTACAATGGATTGTGCTCAGAGGAATTATTTAATATGATGCCTACCGCCATTTTCTTCCATCGTACGGCTCGCCATCGATAGGGAGTTTACTCTCATACCCTACATCCTAAATGGTCGCCTACAACGCGATTTCAGAGATGTTTTCTCGTACGAACATGGAACATCGTATGGAATGAGCTCCCTGCCGAGGTTTTCCCAAGAGACTACAGCATGGGGTTCTTCAAAAGGGGGGTAAAGAGGTTTCTTCAGGGTCAGCAACGCGCGCGTAATACCTCTGATATTGCAGGCGTTCATAGGCTACCGTAACCGCTTACCATCAGATGGGCCATATGCTTGTTTGCCACCTCAGTGGTATAAAAAAAAAGTAAAATCAATGACTGCATCGGCATAGTGAATTGGGTTAGGTGTGTAATTCTTAACTACTCATTTTATTTCTAATTTCATATCACTTCACTTGTCATTCCCAAAGATTCATCATTGTCATCGTCATCTTAATTGATAACTATCCACTGGTGGATCCACATAGGCCTCCCCAATAAACTGCCATAAGAAACAGTCCCGAGCCACCTGTATCCACTGGCTTCCTGGAATACATTTGAGGTCGCCTCTCCATCTAGGGACCCTACCAAACTACACATGCCTATATGTAAGAGTAGCCTCTATCATAAAAATTGTTTTGTGATGTGCATAAATATTTACAATAAGATACCCCAGTCATTTCGTGAAATGCCCTTTGAAATTTTCCGAAGAAAACTACGAAATTGGCTTATTGAAAAGTGTTTTTACACGATAAAAGAATTTGTAAGTCTGAATGGTAGATTAGACTAAGAATGCATTTTACGTAATAATATTAATAATATGACATGTACAATTTTAATGCTTTATAACTATAATATCGACTATTTTTAAATTTTGACAATTAACTAATTCAATGTAACAATTAATATGTGTTTGGAATAATTGTTTGGACATGCATAATTGATGAATTTTTACTTAACATGTGCTAGGACAAAATTTGCATGCCTTTAGATAAGGCGAAATGTGTAGCTCGGTTACCATTTTAAGACCTTTGTACCACATTTCGAGCAAATAAATTATTCTTATTCTTATTCTAGTGGGGGTTTGTCTTACATTGTATTTGCCTGTCACTCAAACATATTTTTCCTCCATCAGTTGTCAGTTCTTCGAGCTATATGACGAAGACGTACTTAATTATATTAAAAATTATATAATACTAAAAAAATAATAAAGTATAATTTAATTAAAGATTAAAAAATAAATGGAAATATGTTTTCAAATACTTATACAAAAAAATACATGTACATTATTAAGGAATGATTTAAGAAAATTATAATTCGCAATCAATTAATAAAATCAATGAGTAGATTTTTTTTATCATATTACTTAATGTAGCAAATAATGATATTTTTAAAGAGTGTATATTTCATAAATTATATATTATATTATTATATAAAGTTAATATAAATGCTATTTATTAGTATCCAAAACTACGCTAAAAATAACAAACATACTCAGTTGTTGCCCTTTAAAAAGATAGATATATCATATCTACATATTAAAAAATCATTAATAAAAAATGTGGAAATAAAGTCACATTATATTTCACCATTCTTTTCTAAAGCCAATAAATAAAACTTATACATTATCATATAATGTGTAATAAATGAAAGTATATGAATTTTACACCGATATAATTTTATGTAATTGGAATGTCGTATTTTCAGTCCCTTCCTATCAATAATTGATACAATATACAGGATGGAATCTAAAACGGTAGCGGTATGTAAAATTAAAAATATATTTATGCTATTATAGAATATTATAGTGCCTATGATACAGGCGTTTTTTTTTCCTTTACACACCTTTTTTTTAAGAGGCGACTAAGTGAACTTAATTTTTTTACTAAAAGATTTTAGGTAAAAATTTTTAATTTAACTAACAAAACACTGTCTTAAAAAGATGCTAACCTTTTCAATTTCATCCTATATAATATTATGAATAACTGAATAATTAATTCAGTTTAGAATAGCTACACTTTATTTACAGTTGAAAAAACAAAATTTTTTTATGGTCGTTTCTTTGTGAAGATGTTTGTCAGCGCATTTGTAGTTTTACTTTTAATGAAAGATGATCAAGTAATAATAAACATATTTTGTTATTACTTGATTTTCCTACCCGTCATTGTTAACGAAGTTAGATATGTAATGTTAACAGTCTTCATAATTAAAGTGGAACTTTTGAAAATTATCTATCATTTTTAATCGTTTTCAAAAAAAGAAGGTTCTCAAGTCGATTGTATTATTTTACCTTTCGGTTGTATTGTTTGTTACCTCATAACTCCATCAGTTGTACTACCGATTAAAAAAATTATATTTTACTTTATCTGAAAGGATCTACATAGTAGTAGTTTAGTTTTAAATTAAATTAAAATAACTGGGTTTACTACAATTTAAGTTTTTTTTTTTTTTTTATGGAACATAATTGAATTGAAATACAATTGGAGTAATTTATAGTATTTTTGATTATTTAAAATATGCTCTGATAATAAACAAAAATGTTAATTATGAGATTTTTGTTAATTGAAATTTTAAATTTGATGATAAAATATTCAAGTATTTGAAAACTTAAATACAAAATAATTAAGAGGACTATTTTTATTGAGAGATTATTATTGTGCAACTTATTTTGTAGTTAAAATTTTAGTTTGCTTTCAGAACATTTTTTTAATCAATTACTATATGTAAAGTTTGAAAGTTATTTTGAAAGTTGACAGATAATTCCGTTAGCATATTCCAGTAAGCACAGAATGAACGCAGTTCAGTGCATTAAACATCCTTTTTTTTTTACTAATGAGGAATAAAGTCCTTTATATAATGCGCATAACATTACACTTCCCACTTTTTTAACATGGAACAGGCAGTATCTCGTAATAATTAAGTAATTTAATACTGATAGTCACCTACAGCTTTTAGCCAAGCGATAATAAACCTTATTATACGTCTAAAAACACTCAGCAAAATATTTTTTACCTTGCGCTGGAGCACGTTGATCTTTCGATCTTTGATCTCAGAGTGGTCTCGAAGTTCTGCCAACTCGTGGGCAGCTGCCAACGCTGCTGCTGTCTTCTTCTCCACTAGTCTACTCTTCTCGTCCAATCGAGCTTTAAGCTCTTCGACCTAACGGAAAAAATAAAATTTCAATTGTAAAACGAGTAAATTTTGTAATACAAAAACCAACACCGAATTCAAAAATGGCAGAAAACAATTATTTTGAATTAAAAACTGAACTTCTTAATCGAATTTTGATAAAATTTCTATGGCATCAAACCGAAAGTACTATCTGAAAGTATTATATATCCTTTCTTTACAAAATAATTTTCCAAATCGGTTTACAAATGACGGTAAAAAAATCTAAGATCGTTACCTTATATGTATGTACGATTCAGCTCTCATTATAATAAATATTAGATATTTTATATATAGTAACATCGAACGACATAAGAAAATAGGTCTTCAAAAATCACTAACGTCTGTTTGCAGCATGCTGTAATGTTCCTCCTTCGCGCACAGTGACTCCTTCAGAACAGCTATGTGACGCTGATAATCCTGGTGCTGTTCCTCCAGTGCTTTCATCTTCGCCGCCATCGCCAATATCTCCTGGTCTCTCCTCTGGATCTCCAGACGAAACTCGTCCAACTGAACATCATTCCACCATCCATCCGAAAGTCGGTATAGAATTAGATCAATTCAAAACGACATTAGTATAACATAATTATAACAGATTTCAACAATAACATGTAAAAACTATCTACTTAGGCAAAAGTGATGGCAGAAATGATATTGCTGTTAAAAAGTTTAAATCTACTTAATAATAATACTGGTTCAGAAATGGTCGTTAGTAATACTGGTTTAGTTTATGATGTAACGACTGTACCGACAAATGAAAAGCGTCGCAAGCTTTATTACGTGTACTTTATAAGGTAAGAAATGTTTCCAGCACTTTTGTTTCAATGACAATAGTAACGGTGTCATGGAAGACATTTCAACATTCTCCCATACTATACCGCATGCAATAACATTATTATTATCATAATTAATCGTCGTCTTAATATAACAATAGTACCGAATCATCAAGTCAATAAAATGGACACTTATAGCTGGAAAACTTTCTATGCTAAATAATAATAGTCATAAGTTAGAAGATTGATTGATTGTATGCCGGTAGAAAGTTTTCCAGGAATTAATAACTAACAGTACCAAAAGAGATGGATAGTAAACATAGTCGAATGCACGGGCGCCTATGTTGTGATACATTTACTACCGTTACTGTGATAGAAACGGATGAAACATGACGTCTACATGAAGAGGTCGGGTCGTGGTGAACTAGACTAGATGACGGGTGGCGCGGGAAAGCTCGTACTGGACTAGGTATGAGTTGCGATCACACCGAAAGCACAACATGATCAAATCATAAATTTCGAAGGAATTTCACATAAACCTACTCGAAGATATCATTCGATGCATACGACCACAACAGTCTTTATTTTAAACAGTCTCGATGAATCATCAAATTTGGTGTCAACGTAATCAACCTCACATGTTTCATCTAACCATACAATTACATCTAAATTTATATATTCGCTTCGTCTAAGGCCCTATTTAACAAAAATATTTCAATCGACATCTTTCAAGAATATAATTCCTCTTATTTAATAAAAATAGCTTTAACAACGAACAAGTTTACATAAAAATATTACGAATCAACACAGCCGGCGACGACTTCGGCTTAGTTCGGACTTAAAGCGAGAAATTGACACGGTAACTCGTCGGTGGAAGGTGACGGAGTCACAGGGTGGTGGCACTATAGTAGGGCGCGGGGCGCGCGTGCGGCGCGCGCGGCGCGGGGCGCGGCGGCCGCGCCGGCGGCGCGCTCGTGCGCCCGTCCTTCATCACGCGCACGTCGTTCAGCAGAAAACTTACTTGTCTCTTGAAGGGAGGGTCGGCTTTATCGAAAAGCGAGGCGTGGGAGGGCGCGAGGGAGGGCGGCGGCGGCGACACGAGCGCGGCCAGCTCGCTCTCGAGCAACGCGACCTGCCGCTCCAGCGTGGCGATGCGCGCTTCCTTGGTCTCGAGCACGGCGGTGAGGGTGGCGCCCGCACTGCCTCCGGGCAGGCCGGCGGCGGTGAGCGCGCGCTCCAGCTGCGTCTGCAGCGCCCGCAGCGTGTCCGCCGTCGCCTTGAGCTCCTGCCAGTCACGCGAGACGGTCAGCCGCCGCCGCCGCCCGCCGCCGCCGACGGCGGCACTCAACATACAACCTACCTACAACAGGCGACGCGTCTCGTCCACGCCTCGCTGGGGCTGCTACTACTGGAGCCTGCCTCCCGCCAATTTACGGGGAGACCGCCAAGTTGCGCAGTGGCACACGGTGGCCCTGGTCTTAAACAGCGCTTGGCTATCGAGTTGTGAGGGTAATTTTTGAAAATTATATCATCATTAATTATTTATTCACCATCAGATAAATCTTGCTTCGAGTCTAGAAGCGTTTATTGTCACTTAATTATTATATTGGGTAATTCCACCATTATATTTCCAATTGGCCTCAAAAAACTGTAAAAATCCATTAAAATATTATGGATCAGCTTAATATTAAAATACATTTAATAAAATATATACAAAATTTGTATATTCAAAACCGAAAGTTGCGTCATGAAGATAACACACCCATCGGTTGTATTACTGAACTGGCCATCTCATTGTAACTTGATGGTAAATTGTTGGGACGCGGGCTCCAGATACGCGATCCTATGGAACGATCCGGTATAAACTTATATATGAGCATTGTGAATCGAGACGATGCCTCGTCGAGAGAACGGACGCAGCCCCAGATAAAGGCGGTACAAAATAAATTTTGCATCTAATTAATGATTGCTCAAATTAATGTCCAATAACAAAATACGAGACGGTCTTCTCTAAGGTTCATGTGACGGGGACATGATGAGCCGCTAAACATGCAGTGTTGTGATCGATTTGTGTTCGTGTCGTTCTTAGTTCTCTGTGTGTTTGAGCCGAATTAATAACGTTGACGGGTTTAAATTTTGATTATCGTTGGATAATTGTACCACGTGTGGATGTAATATAGATTAGAAAACGGAGACAAGTGCTCGGGGAACAAGCTTGATAGTGTTACAGAGGCTCAAGAGACCGTGGGAGTGAGAAGCAAGAATCTTAAGAGTTGTGAAGGCACGTGGTAGTTCGTCACATACAAGGCAACGCGACAGTCACATTCGGCGTAAGTCAAATGAATGAAATGAAACTATTAAGTTCACAACTAACAGAAACAGTGACGATGATAAAGGTATCACAAAATAAAACGCCCATGTGGTTTATAATACTAGTAATACATAAATATAAGGAAGCATTGAAACGTGCATACTATATAGCTACAACTGAAGGAGACATTACCAACTAGAGCAAAGCTGCCAATGTTTTAGATTTTTCGATTCGGAAACCATTGGAGGCCTTGCTTGATTTACAGAACATGCAATATGTTTATTTATATCACGATAATTACCTGCTTCTGTGCCATCGCCTGCATTTGCTGAAACATTTGCCGTTCTTCTTCTTTACCTGAAAATCGTCCTATGTTTTATTTTTCCTAAAATTTTAGTAGACGTTACAATTCCTACACGAGCCACAAACTTTTCTCTCAAATTTAAAACTATCAATACGCATTTTACAATTAAACAGTAACAAAATAAACAATATTAATACAGCGAACATACCCATTCCTTTATTTTGTAGCATTTCAAGTAACTTTTTGATGCTCTCATCTCTTGCTTGCAGAGTTTGCTTTTGGGTTTCAATTCTCAACTCTAATTCCTGTATGAAAGAAACAAAGTAAGTTTAAATTTCAAGCTCCAACGCTAAATACAACTCAAAATTTACCAATAGACCTAGTTGGAAATAATAATTTCTAATTAAAAACATTTTTTTTTAAGTTTTTATGTTTGTGGTCGATATAAACTACTGGACGCAATGTGTCAGATTATAATAAATTAACTATTACCAGATTTTACAAAAGTTACGGATACAATATTTTACATTATAATAAAATAGGTATAGTATAAAAATTGGCAATAAACGTTAATAATATAATAATGCTATCCTTCTCACCTTAATGGTATCCCTCAATATCGCGATCTCTCTCTGCAGGTGTTCATTCTCAGAAAACAATGCTTCCAACTGCTGTTGCAATTCAGGCGCCGGTTGCCTCATCCTCAAACGAAGTTCCTCTTCTAATTGTCGCACGAGCATCGCTTGTTTCTGTAAAAAAATAATGGTCTCTTTATTAACAGTGTTGTACTTTTTTTATACTACAAAGGTGGCCAGCAAGCATACACAGCCCGTCTGATGGTATATGATCACTGTAGCCTATGGACGCCTGCAACACTAGGGGCATCACGTGCGCGTTGCCGACCCTGCAGAAACCTTAATATACACTGTTTGAAGAACCCCATACTGTAGTTTTTAGAGGAAACCTCAGCAGGGACCTTATTTCAAAGCCTGAGCGTTTGTGGGAGAAAATTTCTATGAAATCACCCCGAGCTTTTTGGATACCAGCTTAATCCTATCTTCTAGATGACCTCGGAACTCTACAGTGCCGAAGATGTCAACACGGAGAATCCCAATCCTTTGGAAGATGGTAATGAATGTGTTCCTGAATTGCTATAGTAAATGGGGTTCTTTTAATACTCCACGCCAATATTTGATATTTTATAATAAAAGTAATAGTAAAAAAAGGATTGTTACTTTAAAAATAATAAAAAATAAAAAAGCCTTTTATTTCCCATTATAAAGAAAAAAATATTACATGCAATTTCATTTAATAACAATTATTTTCTTAATAAAATAAATTATATTATATAATATCTTTTCCTTTACTTGGGTATCCATTTAAGGATATAGGCCTCTTCCAACCTTTTCCACATGTTTCTGTCCTTTGCGAGTCTCGTCCAAGTAGGTTACTTTAGTTCGCAATAAAACAATGTGTTAAGAAGACGTGTCATTTCATTTTCTAAATAGATTAATCAAAAATATTTTTGAACCTTAAGTGCTATAATTAGTTCTGAGATCTTGTAGAAAAGTCATTTGCATGAGCACTACTATCCTAGGAGTAGGTAATATATATATATATATATATATATATATATATATATATATACTATATCTATATATTTTAATTACAATATCTATATACTGGCTCAAGAACGAATATGTTAAAAGTCTGTTATCCAATCTTACCAGAGGGAGACTTTGTACAAAAGTCGATTGCTTGGGTACCTCAGTCCCATTTGTGTTTCATCCGTGAAGCAATTGTGTTTGCATGGCTGTGTTTCGGTTTGAAGGGTGGGCGTATGGCGTGAATTTACTGAGTACATAGGAATAACACCTGAGTCCTCAGGGATGGCAACGCATGGGTGGTATCATGGGCGAAACAGTATACTGTTATGTCCATGGTACTGCTCATGTCTATAGGCGACGGTTACCACTTTCCATCAGGTGGGCCGTCAGCTTGTTTGTTATTCTAAGTTGTATAAAAAAATCCAAAAAAATAATATAGCATATTGACATAATTTTGATCAAGCCGGTGATAATGTTAATAGTACCGATTGAAAGAATAAAAATGTGAGGGCATAAATAAGTCGTCGAGTCCGCATGGTGTAGCTCAAGGTCCCTTAAATGGGTATGGTAGCTGTTATCCGCCCGGCTGTATATAGAATGTGCCAGCCGAGGGATAAAATTTTCCATCGATGGCGAAATGTTCTTAGGCAAAAGACATCATCCCTTATCCGTAATTTTTAAATATTAGATATTATTTAAATCGACAGGGCCTTTATTCCTTACAAAAGTTTGATAATATGGATGATTGTTTTATGATTTAATTAACTCAAAAACAGTTTAAACTAATCCATTTAGGACTTTACTTCTATGTACAGTTATACGATAATAACATTAAAACATCTTCTTTGGCAAGAAGTTTAAAAAAAGAAATTAAATTATAAACAAAGAAAACCCACTTCTTTTTTTAAATAAAATTTCAGAATTCAAGTACCTTTATATTGCCTTAATATTTTTTCCACACAAAATTTCACAATTAAGGCACACTGGCATTCAAAACGTAGAAACAATTTAACAATTTGTATATGCAAACGATAAAGATAAAACCATGACAAAATCAAACATACTTGTATATTCGCACTAACAATACAGCAAATAACACGTTTATTTATTTATTTAACACTTTATTGCACCAACACGTTGTATATGTTGTACACGTCGTCCACGACTAAAATCGGAGCTGCCAATTTTCACTATCATCAAGGAGCGACGTACCTGCAGTGCCTGTGCTGGATTGAAATAAAATTAGCCGACTGCTGGATTGTGCGGATTAAACAAAGGATGCGCGATCTGTTTCCGGCCTAAATTTATCTTCGTCTCGTCCTCAGCATGAGATACCTATATAGGTTACATATTACTTATTTGCTATTATTGATAAATTGTATTAATATTTTTTATTAAGTATAAATCTTTATTATTAAGTTACGATGAAGCGCGCCATTGTCGAACATACAGAATTATATTCTAGTTAGGATGATGAGGATAGTTGGAGATCCAACCCACACTGAGTAATATCCTATATTTTAGTTTACTTAAAATTGTATGCAATTGTTTGAATATCACATTTTGATTAAATAAATGAATTTATTATTAAAAAAATATACTCAGTTTATTGTGACTCAAATTCGATGTTAATTCCATACAAACATTGAAGTTAGTGACAAAACTTTTAGCTTATAGATTGTCGAGAAATATCTAGAGTTAATATAGACAGTCCGTAGGAAAAAAATATGTCTACAAAATACAATTTTGACAATAAACATAATAAAATAATAGTATCAACGATGGACGAATAAATGGATAACGATGCGATAGTCGGATCACATCCCGCAACTCTCCTTTTGCGACGGAGGTTAAGAAGTAATTAATGTAATTAATCATTTAAATAACCTAATTGTGTTAGACTTACGAATAAAGGACTTATTAAAAAACAGTAAAGACTTTTTATGAGACTTAAAATGCCAAACGAGCTGACGGGCAACCTAATGCGAAATGGTAACCATCGCCTCTAGACATAAACAGTATCATGGACGTAACAGAGTAGACTGTTTCGCCCATGATACCATCCTTGTGCTGCCATTCCTGAGGCCTAAGGTGTGATACCTTTGTATTCTGTAATTTCACTGCCATATTCCACCATTCAAACCAGCCATGCAAACATAACTGTTTCACGATAGAAACACGAATAGGACAAAAGTTCCTAAACAAACGACTTTTGTGCAGTCTCTTTCTGGTTATATGTAAAGCTCTTTAACTTTTTGTTCTCTTAAAAGCAAATAGGTACAGCATAAAAATACTAATGTAAAGTAAATGACATTATAACTGTGCCCCGGGGAAATAACGCGAATCCATATGTATCGAATGGGTTTATTCAGTTCACTCGATATTATCTTGTTTGTTTTCAAATTATTTTCCCAAATCGCCATTGGCCCCCGAACAGAAACTTTTATTAATAAAGTAGAATGAGATATGGCAACGAAATTACAGGGTTCGAAGGCATAACTCGATACCTTAGCAGCCATTAACTGTCCGCTGCTGAATAACCTCCTCCATAAGGAGGGTTTTGCCAATAGTTGCCACGCTTGACAAGCGGGTTGGTAACCGCAGTTAGGTTTTGACGATTCAAAAGAGACGCGGCTGCCCATCCCCCGAATATTGAGTTTTATTAATTGCTTCTTACTACAGCCACGGGAAAGGAAGGTGCGGCCTATTGTATGCCGGGACCGCATATTGTAGGACAGGTAAAATACCTAGTGCAATGACCATGATAGGCTAACAGACCTGTCTTCATCCTTATCATATTCTCCATTAGTGCCATAATTAAATGCACCATTCCACCTTCATCCATTAAAAATAAACTTTACTAATTTCGATTATTCTTTTAACAGTCAACAATGTTTAATCCCGTGTACTGTTCTGGCTGTGTGGTCCCGGCATAGAATAGGCCATCTTTTTCTTTCCCGTGGGTGTCTTAAGAGGTGAATAGGGCAGGGCGAGGGATGGGCAGCAGCATCCCTCTTAAAACATCCTCAAAGGCCTAACTGCGGTTACCAATCCGCCTGCCAAGCGTGGCAACCACTGGCAAAACTCTCCTTTGAGCCGTACCATGGACATAACAGAGTATACTGTTTCGCCCATGATACCCCCCATGCGTTACCATTCCTGAGAACTCAGATGTTATTCCTCTGTACCCTGTAAATTCACGCCATATCCCACCCTTCAAACCGAAACACAGCCATGCAAACACAACTGCTTCACGGTAGAAACACGAATGGGACAGAGGTACTCAAGCAATCGACTTTTGTACAAAGTCTCCCTCTGGTAAATAATAATAGTGATGATAAAAATGCAACAAAATCCAATATTATACAATTGTATTATGTATCTACACCTCGAAAATAATATTTAATATTTAAAATATTTTGTATTCCTATCAGCAAATAAAGAAATAAAAGTTTTTGTGCCATTTTTATGGGTGCAACGTGATGAATTTTTTTGCTTACCATAAATAATACGAATAGATAGTGGTAGTTACTTTTTATTTTTCTTTTATACTCTCTGTTTCACTAGTTTTTGCCTGCAACTTCTTACCGGTAGATTTCTGAAGTGGATAATCATTTCTAAATGGCGTATCAAGACAAAACATCCACTAGATTTTAAATTGGACCTTTAAAAAATATGACTGTGTACAACTTGGTGAACAAACATACAGACAGATAGACAGAGATACAAAAATGCAATTTTTTTTAATTTAGCTTCTATTAGCAATGGTGAACACGTTGCTTTGCATAAACAAGGTCTCGTGTTTTATTCCCAGTTGGGCCAATTTATGGGGAGAATTTTGGATTGACTCAAGTTTGGGTGATTTGGATTGTGACCCCAGATACTTTTTACAGATTATTGTCTGACTCCTCATAACACAGGATATTCTAGCTTGAGGATCAAGCAATTGGTGTAATTGTGTGCCACTTATGTTAATTAATATTATCATCTTATCTCTCTTATCTCCTATGCACAGATAATCTTTGTATTTACACAGATAGGTAATAATGATGTAAATACATATATTTTATTGTTAGTAATACAGACTACCACGATGGTTTCCAGGAACCACGTGGAGGACGACCTCATAAGGTGTATTGTTGGCAATGGTTTAGCTTTTTTTTTTTTGTTTAGTTGGATACCATTACTAACAATCCCTTCCCCCTCACACATTGAGAGGGAATAGGGATTGTTAGTAATGGGATCCAATCAGGTTAATAGTCTATCATATTATTATTTTAGACAGGTTTTTTTTTACAACACAGGGGGCAAACGAGCATGCGGCTCTCCTGATGGTAAGTGACTACAGCCGCCCATGATCACCCACATCACCAACGGCATTGCAGGTGTGCTGCCGGCCTTTTAAAAGGGAATACGCTCTTTTCCTGAAGGTTATGTTGTCGTATCGGTTGGAAAATAATGCTGTTGGAAGTTGATTCCAAAGAGTGGTTGTGCGTGGAAGAAAGTGCATTGAAAAACGCACGGTGGCGAACCGCCACTCGTCCAGATGGTTGGGATGAAATTTTAGTTTATGGCGGACTGTACGATGGTGAAAATCAGCCGCAGGTATCAATCCGAATAATTCCTCAGATCACTCCCCATGATAAATTCAGTAGAAGATGCACAGAGGCAATTTCAGTGGGTCGAGTTGGACAGTAAAGTTGACTCTCACGTAGTCCCCCATGGAAACAATCGTGTTGAATTCCAAGTGTATTCACCACGATGGGCTAACTGACCTACTTTCATCCTCACCTATCATCCCTCACTGATACCCCACCAGCGTTTTTTTTTATACAACTTAAAATGGCAAACAAGCTGACGGCCCACCTGATGGAAAATGGTAACCATCGCCTATAGACATGAGCAGTACCATGGACATAACAGAGTATACTGTTTCGCCCATGATATCTCCCATGCGTTGCCATTCCTGAGGACTCAGGTGTTATACCTCCGTACCCAGTAAATTCACGCCATATCCCACCCTTCAAACCGAAACACAGCCACGCAAACACAACTGCTTCACGGTTGAAACACGAATGGAACAGAGGTACCCAAGCAATCATCATCATCTTCCTACCCTTACCCCAATTATTATTTAGGGTCGGCGTTAATATGTTTTTATCCATATTACAAAAAAATTTGGCTTATAGTTTTACGACCGGCCGCCTGCCTGACGTCAACGCTCTTTGGGAATTATCATTTCATTATCAACCATTAAAAAAAAAACACAAAGATTAAGTTATTGTAATCCTGAAAGTAGAACTTAAAATCTAGTGAATGTTTTTGATATAACATTTATAAATGTTATATTTTGTTTTTTTTTTCTTAATCTACGTAACGTCATTAATATTTACTGTGTTTATTTTTTTTATTTACTTGGTGCAATAAAGTGTAAAATAAATAAATAAGTAAATAACGATGTCACAAGTAAAAGCCATTAAATGATATCGAACTATCTGCCTCCGCCTCTTCATGAGGAAATGTCCCAGCTCTGTTTCAAATATAGACTAAAACGAGTACTATTGGAGAAACAAAATTGTTTTTTTTTTATGCAACTTAGAATGACAAACAAGCTGACGGCCCACCTGATGGAAAGTGGTAACCGTCGCCTATAGACATGAGCAGTACCATGGACATAGCAGACTATACTGTTTCACCCATGATACCCCCCATGCGTTGCCATTCCTGAGGACACAGGTGTTATTCCTCTGTACCCTGTAAATTCACGCCATATCCCACCCTTCAAACCGAAACACAGTCATGCAAACACAACTGCTTCACGGTTGAAACACGAATGGGACAGAGGTACCCAAGCAATCGACTTTTGTACAAAGTCTCCCTCTGGTGAGAACATAACTATCGGTAGTACCTGATACTCAATATGATATTTACTTTTATATATATATATATATATATATATATATATATATATATATATATATATATATATATATATATATATATATATATATATATATATATATATATATATATATACTGAAACACAGCCACTTACCAAAGGGAGATTTTGTACAAAAGTCGATTGCTTAGGTATCTTTGCTTCAACCGTAAAGCAGTGTTTTTGGTTTGGCTGTGTTTCGATTTATAGGGTGGGATATGGCGTTAATTTACTGGGTACAGAGGAATAACACCCGAGTCCTCAAGAATGGCAACGCATGGGGGGTATCATAGGCGAAACAGTATACTCTGTTATGACCATGGTACTGCTCATGTCTATAGGCGATGGTTACCACTTTCCATCAGGTGGGGCGTCAGCTTGTTTGCCATTCTAAGTTGTATAAAAAAAAACCATGCAAACACAATTGCTTCACGGTAGAAACAAAAATGCGACAGAGGTACCCAAGCAAACGACTTTTGTACAGTCTCCCTTTGGTAATTATTATTGAATATAGTTTCTATTGAAACAAAACAAAAAATAAGTACCTATTCATAAGAATCACTTCATGCACTTGCTAATCGTGCAGTACGATGACATCATTAATATTGTTGTCGACCATCTTAGAACGTGGGTGGTCATTACCAACTACCTACTTATCATTTACTTAGAAATAAATCGGCTCCTTGATACTATATCTTGCAAAACATTTTGTGTTAGCTAAAAATTGCTGAATATTAATTGATAATCTTAGTTTTAGACATGTTTTGTATTACCTAAAAGTTATTGGTAGTTATTTACATACACATAAATACCTTATGTAGGCACACACAATGAAAAATGACGAATCCAGTCAAAAAATTACAGAAAAATGAAAAAAGGGTAACAACAGTGAAAGTAAATGTGATTTGACTTGTCCTTGAAACGAAGCCAAGGACTGAGCACTCCGTATAGAGGGTGGCAGCGAGTTTCATGGACGCATTGCTTGAACGGAAAAGGATTTGGTGTAGTACACGGAGGTATGTGTAGGGGTTTTTAAACGGAGACTATTTGAGGTACGCGAAGCGTGACTCTGCACTTCACCGAGAAATATAAATAGTGAGTACCTAATCATAATCAAATTTGTAGATATTACAAAAGCTTTTTATTGCCCTTATAGTGGAAAGAAAGAAAAGCCATTATAGCCTCTCTCTAACACATAAATCAAAGCCACGTGTCGCGAATCATGTTGGCACAATAAGAAAATATTTGTACGACATTCATATAGCTACGACGCTACATCGCCATCTATAGGAATGTAGTCTGTTATTCAGCAAGTATTGGGGATAGAACACGGATGTGCTTAATAGCGTTTGACAGTTGGCGGTTTAGTAGCGATTTATAGCGCAACAGCGATTTTATATTTTAAATAGAAAGCGTAAAAAATGTGCTAAGAACCGAAATAAGTAGAAATAATTAAGAAAGAAATAAATAAGAAGTTAATATTATATAATGAAAATTTTTAAAAATAGATACATGAAAGTTAATTTCTTTTTCACATTAAAACTACTAAATTGATTCGAATAAATTTTCATACATGGGTTGTATACAAATTAGAATGGCAAACAAGCTGACGGCCCACCTGATGGAAAGTGGTGGTGGTCCTCTGTACCCAGTAAATTCACGCCATATCCCACCCTTCAAATCGAAACACAGCCATGCAAACACAACTGCATCACGGTTGAAACATGAATGGAACAGAGGTACCCAAGCAATCGACTTTTGTACAAAGTCTCTCTCTGGTGAAGAAGGCTTATGTTCAGTGGATAGTTAACTGATATAATATTATATAATAATACTTTTTGGACTGCAGTTTCGCCCGCGTATTCACGCGAGATACAACTAGTAAACAATAATGCGTTTTTCAATGATAATGCAGACAGACTAATAAATTGATTGCACCATAAGACAATCTGCTGACGTTCAAGAGTAAAAATAATAAATCCATTCTTTATTTGAATATTTCGATTTATCACAAATTTCAAGATTTATCAAAATTAAAAATGTGAAGAGTGTTATTGTACTGAGACAATTTCAATAAAACTTAGTCGCTTTTTGATTGAGTTCTGTTTAAAAACCCTATAATACTGATTAAGCATTCATAAAAAATGACGATTTAAAAATGCCTGTAAACGAGTCTATTTAAATATAGATGATTTGAATTTAAACCAGAGTTTGTATTTCATAATAATATACACATATGAGTTTAGAAAGAGACTTTGTACAAAAGTCGTTTGCTTGGGTACCTCTGTCCCATTCGTGTTTCTACCGTGTCAAATCAAATTTGAATTATGAATTTGAATCAGTTGTGTTTACATGGCTGTGTTTTGGTTTGAAGAGTGTAATATGACAATAAATTTACAAAGTACAGAAACATAACACCTTAGTCCTCAGAAATAGCAACGTATGGGGTTATCATGGGCGAAACAGTATACTCTGTTATGTCCATGGTACTGTTTATGTCTATAGGTGACGGTTATCATTTTCCATCAGGTGGGTCGAGAGATATATAAGCCATTCTAAATTGTATAAAAAAAAATGAGCACATTATTTTTGTATTCAAGACACTATTTTTTTAATACACCGACACCAATAAATGAGATTTTAGCAAAGCAATGATGATGTATAATAAAAAAAAAAAAACAATTACATACATAAAATATAGGTTATTTGTCATAAAATTAAACACACTCACTGTCTCATTTATAATATAAGTAAAGATATCTTTATTTATTTTTTTTATTTACTTTTTATTGCAACACTTAATGAACAAAAATACAAAGATACGTGTATATATTATATACATTTCACTTATGAAGTACAAAATACGGTATTTATGAAAACACCAGACAATTTTATACAACGGCATCATATAGATAATTGTCTTTTTTTTGTACACATCTCTCAGTGCCCCACCAGCGTATATTGTTAGAAGACGGAGTTACTATTATCATTCTTCAAAAGAACTCCTTGATAGTTCTTTTTTTTTATACAATTTAGAATGGCAAACAAGCTGACGGCCCACCTGTTGGAAAGTGGTAACCGTCGCCTATAGACATGAGAAGTACCATGGACATAACAGAGTATACTGTTTCGCCCATGATACCCCTATGCGTTGCCATTCCTGAGGACTCAGGTGTTATTCCTCTGTACCCAGTAAATTCACGCCATATCCCATCCTTCAAAACACAGCCATGTATATACCATACACAACTGCTTCACGGTAGAAACACGAATGGGGCAGTTGTACCCAAGCAATCGACTTTTGTACAAAGTCTCCCTCTGGTAAGGAGTGAGCCATTTTCGGACTCACTCCTCTTTTACAGATATTATATTTCATGCAGTCCATTCATTTTTTTTTTTGTATACATGTATGTCTTAAATAAAATATATAATGAAAAAAATAAATATATTGCGTACATTTATTATTAAAAATGTTCAACGACCACTTTCCGCTCCTCTAACATACCAAATCCGCTGCCCGAGCGACCCCTCCGCGTCCCTTCGCCCTATTTTCTTCCTTAATTTCAATGGAATCGATACCACCACGGCCCACAATCGTTTGTGGCGTCAAACATTTACGGACGAGATTTAATGATTTTAGTTATTATACCTAATGAAATGTAGTCAATTCATCAGCATTCCATTGTGATTAACTAAATAATGGCTGCCGAAGGTTATATAAACTTGAATGTTAATTTTAACGGATTCCCTAAAGGAGTATGTTATTTTTTAATATAACAACTACCGGTTTAACTTAAATGTAATTAAAACGCAGACAGGCTCGCGCTTGCGTCACGTCCGCTCACGATTAAGGATTACGGCATGATCCTGAAACTAGTCAAGCTTTCTCGGTCTAATTTCACTAAAGTTAAACCGGTAAATATTATATTAAAATATTACGTTAAAATAATAGTATGCTTATGACACTTTTAATAATAAAGAATGTTATTTGGGCATGTGTGCGTTGGTTTGCCCTTGACGATTGGGTAGTTCCAAGTTTATTTTACTGGATTTGCAGTAATAACGAATTTGTTGTTGTTTTGGATAGAATTTTTTAATATTGCAACTAAACTATATAAATTTACTATATTTTGAATATATATATGAAAACGAAGAGGTGACGGTATATAATGCAATTCAATTGTAACGAATGACGTGAATGTGGCTGCTGATTAGTAGGTCGTCGCAATTTGCTTCACACTTCACGTTCCTTTCAGCAACCATAGATTATGCAGTAACAAATGTTATTGTTTAGTAATAACTATAGTAAGTTGTATTGTAATTATTTATGTAGGCTTTACTCGAGAGATAGCCGCGAACCGCGCTTATGAATGAGGGCTCCTATTGTGTTCGAAACTAGTCGGGTATTACCGAATTCAAAAGGTCAGTAAAGTCGACATAAATAATTACAATAAAGAAGTATGTTCTTCGTTTATATGTTTGTGTATTTATTTTACGTAATGTATATATTAATTGGCCGTGTGGTTCCGACATAGAATTGGTCACCCCTTCCATTCCCGTCGGTGTTGTAAGAGGCGACTAAGGGAGCTTATGGTGGAGGGATGGGCTGCAGCGTCCCTTTTAAAACATCTCCAAAGTCTACCTGTGATTGCCAATCCGCCTAGCAACTACGGGCAAAACCTTCACTGGACAGTTCACGTTTAATATGATGACGATGATAAACGATATATATTTACATTATTATATGTATTAAATCTCCATATTTACTAATAATAGGATCTTCATCGTGCCTCCAATCAAACAGTTTATAATTACTCCTCTCCATCCAAAGGTTGCCTGGAAGAGATCGCTTTTAGCGATAAAGTCGCCCATTGTTTTCTCATTGTGATTATTTCTTGTAATTATTTATATTTATAATAAGTTTACTATTGTAATCTTTTGGAGGTAACAATAAAGAGTATCTATCTATCTAACGATTGTATGACAATTCGGATGCATTGTTCTGTCTCCTGTTGGATGACAGGCAAGAAATCACTTTTTACACTGAAGTATGGAAGGCTTGATGTTTTTGGGACGTTTTCTTTTACAGAAATGCGCTGCAGAAAATTGTTGTATAAAAAATAACACAAAATAAATATGACATCAATATTTTTTTTTTTTGGAAGACGTTTAGTTTTACTGGTACAATACTTCTTTAAAGTATGCCGATATATTTCTAATCGTATTGTACTTCTTCTACAAGATAGACGTGACATATTTGTATGTGGTTCAACGACTGGTATATCTGTAATGAAAAATGTCGAAACGGAAAACTTATTAACAAGTATGGAAAATATGGACCGCTGTAATAACGTGCCTGATGATTGGTTCTAGAAGACCGACGTTACGTATTTGTATATAGTTCAACGACTGGTATAACTCTAATGAAAAATATCGGTACTGAAAACTTAATATTGTGTATGGAAAATATTGACCGCTGTATAACGTGCCTGATGATTGATTCTAAATGATAGACGTAACGTATTTGTATGTAGTTCAACGACTGGTATAACACTAATGAAAAATGTCGAAACTGAAAACTTATTAACGTGTATGGAAAATATTGAACGTTGTAATAGCCTGCCTGAGGACTGATAAGAGTTGCGGCCGATTTGATCGATGCATGCTATATTGATTGATATTGAAGTAATATTACTATTCTATACAGGATGATATAACTCTAAAAGGGGATAATAATAAATAAGACCCACACAATCATACCAAACACCTAATAATAAGGTCGTTCATTGTTTTCTCACTGTGATTATTTCTTGTAATTGTTTATATTTATAATAAGTTTACTATTGTAATCTTTTAAAGGAAACAATAAAAAATATCTATCTATCTATCTATCTTCTCCTCCTTCCCTATATAGGATATCATGTGTTATGAGAAACCAGGCAAGAAACATTTAGAGGCACAACCTTGAATACCCTGATTCGAGTCAATTCAGAAAAGTACGTTTTCTTTTTGACCCAGTCGGGAATCGAACACGAGACCTCATTTACGCAAAAAAAGTGACCAACTCGACTAAAAGAAAGTCTGCTAATATTCAATAGTGGTACAAGGGTGGGAAGAGTTTGTTAGTAATGAGAAAGTTAGACCCCATTGCTATCAATATACCCTATCAGGTCGACCTCCACGCGGTTCCCCTTGGAAACCATCGTGACTAATTTATCGTTGAATTCGTCACGATTTGCTAACTGACCTCCTTCATCCTCACCAATCATCCCTCATTGGTACCCCCGCCAGTGTATACCGATAGCTCAGACGAGGTTACCATGCCATTATCATACATTTTTTTAATGGGTGATAATGGAATGGTAACCTCACCCGCGCTATCGGTATATATCGACGGGGGACCAGTGAAGGATAATAGGTGAGGATAAAGCAGGTCAGTTAGCCCATCGTGACGAATTCAATAAGAATTATTCATGATGGTTTCCAGGGGGAACCACGTGGAGGTCGACCTAATAAATCATATTGCTAGCAATGGGGCTATTGAACTCCTTTGCTAACAATCCCTTTCCCCCTATTATCATACATTAAAAAAAAAAGATATAAAATAAAAATCGTTTAATTATTTGCATATTTTGATTTGTTACTAATTTTTTTTAAAGAGTGTTCTAAGATAATTTGTTATATATAAATATATAATAATAGTAAGTACTAATACTATACTGTTTCCACTTCTTATTGTACGCACACTGCCCGCTGGTAATTAATGCTCCTTTCCACTCAGGGTTTGCAGGAAGAGAACTCTTACAGAGTTAAGCTCGCCTGTTGTACATCTTTATTTAATATATATTATAACAATATATTTTTTGTGTACAATAAATTAAAAAAAAATAAATAAATAAAAATAATTTCAACAAACATTGGCTACATTTTCATTAAGTTTTCATTAAACCCGCGGTCGCAATACCTCCTCCCGAAAATATTGGCTGGAATTAATAATTTTATTTTTAATTTAAGAACGGCCTCTTTGGAAAACTAAGAGATATTTTTTTTTTCGCGGAAAGCCGTCGAGAATTTTAATTCGATGTTTACCACATCGTTTGATTCTATTTCGGGAAACGCTTTGATTGGTATATTATCAAGAGTTTTATGTAATAATATCTACAATATTTTAAATAAGATAAAATCAATGGTGTTATATTAATGTAGGAAAATGATTTTTGAAATAAATTATTTATAGATCATAAACGTCTAGATAGAAATACTTCGACATAAACAGCTTACTTTTTTTTTCCAGAAAGGCGTGCTTGTGATTATAAAATTTTTAAAATATTGTATTTGATAACTTTTTTAAGGTTATAACTGCGGTTGCCAATCCGCCTGCCAAGCGTGGCAACTACTGGCAAACCCCCCCAAGGCTTATGTCCAGCAGTGGACAGTTAAAGGCTGGTATAATAGAGATGATGGCTTTATGAGCACATTACTTTTAAATGAAAGAATGAGTATACATTATTTGCATTATACAATATAGGGAATAGGCAAAGCGATGAAAAAATTTAATAAAAAAACAATTTTTTTTTATACAACTTAGACTGTCAAACAAGCTGACGGCCCACCTGATGGAAAGTGGTAACCGTCGCCTATAGACATGAGCAGTACCATGAACCTAACAGACTATACTGTTTCGCCCATGATACCACCCATGCGTTGCCATTCCTGAGGACTCAAGTGTTATTCCTCTGTACCCAGTAAATTCACGGCATATCCCACCCTTCAAACCGAAACACAGCCATGCAAACACAGCTGCTTCGGTAGAAACACGAATGGGACAGAGGTACCCAAGCAAGCATTAAGGAAAGTAACTATAAGTACCTATATATGACTTCCTTCTGAGTTTAATTTTTCTTTTAATATCTTAAAACCAACAAGAGATTATATTTTAAATATGTAGTAAAACGTAATTACTCGCTTCAAGCTATCTTAACATGTAATCACTGAATTGCAAAATGGAGTAGACACTTTCACAACGATATTAGAATTTTGAAAGCAAATTTTATCTAACAATGCATCTACTTAAGATGTTTCGTAGACACAGTAAATTAAAAATATTTGAATTTACAACATGTAACCGCGGTTGGGTGGAAGGGATTGTTAGTAATGCGAACTACCAGACCCATTGTTTTTTTTTTTTAATGGATGATAATGGAATGGTAACCCCACCCGCGCTATCGGTATACACCGGTGGGGCACCAGTGAAGGATGATAGGTGAGGATGAAGCAGGTCAGTTAGCCCATCGTGACGAATTCAACAAGAATTGTTCACGACGGTTTCCAGGGGGAACCACGTGGAGGTCGACCTAATAAAGCATATTGCTAGCAATGGGGCCGTCGAACTCCATTGCTAACAATTCCTTTCCCCTCCAGACCCATTGTTAGCAATATACTTTGTCAGGACCTCCACGTAGTCTCACCTGGAAAGCATCGTGCTGAATCCCAGGTGTATTCATCACGATGGGCTAACTGACCTGCCTTTTCATTCTAATTTATAATTCCTTAATTTAATTGTTGCGCAACTAATCGGTTTTTGCTCTGCAAAGAAAAATTTGTTACGATCGACGCAAAAACAATGTGAGACCAACATGGGAGTATCTATTGATTGAAAAACATTGCAAAAATTGGATCATCAGAAACGGCAGTATCATCGCCTATCATAGCCACAAAATATTTTTTTCGAAGTTAAAATACATTCTTTTTAGTAATATAATTTTTCAATGCTTAAAACGCGAAGCATTCCGATTATGTAAAGCGGTGACGATTATTACTGTACATGGTTCATGCCGTTAAAAGGGGATGGGGGGAGAGGTCGTACACCCCTGCTCTAAATAGCGTATCGGCTGAAACACGAGTACAAAAATTCTTACTATGGCATTTGGTAAACGTAGTATAGAGATCATATGTAACCATTACAAAAGATTTGTCTTTATTATTAAATAAAAACCATATATGTCCTTATTACCGTATCATCATCATATCAGCATTAACTGTCCACGGCTGGACATAGGCCTCCCTCATAAGTGGGCTCTCAGCTTGTTTGCCATTCTGAATATCATAAAAAAGTCAGCACCACAATTTTTTTACCTGTTAATTAAATGATCACGTTAATTCTCGTCTCTTATAAATCATAAAATTCAGCATCGAATCGATGAAATGAACACAGTCAAATAAGAAATAAAATATAAAAAATAAAATACCAGAGGGAGACTTTGTACAAAAGTAAAGAGGAATAACACTTGAGTCCTCAGGAATGGCAACGCATGGGGGGTATCATGGGCGAAACAGTATATTCTGTTATGTCCATGGTACTGCTCATGTCTATAGGCGACGGTTACCACTTACCATCAGATGGGCCGTCAGCTTGTTTGTCATTCTAAGTTGTATAACAAAAGGAATTAAAAAAAAATAAGTAAAGAAAAGACGTGCCGGCCAAAATTTGGCTGATATGTCCTTTTTACTTTTTGCTAGCGTGGCGGATGAGGGATATTTTATCCACGAGTGAATAAAATTTTAACAAGCAATTGCAACTGTACCCGTTTGCATTTTTGTTGTATTTTGTTACGGGAGCGATTGGCTGAAAACCAGCGCATTGCAGTGGGACACTCACAGCATCAGCTGAGCCAGTTCCTTTTGCCTAATATGCGACACTTTCTATATTATGCAATATATTTGTATTTTCTGTTGTAATCATGTTTTTCTAGCAATAAATATTTTCTATTTTATTCTATTGTAAACATCATTTCAAAGGGAGCCGCTGATACGAACTACGCACAGGGTAATGTGCGTTGTACCTTAAAATTATCTATGTTAATATATACATAAATATTCCGAGAATTTTCCCAATTTTCAATTACTATTTAGATATCATTTATGGTATGTAAAACCATCGCCACAGCCACAGCCACGGTAGAGGTTTTTTTGTGCTATGAAGGCGTACTAAAATCTCTTAATTCCAAACGGCGCCACAATAATCATTTTGCTAAAGGGACTATGCCATGTGATCCCAGGCTAGAATGGGCTAGCCCTTCCTTTCCCGTTGGTGCTGTAAGAGACCATTAAGGGAACCAAATGTTCCTTTTAAAACATTACCAAAACCTAACTGCGGTGGGGGGAAAGGGATTGTTAGTAATGGAGACTGAGAATCCCATTGCTAGCAATATACCCAACCAGATAACGGGTTCTCCTTGGAAACTATCATGGTTAATTCCTGATGAATTCATCATGATGGGCTAACTGGCCTGTTTTCATTCTCATCGATCACCCTTCACTGGTGCTCCGCCAGCGTATCCCGTTAGCGCAGGCGGGGTTACCATACCATTTTCACCCATAAAAAAACCTAACTGCGGTTGCCAACCTATTTGCCTAGTGTGGCAACTACTGGCAAAACCTTCTAAGAGAGCAGGCCTATGTTTAGTAGTACACAGTTAACGTTTGGTACGATGTACTTACAAAACCTTTAACAATAAAAAAAAACTGGATTTTATTTGTATTAAGTAGTATTTAGACTTTGTACAAAAGTCCCATTCTATTCGTGTTACTATCGTGAAGCAGTTGTGTTTGTATGGCTACGTTTCGGGTTGAAGGGTGAGATATGGCAGTGAATTTACAGGGTACAGAGAAATAACACCTGAGTCCTCAGGAATGGCAACGCATGGAAGATATCACGGCCAAAACAATATACTCTGTTATGTCCACGGTACTGCTTATGTCTATAGGCGACGGTTACCACTTTCCATTAGGTGGGCCGTCAGCTTGTTTGCCATTCTAAGTTGAAAAGAAAAAAACAATAAAGATTTTACAATATAATACAAATTTCCTTTGTATAATAATATGTAATAGGTCTCACAAGCTAATTCCTCGTTTTATTATAAATCTTGAGTGACACAATAAACCCTTAGACGCAGGGGGAACGTTTGAGATGTAACATTGTATATATACATGTACATGTATGTACCTATGTTACTGTGTTCATTTAGAATGCAGCTATATCCAATAAAGGATTATTTAAGCCTCTATTGTATGTGCCTTATTCAATTATTCGTGTTGCAATTATTGAATTTTGTAGCAACGAAACCTGAGAGAATTTATAGGATAGATCAATGTAGGATAGGATATATCTAGATCTAGGGGATGGGGATAAGTACTGCTAGCTCTTTTTACTAGAAATATCTAATCGACCTCTACATGGTCCTGAAATAAATTATGATTAATTTCTAGTCAATTAATCATAATAGGCCAATTGATTTCATTCATCCTCACGTATGGTTCCGGCATAGATTATGCCAGACCTTCCTTTCCCATGGGTGTCGTGAAAGCCGACTAAGGGAGGGCGAGGGATGGGCAGCAGTGATCCTCTTAAAACTTCTCTAAGACCTAACTGCAGTTGCCAACCTGCCTGCCAAGCGTGGTAACTACAAGCAAAACCCCTAAGGAGAGGCTTACGTTCAGCAGTGGACAGTTAAAAGCTGACATGGTGATGATGATCCTCACCTATCACTGATATACTAAAAGCGTATGCGGATAACAAAGGCGTAAGGCGTTACCATTTAATTGTAATCAATAAAAAATAATAGGCCACCCATCCTAATACTCAACTTGGTAACCATTCAAAGCGTAATATAAAACGAGCTCCATCCCGGAGTAGGTAGCGTAAATCCATTTTAAAGTATGGAACTCGTAAAATCGATACCACGTTAACTTTACTCGAGAGAAGGGGGGGGGGGGGAACCGCCCACGCCCCCCACCTCGAGCAGTCAGCTGTCATTTGAATTTCTTTCAGACAAGCTGGTAATACTTTGAAACAAATTGAACTATTTGTTGAAAAGAAAATATTCGTTATTTTTTTTTATACAACTTAGAATGGCAAACAAGCTGACGGCCCACCTGATGGAAAGTGGTAACCGTCGCCTATAGACATGAGCAGTACCATGGACATAACAGAGTATACTGTTTCGCCCATGATACCCCCCATGCGTTGCCATTCCTGAGGACTCAGATGTTATTCCTCTGTGCCCAGTAAATTCACGCCATATCCCACCCTTCAAGCCGAAACACAGCCATTCATTCGTTATTTGATCATCTATATAGTTAGTATATAATTCTATACCATATTTGTTTTTTTTTATACCACGAAAATGGCAAACAAGCGTACAGCCCGTCTGATGGTAAACGGTCACTGTAGCCTATACGTAGCAGTTATATCTTCATATTTTACAGTTTTACCAGAGGGAGACTTTATATAAATAGATATCTTAACTTACTCGTGTTTCTGACTCTAGTAGCTGTGCTTGTATGGTTGGAAGTGGTGGGGTGGGGGGTTAACGGGTGGGGGGATATGGCAGTGAACTTACAGGGTTCACAGGGAAAACACATTAGTCCTCTGAATGGTAACGCGTGGGGTATCTATCATAAGTGTCATTACGTATTCTGTGATGACCACATATAAGCAATAGTTATTATTTTTTCACATCAGGTAAGCCATTCCTTTGCCATTCTTAGTTGTCTTTAAAAATAAAAAAGCAACAATACTTTTTTATGAAAGAAATATATTTTTTTTCGAACTCAAATATTAATAATAAAGAATAAATCAAAGACAAGCCAACAAATGCATACATACTTTTTGGCTTATGTTTTTTTTTCAAATCATTAGTTATCTACCAAATTTGATCCTTGAGATGTAATAGATTAATATAAATATATCGTTCTTCAAACTCCAAAAAAAAAAAAAAAAAAAAAAAAAAGAAAAAATAAGCCAATAAATGCATGACATACATTTTTGGCTTTTAATTTTATTTCACATCATCGGTTATCTACCAAATTAAATGAGACAACCAAGAGATGGCCATAACCCATTGGGAGGAAAGAGACTGATAGTTACGAAGTTCAACAACCTTCATTGCTATACGAGTATATCTTAAATACATTCTATCAGGTCGACCTCCACGCGGTTCCCCATTTAAACTATCGTAGTTAATTCTTGTCACACTTGTCATCACTCGACAACTGATCTGATTTTATCCTCACCTGTCATCTCTCACTGGTGCTCCGTCAGTGTACACCAGTAGCGCAGGCGGGGTTACCATTACATTTCACACCCATTAAAAATGATTAAATTTAATATCGCTACACATTTACTTACTAGATATATGGCGAAATTACTTTAAATTCCAAATATACGTCGGCATATTTTTTAATATAGCCCAACTACGTGGTGATGTTCAATTGCATTCAGCTATAGATCTTATTTCCAAGCTGTAAGGTTGAAATTTGTAAGTGGTAGTGTAAGTGGCAACTTGTACGTGAATGGCCTACTCAACATGCTGGCAGCCTAGAAAATATGGCGGCGTCGGTGTCACAATATTGCCGGGAAAATATTTTTCTGAAATTGCTTTAGTGCCTACACGACATTTTTAGGAATATAATAACCTAAAGAGCCTAAAATGAAAAACATAACTAACGTCAAATAGTCAAATCTTATTTCTTTTAATTCATAATTTATATAATTCAAGTTTTTGAAAAAAAAAACAATATCTGAGTTTCTTACCAATTTCAGGCAAAAAGCTTTTTGGTTGAAATTGCGTTTGGAATGGTTGGTAAAGTCACAAAAAATGACTATTCAAAATGCTGTAATTTAAGCTGAATTGAATAAAAATAATTCTTTCTTTCTTTTAAATCTTTGTAGTCATTAAAAAGAGACAAAAGAAATCTCCCTTTTGTCTATTGGATATTCTTGTTCCATTCGATGATCTATCTAAGTATTCTGTAAAACAATTCGAATGTCAAAAATGTGTCATAATTTAGTCAACTAAATTGATATTTACTGATTCAGTTTGACAGATATTTTTGTTAAACCAAAATAAAACAAAAAATTTCAATATTGCAAGTATTAAAGATTAAAAAGATCTCAGACGAAAACAATTTTGTTTAATTTGAATTTGGAAGTATTTCTTCTGATTATTATAACAATATAGGTGCATATGTTCGTATTCATTATAAATTGTTATATATGTATTAATTAAAGTTACCGTCATTTTCAAATATTTAAAAACGAAAACATAAGTCTGTATTTGAATATAAATCAAAGCAATCATTAAAGATAACCATCATTACGAATCATTATGCACTGTTTATCTTGTTCGATCAAATATATTTATAAGATTTTGTATTATTTTTATTTTTCAATTTAACCTTATAATATAATTTCTCCCACATACTGAGAAATAAATATACATTATGGTAACCCTATTCACGCACACATGGATAAAAAAGTTGACCTGTTTTGTTGAAGCATTTGTATAGAGACATATCTATATAATGTGAGTTACAAGTATACCTTAAATATAAATCAAAATACCTATATCAGTAATGAAAATTACAAGAATGAGAAATTACTTTAAATTAATTTAATTACATATATATAAAAAACAAAGATAATCTCCAATTTTATAATGCCAGTAAAATGTCTAATCACTTTATAATTACCTACCACTGCGATGCGTATGACAAACCGCAATGAGCAGCGTTTATTTTAATATATTACACGTTAATTAATTAAACATTAAAACCTAACATGTGGAGGTGAAACCATATCACTCCGAAATACTAGGGCAACATAAAATCTCTGGAGGTCGCGAGGTCATCGCCACCCGCCAGTAGATGGCAGTCGCGGCGCGGTTTCATTGATCCGTTCACAGTTTGGGCAACTGGAAATAGTAATATTACGTAACACTGAGGCCATTCAGTCTCCCTTTAGGTTTTTTTTTAATATTAATCGTAGCACTGGCCATTACCTCCTGCCACTATTCTATTCGACTTTTGAAAAATATGTATTCTTTTTCTTTGTAAAATTCTTATACGAGTATGCCAGTACTTATTACTAAAGTGAGTACCTGGTTACAAGTGTCATAATTTTCTACATAATATAAACGAAATTCTATAATATGCCCCAACAACAGAAATTATTTTATTTTGTTTATATTACTGAGGCTACATTTTACATACATACGTATTTGTTCCGGCATCACATAATAAAATAGGACTACACCAAATTCAAAACGGTTTTCACAGTCATATTTCTAGAGGTTTTCTTTTTCGATCTGTAAATGCTGTTAGCTACAGATGGCCTTTACAGTTTCACAGAACGCTGCATGCTTTCTATGAAGCTGTAAAGGCCATCTGTAGGGCGAGTACGAAACTTAAACAATACGCCATGAAGAAGTTTCATATGATAAAACTTCACACGCACGGAATTGCAGGCAATATAGCAAGATAACGAATAAAATAAAGCCCCGTGTTACAGCTAGTCAATAAAAAGTATTCGAAACGGAAATAGAATGTCGTCTATATATTTTAGTATGAGCAGATACACGGTTATTATTAGGATTGACTCTGTTTTATAAACATTAACAAACGCTACGTGGAATTGCATTAAGGTGGATTCAGATAGAGCGAGCGAATTATTAATTTTTAATTAAAAAAAAAAATAGTATTCAATCCATCCGAATTTTACTGTTTATGACTATCCGTGTTAGCCGTGCGGTCTCGGCGTAGAATGCGCCACACCTTCATTTACCGTGGGATCGTTTTATGCAACTTAGAATGGCAAACAAGCTGACCGCCCACCTGACGGAAAATAGTAATTGTCGCCTATAGATATGAGCAGTACCATGGACATAACAGAGTATACCGTTTCGCCCATAATACCCACCATGTGCTGCCATTCCAGAGCTATGCTATTCTAAGTTGTATAAAAAAAAAATATAAAAAAAAAACATTATATTCTTACTTCGTATATTTTTAAAGTACTGTAGACACATATATGTGTCTATGGCACTTTAAAAAATGGGTTCCGCACTATTAATTCAAATCAAAATATCTACTAGGTAGGTACTGTATAGAAATTAAATTTCTTACGCATTCTATTCACGGTTCAATAAGAAAGTTTCTTGTTACACTTTTTAGGGGGAGTCTGCTACATAAGAACAAATGTTTTATTGTATTTTGCACTCTATTCTTAGATTATAAACCTCCAAATGGAGTGTCTACATACAAACACTGAAAACAGGTCAACAATTTTATTCATGTGTACGTGAATAGGGATACCAGAATGTATAGTTATAGCAGTGGGAGAAATTTATATTATAATGTTAAATTGAAAAATAAAAACAATACAAAAATTCTTACATCTATATTTGAAAGGACGGGATAAACAGAACAGAATGATTCATTCATTCATTCATATCATTCACATATACTCCACCGATTTACTTTGATTATTGGTTTGGTCATTTGGAGAGGGTGTATGAAAGAAGAATTACGAAAGCGATTTATCGAGCAAGAATGAATGGAGATGTCGGTAGGGGCCGCCCTAGACGGACGTATGTTGGCCAAATAGGCGACGTGCCGAAGAAGGGCCAAATTAAAAGTACCCGTAACCGGCGAGCGTGTATGAAAAGATTGATGAATGTGGAAGAAGCGAAAGAGGTTTGTTTGAATCGAAGCATTTGGCGTTCCATTGTTTCTGCCTACCCTAATGGGAGACAGGCGTGACAGATATGTATATATTAAAATATGTATTCGTTCTCAGAATCATCGATCGGTTGAAGCTTTGATTAATACTTTATACATTCACTTGTATATAATATGTAGATATAGTATGTATGTTTAAGATAGTATCGTCATCATCTCAGCCATTATCATTCCACTATTGAACATATGCCTCCCCCATAAACTGCCATAAGGAACGGTCTTGATCCATCTGTATCCATTATTACATGTATTAAATCTCCATATTTACTAATAATAGGATCTTCATCGTGCCTCCAATCAAACAGTTTATAATTACTCCTCTCCATCCAAAGGTTGCCTGGAAGAGATCGCTTTTAGCGATAAGGTCGCCCATTGTTTTCTCATTGTGATTATTTCTTGTAATTGTTTATATTTATAATAGGTTTACTGTTGTAATCTTTTGGAGGAAACAATAAAGAGTATCTATCTATCTATCTATCCACTGACTCCTTGCAATGCATTTGAGGTCGTCACTCCATCTAGTGGAGAGTCGTCCTAACACTACGTTTGCCCGTAGGAGATCGCCATTCAAGAACCTTTCTTCCCTATCGGTCCTTCAGGGCTATGTGAGCAGCTCATTGCCATTTCAGATTACTTATTCTAAAAACCATTAAGTAACCGATATATACTTTGGTTCCTTAAGACGGTATATTACTTAAGAAATATCGCACCCTATTGTCATTTGTAAAATTGAAGTTTTCGAAAAAAGTAACAGATTGCTCGGAGTTAGACAATATGGTGACGTAAGCGTCTATCTAGACCCTTTTATAGTATTATTGCCAGCCGTGAATATTTTACAGAGCAATTAATCTATTATCTTTTATTAAATAATTTTATAAGACGCAGCTAACGGGGAGGTTGGGAAGGGTAAAAAGTAACAATCTGAAATCCAGCAACAATATTAATGAAACAATTTCAAACTCGGTATGATAATAACTTTACCCAATGAGTGGGTGGGCGGATGGCGAAATATGAAAATAATTTTGAACGTTTTATAAGTACTAGTATATAGAATGTACATCTTTATATTTTCTCAGTACAAATGCGTTACTAAAACAGGTTAGCTTTTTTATTCCTGAATAGGGATACCGGAATGTACATACAATGCTCAGTAAGTGAGAGAGGGTAGGCAGAGAAAATTATGATTGTTAATTATGCTTGTTTTTACTGATAGCCTTAATTTAATGATGACATTTACGTTGTCAATATTATTAGATATGGACCCTTTTACGATTAATACATGCATATTAATTTTTATACAATATCTATATAATATAATAAGTATATACTAATTACAATTAATTAGAATACAATAGAATTAGATTTATATAAATTACTATAATAAGTCATTTATATTAATCTATAAAAAGAGAAAATAATCCTTATTTCGTATTGAAAAATTCACTTAATCCGTGATATTTTTAGACATATTACTGGCAACACTGATGGCGCGCTTTGTTTTCATTAAAAAGCTTATATCAACTTAAATTGACCATTGATTGATTCTTCATTTCAAGCTATTTAATTTAAGATATATATATATATATATATATATATATATATATATATATATATATATATATATATATATATATATATATATATGTAATAATTAAACTGAAAGTTAATTATAAAAACAGATAAATAGAAAGAAAATAACTATCTATAAAGGTTATAGTCAATTAGTAACCACAATGGTATTTTTACCAAATTTTTCCGTCTATAAAAATATTGAATGAAACAAGGAATTGTACCCACTTTACTGGACTATTCTCGGTTCGCTACGAAAGCTGTCCTAAATAAACATTCAATAGTAATATTATTAGATGGTTTGTTTATATTATAGCGAATTAGTATGTTATTTTAGTAATCATCTATACAAATAAAATTTCAAATCAAACGCCTATTGATTAGGTATTTATGGACATATATTATATATACATTCGTTTCTAGAAACTAATAACCGTCGCCTATAGACATGAGCAGTACCATGGACATAACAGTGTATACTGTTTCGCCCATGATATAACTCATGCGTTGCCATTCCTGAGGACTCAGATGTTATTCCTCTGTACCCTGTAAATTCACGCCATATTAGGTATATACAGTAATTCAATATTATTATTTCAAGATTACAATAATTATAAATAATCATACGCACATATCCAAGTACATTACAACAAAATTTTACCAGCTGTAATAAGTAGCTATAAACTATTATTGTTTATGTTTGGTTGGCTGATTGATTGGTTGGTTAAGTTATGTATTAGGTTCGTAACCGAACTATAAAGAATCCAACAAATATAAACTAGAGACACCTTTAACAAATCGCTTTTTGTGCTTTTGTCCTGTTTTACTGTTGCTGCCCTAAATTACCCTTCCCCGTTACGTTGTCAGCACATCGAGTTTTATCGACTTTATGTCTCTTTTATAACTAATCGATTACGTTCACATTGTTCGAAACACGAACATAAAATGTTCCAGTATTACAACACTAATAAAAAGGCAGTTGTGATCGTGCGATTCATTCAGTAACCATCACTCATATTTCCGTACATGTTTAAATTTATTTATAGATGTGACAAAATCACAAAGTAGAAGTGACAAAGTTATAAAACATGTAAATGTGACAAAGTTGCGAAAATAAATGGAATTAACTATTGTAAACTGAAATGAAATTAATAATTGTAAATTGAAAAGTTGTACTGACATATTAATCAAAAAATGAATAATAAAAAGAATAAAAAATTAAAATAAAAAACACAAATTACAAAAGAGTTTGTATTGTTACAAACTCAAAGTTATAAAAGATGTGGACATGAGAATGTCATAGATATATGGCGAAGTGACAAAGTTATAAAATATGTACATACATGTGAAAAAGTCGTGAAAAGAAGTGGAATTAACAAACTTATAAATAAAACATGTGGATATGACAAAGTCACAAAAATATGTCGAAGTGACAAAGTTACGAAACATGTGGACATTATAAAATAGATTATTTTCTGATCTAAAATTGTTACAGTTACTCTCGTACAAAGATTTAATCAATTACTTACGACAAACAATTTTGAAAGTCCCACATGTCCCTTGATAGCTGGACGGCCATAGGGAGGTTCGACATTTTTTGTTGTTTTGCTACCGATGTTTGTTTGGGGAAAAATACTCAGTTTCGCTGACACTCCTTCAAAAGATTGATTCTGAAGCAGCATTGTCTAATGCTACTTCTAAAACTAATATTTATTATCACACTTTTTTACTTAAATCTATTAGAAATTTAGTTGATGTTGGATTTTACAGCAAAAAATAATTTAATGGTATTTGTACCTATTTGTGTTGATGGACTATGCATGTATTGTATAATTTAGAAACGAAACTGTGTATTTTATGTAATATTTATAAATATTATTGCTGTGCCCTTCCAGGGTTCATGTTGATACTGTGTCTCTAATGTAGTGATTCTCGACCTTTTTTTTTGTTGCGGCACATATTTAACGATTTTAAAATTTGGCGGCACACAAAGAAAAAGATAAAAATTATTTACTTAATTAATTAACACACTGCATAAATAGTTTATGACAAAAATTTTAAATATTTGCAAAATTTGGCGGTACACTTTTAAAATTTGACGGCACACAAAAGTGCCGCGGCACAGTGGTTCAGAATCACTGCTCCAATGCTTAATGCATGCATGCTGCATTTTCATGTCGTAACAATATAGGTCATATTGTTACGACATGAAAATGCAATAAATGATTGAATAAAATTTTAATATCAAATTAAAGTTTTAATTCTAGACGTAAGTTTACAGAATAGCAATTCAAAATAGACTGCAATAATTTCGATTTCATCCTACATTACCTTTTCTATATCTTTATAGCCTTATAAATGTCATTTATATACTCCATTTGCATCAGTATATGCTGTCACCAGCAGAATCCATAATATGTAATAGTTTTGCGGATCGTTGAAATTGACATTTATGAGTATAACGTGTACAATGCTGTTTAGGTAAATGTTCCTGTTGTTCATAGAACACGTTCGAGCCACAATGGACTATAAAAACGAAATCGTATCATAATATTTTGGTACTGATGTCGAAAACCGCATAATTGCCCCTTTACTAAATATGAATACGTTAAAGGTACTAAATTCCTGAGCCTGTTTAGGTATAGGTAGTTAGTTCCCTTAGTGACTTTAATACAAGTTTTTTTTTTGTAAAATTTGTCATATGACCTGGAAAAAAATAATGTTAATTGATCATTTGAGTTGTTAAAGTACGAAGAGATTACAAATAAATAAATTCGGAGTCATATTTATAATATAATAGGCTTTTAACTTCACAGTAAGTTTAAAATTCAATCTAATCTATTTGCAACCGACATCAATCAAATTAGACTGAGGGGATTATTTTGTATATCCTTTTTTTGCCACTTCTAAACCGATTATAATAATGTATTTATGCAGTTATTAAAATAAATGATAAATAAGCATAGTCGCGTCATTATAAGTTAAAAAATCGCCTGAACGTGTTAGATAAATTATTGTTTCAAAGCCATCTAGTGTCAAGTAGACTGTTGAGATTCCATTGGACAATAGATGGCGTTAAAAATAAAAATGTGAAAAATGCTGTTTAAAATATGTGATAAATTTTTATTTAAATACGCAAAGTTTCAACACACTACTAATAGGAACTTAAATGAAAAAAAAAAAATATAATTTAATATATATTATGGCATGTCCTGAACTATTAAATGACAATACGGGACACATTATCCTGTCGTGTCTATATGACTATAATGGCAGGAAAACATTCTTAAGACTGTGCCTATCTAGTACCTAGTTTCACAAATGTAGTAGTACTAAACGAGTATTAATTATGTAATATGTGCCTTCTACGTACTTCGTACACCTACATTTTTATTTATTTACGAAATAGCCTAGCTTAACAGTTTCAATACATTACGTATGAACTGAGTGAACCATTGGCTTCTGACATTTACAATTGACGTGGATAATATACAAATGATGCCCACGTTATATTTCTATGAACAAAACATAATTTTGTTATTTGATGTCTTCATTTCACTTATAATGCTATTAGTTTATTTTTTATTTACTAGCGACGCCCCGGCTTTGCACGCGTAGAAATACTTACATACAAAATTATAAAAAAAAAATCTAGATGACAGAGAAACTCGCGTGAAAGTCCGTAATGTATGAGTATATACTGATTATAATCTGTGGTTATACGTAAAACATGGTTTAGAAGATAAAAATCGAGAAACAGATGCATACTGTAACTGTAACTTCGTTGTATATTCTTTAAAGATTAATTTAAACTTTGACACACAAAAAAATTAAATGTAATTAAAAGTATAAATATATATGCATATATGATTAACTTAATATCTTATAGCATTCTTAAATAGTTAAAAAAAAAACAAAAAATTACCTTCCCATACTAACATGCACGAGTCAAGTTAGTATCAATATTGACAAGACTCAATATTGCTCGACCAATATTTCCGTGGAAGTAATGTTTAATTCCACTGGTACAATACTCAAAATATTTAATTTATACCTATATGTATATATGCTAATAACTCACATTTCATCCTTTATGTAAAGCCCGTATGGACTATCATTTGAATAAAATATAAAATCGTTAAAGCGTTTGTTAACCGCTTATTAACTGTAGTTAGTTAACTGAAGGTTAGTACCTAATACATTTAAAACGAAACTCTTGTTTAGATCTGTTTAAGTACTTGTGATTTCACCTTTCAGTTATCTAATGTCTTTTATTCCAGTCGTGGTCTCATGAAATTTACAGTTGATCCCAAAGGGTCATCCCCAGGGGCGCTATTTGCCTCTTTCTTTTTTGTATTAAACAACAAATCTGAAAGGACGTCGGATTTACTTCCATTTATATTTATATATAGCTTTATGTCGCTTAAAAACTATAAATAATGCTCAGAACAGATAATAAGTTTTTTCGTCATCATTATCTCAGCCATTATGTATCCACTGCTAGACATATGCCTCCCCCATAGACTACCATTAGGAACGTTCCTGAACCACCTGCATCCACTGAGTCCCTACAATGTATTTGAAGTCGTCACTCCATTGTCGAGGAGCTTGTCCTGCACTGCCTTTACCCGTACGGAGTTGCCACTCAAGTACCTTCTTTCTCCACCCGGTTGTCGGTTTTTCGAGTCACGAGACTAACGATTACGGTAACTTATGGTTGAGGGATGGGCAGAAGCGTCCCTTTTAAAAACGTCACTAAAAGCCCAACTGCGATTGCCAACCTGCATGCCAAGCTTAGCAACTACTGGCAAAACCCCGGAATAGTAAAAGTTTTATACTGTAATTAACATTCTATCAATTTTTTCGAACGGAAGAAGGTAAAATAATACAGCCGCCTATACCGATATTGGATACATGGAGGAGCATCGAGGATAAAACAATATTATATTCCTATCCTTGTCCCAAGGGATTGGCGTAATATATTCTTCCTTTTTTGTTATTTTTTCCTCTTTCATTCATTGCTGTTTGCAGTCAGTTTAGAATTTACTCCCTTTCTGGCCATATCATTTTTTTTTTATACAGACCATTTATATCTTTTTAGGTCTTTTTATACACGTTCATATAATATTTAATAAATGGGTTAAAACATTCCACAGTTGCTTTATCAATTTGAAATCGTCGACATACCTACATAACATTATCAAATGAAACATTTAAATAGTACTGTATCTTCAATTAAATAGATACTCGGGGTATTTTCAGTGGCCTCGACCGCCATTGTCTTTTGTCCATTCAGGCGTTTATGAAATATATTTTCTCCTCTTTAACGGGCTGCGTTTTATTGCCAATCAAGACATTTTACCGCATTTTTACTCGTACAATAAAATTTTATGGTGTTATGAAATTATATGACCTTTTATTGGCAACGTAACAGGATCTGTTAATGTTATCGACTTTAGATTGGTATAAGCTAAATTATTTATTAAGGTACCATTTTTAAACGATTTTATAAAGAAGAAAGTTTTCGTTTTTCTATACATTTTTTACACGTTTTACGTCACCTTTGTCACTTATGAATAAACTTAGACAATTCGTTCATCAAAATTTTTACACAGGTAAACTCTTAATTAAAACTTAAACTATAGTTTAATACGTTAAACTAAAATTAAAAACTGAATTCTTAATTTAAAATTAAATGACAATACAAAAACACACTAATAGGATTAATAAATAAAGAAGAATAACCTAACTGCTAGCAAAGTTTTATGATATAATATTTGCTTAATTAAAAATTCAATTAATTAGATAACTTTGATTTACATGTTTAAACGAATAGTAATAAAAATTTGTTTTTCTTTTATTTAAATGACATTTATTAGATTGCGCTTTAATATTAATTTTAAAAGATATATAAATGATAGATGTAGATATCATCATCATGATGAATGGAAAATATTTGAAGAAAAAGTATCAATGAATTCAAATATTCAGTCCATTATTACTGATAAAATAACAATTAATAAATATATCTATGACTGATTGATAAAATGTACTATAAATGATAGACTTTATTATCAATAACTTCTACATTACTATATTATTTTCAGTAACTATTGTACTCAGTTAGTCTTTATACTCAATTACTTTTGTAATTTAAGATTTTCAGACTGTTGAGTTTCTTGCTTCTTTCCCAACTCAGTGGCAAAATCATAAAAAAATGTTACCAATTTTAAAAAATATTTCTATTCCATTACAATTTACAGAATAAACCGTATGGAGAACGTGCCGGGTAGTATCATTCGGACGATTCAATTAAACTGTTGGTTAAGTGTTACGCAATGCACGCTACACAGATAGACGCGTTCCGTATGATTGTGGTGTAAGCCAGAGGCGGCATACGTTAATTAAAGTCTTCATGGTTTATAAGAGACGCGAATTAACACGATCTTTAACGGCAGTTGTAACGTAGTCGAAATGTCGAGATAACCCAGGTTAATTATCATATTTTACGTAAATGATCGCTCAATTCTCGTCTCTTATAAACTATAAATGCAACGTGAAATTTTAACAATTAATCAACTTTGCATGTCGACAGCATAGTCTTTATATGCAAATTGTATAACACGACTGAAAAAGTTTACGTTTTCAGATGCAGTCTTTATTAAATGCGATGAAATATAGATAATATTTTTAATTTAGAGAAAATAAATATAAAAACTAGCTATATAAAAAGAAAATAACAAGATATATAAATACTAATGATAATTATATTAATCATATATTTTAAGTCTATATTGTGTTTAGATAATTAAGAAGTCTGAACAGTAGAATTATAGGTAAACTTAAGCCACAAAACAACTTGCATAATATTGTTAAACCAATATATTAAATCTAGATATACAAATAGAAACTGTAAAATACAATTAAATTGTAAAATTTTGATATTAATAGTATTTTATTGTTTTATATGTTAAAAACATTATTAGACACATTTAGTTACCAACGAAACACTGTTTTGTTTGTAACAACTGTACATGTTTTACAAATATATAATATGCACAAACGTGTTATGCTTTGAAAATAAAAAAGAAAAAGCAATTAAAAAGACCAATTTCACCTCCCGTTCGTAACTTAAAATTGAAAGCTCAACTCTTTCAAAATAAAACCGCGTGAAGTACCGGCGAGGATTCACTGGGAATTAAACGATCGTTAACTAGGAATTGTGACACTCACCTTTTTAATTTTTACGTATTTCTCATTCGGGCGATTCGCCAGCTTTTTGTTCTATAATACATTATTCAAATAAAGCAAAGGACGAACGCTAGCAGATTAAAAATAAATTGGAACTGGTCAGTTGAAGATAATTATTTCTTTTAAAGCAACCTCAAAACGAGAACCTCTTTTCTAATCCAACTATATTTTGTTGTGTGCCCGTCTCCCCTCCAAATCCACACGTTTTCATGTGTTTATTAGAAATATATTGTAATAACTGTATTGTATTGTCGAAATACAACTCTACAATTCCACATGTATTATATACAATATATGTATAATAGATAACGCATTGTAATAAAATTTTGAGTAATAAACAACCTCTCCATAGCCCTAACTCTTTCAGTGTCCACTCTAGAAACAGCTAGAGCGAGCCATTGGCACGTACCGCGGCCACTCCGCCATAAAAACACTTAAAACAACAGCCCTTGTCCGTCTAGTGATTGTGGAGGATTGCGCCGACGCGGATGGTCCTCCGCATACTTTTATGTCTGACATCACAAAACACATTGCTAGAAGAGGGAGACTTTGTACAAAAGTTGTTTGCTTAAAAATAATAAAAGGGGATTTGCCAGTAGTTGCCAGGGTTGGCAACCGCAGTTTGATTTTGGTGTTGTTTTAAAAAGAACGTTGCCTCCATTAGTTGCCTTTTTATTTATTTATTTTAATTTTTTCCATTGCTTCTGTCGCTATGTTTTAATGCAACAGCCTTCATATCTTTGTCATATGATCTCTCTTATACATTTACTGAGTTTTTTTTTCTTTTTTTTCCCGAGTTAAATATAATAATAGTTTATAATATATATAGATATAAATATGATCTTTTGTTGTAAATTGTATATCTTATTAAGTTTACTATTGTAATCTTTTAGAAGCAACAATAAAGAGTATCTATCTATCTGTCATTAAATAAATAGATAAATAGAATTAAATACAACCTAATATAGATGTCATCTGCATCATTAGTGAATGGAATATTCAACAAGTAGGGCAACAATCGGTCGAGATTCCGACATCATGGCGCTGGCTTCGCGCCAAAATTTTAATACGAAATTGCAAATGGCGTCAAAATCTGACAGTACGTATTTATAATCATAATAACGTCACCGAAATTATCTAATGAATTATTTAACATGTGGGTTTTATTAATATTAAATTAATATGAAAGGTTTATATATCTTTTTAACTTTTTCGCTTATATAATCAGTAAAATTGAATTAAAATGGGTTGAAACTAACAATTTTTTTTTCTGCTACATTTACTACATATCTGCATACACAACTATATTAAAAAGGAAAGTTCATTTTTTTTTTATTTATCTAATCATGTTTCTTTAAGACAATTATTTGTTTATTTTATTAACTTACTTCAAAACAAGAAAGTTCTCAATTTGGTTGTATTTTATTTTATGCTGTTAGCTCATAACTCATTCTAAACTGATTTAATTTATTTTTTTGTTTGACAAGATATAAAATCGGTTTAGTTTAGTAAATTAAAATTTGTCCATAATTCAAACCGGTTTCTTATGAGATACAATCTTTAATTATTTATTTACTCTTTACATTATTATAACTAGTAGAACAGTATATTTTACTACGCAAAATAAAATAACTATACTTAAAAAAAAATGCCTTTTTAAAAAAAATATAGCCAGTGTCACTCTGGATAATGTAAGAATTCTATCGATATCCCATATATCCAAATCTGTTAAAAGATCATTTAGAAGCTAAGATAGCATATAAAAGAACTCAGATAAACATTCCTTTTCCCTAAAAACATTCCTTTTTTGGCAATCGTATAATTCAGAAGATGGTAAAGGTTTTTATATCACCCCGTATTGTGGAATTTGTTCAAAATATCGTCCGATTTCACTAACCCAGTAACTTCGTTATAAATTTAAATAATCTTTGTGGAATTACAATAAACCAAAAAGGTGATTTTCATTTAAAATTCAGCCAATTTCATATGTATAGATAGAGCGCTGATTGTCAAAAAACGCCCAGCCAATAGTTACTTTTTTTATGACATAAATAGTATTTATATAATTGATATAATAATATATCATAGTATAATTGTAACTACAAATAAATAAAAGGAAAATTTATGTCATAAAAATTTACAATTACAAGATTAATTGAATTAATTGAAATAAACAGTTCGTCAGGTTATTTGTCATTCTAAGTTACATAAAAAAATTAGAATTTTATAACAAAAGAACGCCATTTAAAAAAAATATGGCCATTAATTTTTTTGTTATAAAATTAATACAATTTTATAACAAAAAGGAACCATTTATCACAAAATATGGTCGTTGTTTCAAAGCATTTTTAACGAACCACGTTATTTAAATGTTAATGGTCTTAATGTTATATTAACTATGGAAATAAACCTCTATTTTGTCTATGGAGATAAAAAAGAAAAAATTACAAAAATAGAATGAACTGCACTGCACCGTCGCGTATAACACTTGAACCGTTAAGCATTCTTAATGACCAATTTCCTCAATTCTATCTCCACACAAAAGATAACCTAAATATACTAATATACTTAAATACTTAACATAAAAGCAAAAAAAGTATGTATAACGTACATATCTATCAGCCATAGGGAATGAAGAAGGGGACCAAAATCATATAAAAATTCTATGAAATAACCAGATCAGATCAGATGAATTGGCTGAAACTCTATGAAGGCATTAAATACGTAATTATCACTTAAGTACATAATACAATATAAGACCGGAGTCAAGAAGAGTTCCAGTGGGAATGATATATGGGAACTACATAGCTAGAAGCCGCGGGAAACGGCTAGTTTTTAATATTAGTAAAAATAATCTTTCATAATAAATAAATACTTGTTTTTTTTTTCTATGCACAAGGTAGTTTTTTTATAATCTTCAAGCAGTCATGACGAACGGTTAGTTAATACATGTAATAGCCAACGAGGTCAAATAGGTCAAATGCCAAATATTCGCATGTTTATTCCAAATAGTAGCCAAAAGACGTGATTACTCCATCTAGTCTAGACTGGCCTTTGGCGCCGTACTGTCCCGAATCCGGAATTTTGCAGATTTGGCAACGGTTGCCTATATTAAATGATTTATATGCCAACTTGCTACGCCCGTGACTTCGCCCGCGTGAGGGGAGCGGATTGTTGCTAATGGCGATTAAAATGCTTCATTGTTAGAAATATACTCTATCAAGTTAAACCACACACTGTCCTCCCTGAGAGAATTCGTCACAATGTTCTAACTGACCTGGTTTCATATTCACCTATCACTGCGGAGGAATACATTGTTAGTAATACAGAGTGCCATTCCCATTTCTAGCTATATCAAGTTGATAGGGTATCAGCTCGAACCCTGGACGACAGGGGGAACCACATGGAGAGTCCCTCGGTGCTGAATTCCAGGTGTATTCATAGATAGACATATAATTAATTTGCATTACTTACAACACACAAATAACAACAGATATTGGTACATATTAAAAAAAAAAAGAAATACAAGAACACATACACATAAAAAAAAAACATTAAGAAAATATTTTTCGTTAGTGAAAAAGGTTACATGTTTATTGCTTTACCCTCAAAAGAGCAAATCACTAATATTCTATTGTAGCCAAAAGCTAAAAGATTCATTACATTAGCCATTCATCACAATAGACTAGCTTTTCATTCTCACCTATCATCACCCACCGGTGCGAATCGAATTGAGAACCTTCTTCTTTTTTGAAGTCGGTTAAAAATCTCTCAATACAAATAAATACCTACATAAAAATATCTACGAGTTTGTATCACAGACACGGACCCTTGTCAGGTGACCTCAACCCTTGAAACAAAGGTCAATTTCAATACATTAATAAATTATAACCGACATTGAAATAAAAGCTAATTTTGGCCCTAAACTGAATGAAAACGTGACCTTTGTCTGAACATTTTTTTAGTACAAAAAGCAATAATATGCTTATGTAATACGAGAATTGCGTAAGGATAGAGGACTTTGGTACTTTTCCTTCTCTCTACTACCTCTATCGACCGGCTTATTGATTAACTCTTGCAGGAAGTTAAAATAGTTAAGTTACTAAAGATTATATAACTATGGGTAAAATTTTAAGATTTAGAGTAGCTAACGCTGGGTTGTGAAATATACAGGGTGAAACTAACATTGTTAATGATGATTTACTAGAAAAAAAAAAACATATTCGCTACTAAAATAAAAAAAAAATTGTGATCCTCAATACTAAAATAGCACGTCTAGCTGTTAAGTTCGTGTTAACAGTTGGACGCATTTTTTATGGATAATGGAATGGTCATTCCGTCTGAAGGATAATACAAGTAGGTGAGAATGAAAGCAGGTTTTCCCATCGTAACAAATTCCACAAGAATTAATCATAATGGTTTTCAAAGGGAACCGCATGGAGGTCGACCTGATAGGGTATATTGCTATCAATGGGGCTGCTAGTCCCCGTTAGAACAATTTCATCTCCAGCTGGACTGGAGGTATATTTTTTCGCATGACGTTTTATTGCGCGAAATTTATATCCAAATATATTCTATACTATGAGTAGATTCTTCATTTTATGTATTACTAACAAAATCAATCTCACCCCGTATAAACTCGTTTGGTTTGATCCTTTATAAACGATATTAAATTATGAAAAATGTATGAGAACCCATACATAAAATTGCCACATCAAAGAATGCTATTGTGCGTGTGAAAGATAAATTGCTCCGTTCCATTTAACGTGACTCGCGTTTGTTTTCCATCCGTTAAAATGTACGGTCGTAGTCATAAACTGACAGGGTCGATACGAACTTGTTGTGGACACTTTAAAACATATATACATTTTGCACAAATTTAAAATGCTCAGTCATTAAAATGTTTTAAACCCCTGCAATGTTCCGATTATTATGCTAAGGGCACTCGTAAAATATGTAATGTTTGTTCCGTAGGATATTATTCGATTCGTTCACAGTAGTTACCTGTTTTTATATATTTAGCATAATTAGTGTGTAATCTTCATTTCTCTCTTTAACGATTTTAATCATTGAAATATAAAATAGCAATATGCGTTTGCTTCTTTTTTTTTAATTTACGTATTCTTATTATAATAAAATGAAATTCTAAATTATATTGTTCATTTATGCATACTCATATTTATTCATAAACAACATGGTACAGAACAGTAAGTCGTAATAGGGAACACTTCGTGCACGTTCTAAACAAGATTGCAGCGCTACGAAACGAGACTTACATTAGCATTAGGGCTAAATGTTTCTAACCCCTGCATTTCATCTTATCAGCATAAGAGTGTTGTAATTAAATTGATACATATGAATTTGTTTGCATTAAATTACATCACCTATGAAAAATCTTTAATACCTAAAAGATCACTAAGTTTACTATCTGAAATTCCTACAGTTCATGTATTCAATGGAAAAAATGTTTTTAATCCCTGCATTTAATCTTATTAGTTCAATTTTGTATTAGTTTATGTATGCATGAGTATTTACATTGAATTACAAAGAGTACTACCTACAAAGAGTTCTAACTAGTACCTAAACGAATTATCGAATATCGATCACATCGCGTACTTTCAGAGCGATTGCATTGCTAAGAGACTTACATTAGCATTAGATAAAAATGTTTCTAACGCCTGCATTTCATCTCATCAAATTTAAAGTATATTTAGTATTATTGATTTATTATTATTTACTAGCATTTACCCGCGAATTCGTCCGCGCGATTAATGTATAGTTTACGGACCGGAATTAAAAGTAGCTTATGCTCTTTTCCAACCCGTATAGTACGTCTACACTAAATGTACTTAAATTATATAGATAGAGCCTCGAGTCTCAAAAACGAGTCAACATTTTATCAGCTAATTGTCAAATCAGCTGACTTTTTTATCAGTGTTCTATATCTTTACGCATACAATGTATCTTGACGTATTATTTAATAAATAAAATTAGTATTTACGCATTAAATAGATGCAGAAATTATAAGATAAAATAAATATACAAGTTATAAAGGAATCACTCATAACTATTTATCACACAAAATTGTATGAAAAAGTTGACTTGCTTTTCTCGAAGCACTTGTATGGAGACACTCTATCTGTAGAACCTAAGTAAATTTCATAACAATTTTGTTAACTCCACTAAGGCGCCAAAAAGTAACAAAAAACAAATAGACATACAAACTTTCACATTTAAAAAATATAAGTAAGAATTCGAATTAAATTGGATCACCTATAAAATACCATTGACTAATACGTGAAACAATCTGATCCAATGTAGATTTTTGTGTACCTATTTTTTTTTTTAATTATTTGGGAGGCAAACAAACACAATCCACTTAATGGGAAGCGGCTACCGTCGCCCACGAACACTTGTAACACGAGGGGAGTTGATTGTGCATTGCCAGCCTTTTGAACGTTCGTAGGCACGTTTTTTGAAATGCCCCATATTTTATTGTAATGGAAAAACTGATGACGAAACTCATTTCACAACTTTCTTAACGAGATTTATGAATGGATATTTATTTGCAAGATTTCATTCTTCATCATCATCATCAAATGAGCCTTTAACTGTCCACTGCTAAACAAAAGCCCTCCCCCTCCCTCCCGTGGGGTTCCCTCCTACCTCTTGTGGGGTTTTGCCAGTAGTTGCCATGCTTAGCAGACGGATTGGCAACCGCAGTCAGGCTTTAGAGATGTTTTAAGAGGGACGCTGCTACCATCTCTCACCCTCCTTTAGTCGGCTCTTATGACACCCACGTGAAAGGAAGGGGTGCCGGGATCACACGGCCAAGATTTCATTAAGAAATCTTGACAGTGTGGTCCCGGCATAGAATAGACCACCATGAAATCTTAACCTTATAGTCACGGCATAGAGGAAGCCACCCCTTATTTCATTAAAACGTGATAAATAAGATTTTTATTTTACAAAAAAATAAGTAATTACATAAAAAAAAACTACAATTCATATGACACAATAGGATTTACATTCCATTATTCAAGCCTTAAATTATAAGTAGTATTAGAGAAAAATGTTCCCAACCCCTGCATTTCATCTTATCAAGTTAAGAGCATAGTCTCGTTGTGCTTTTATTTTATGCTTAACAATTTACATATGATTAAAGCACTCATGTAAGTTATTTAAAAAAAAAATAACGGTAATCTATAATTAGCAAGAACAACTGTATATATACATATACATATACATATATATATATATATATATATATATATATATATATATATATATATATATATATATATATATATATATATATATATATATATATATATATATATATATATATATATATATATATATATACATGTACCCGGGAGGAAGGGATTGTTAGTAATGGGGTTTGCTAGCAATACACCCTATCAGGTCGACCTTCACGTAGTTCCCCCTGGAAACCATCGTGGTTAATTCTAGTGGAGTTCGTCACAATGGGCTAATTGACCCTGCTTTCATCGTCACCTATCATCCCACACTGGTGTCCCATTAGCGTATACCGATAACACAGGCGAGGTTAACTCTTCATCATCACTCATTAAAAAAAAAAAAAACTAGATAAAAGTAGATTTTGCTCTACAAAAAAAAACTTCAATAGTAGTAAAATCAATGATTTCGATATAAAAACCAAACTAAAAAACCGAGTTAAATGAAATTTCCATAAAAACAATCAAAAAGTATATTATCTAAATAAAAAAGGCTTTTTCAAATCGGTTTATAAATAACAGAGTTTTGAGATAAAAAAAATGGACGCAAAAAAATATGTACGTAATATGAGCCACAAAAAAATTTTTGTGGCTTATATTACAATAACCAAACTGAGAACATCGGGGGAAAGGGATTGTTAGCAATGGAGTTTGACAGCCCCATTGCTAGCAATATGCCTTATTAGGTCGACCTCCACGTGGTTTCTCCTGGAAACCATCGTGAACAATTCTTGTTGAATTCGTCATGATGGGCTAACTGACCTGCTTCATCCTCACTTATCATCCTTCACTGGTGCCCCGCCTATGTATACCGATAGCGCGGGTAGGGTTACCATTCCATTATCATCCATTAAAAAAAAACTGAGAGCCTCCTCCTTTTTGAAGTCGGTTAAAATAATAGCATTAACTAGACTCGAACTCATGACCATTAAGCTTTTAATCATGGTAGTAAACAATTAAGTCATGACTCTATCAAACAATAATTAGGTAATTTGTATCTAAATTGTCTTTGAACTGGTATAACTATGAAATAAAATCTGTTATTTTATAACAAGAAAAGTTTAAATCTATGTTAATAGCTGTAAAAGTTAAAATTCAGTGTCCAACTTGTAACATTTAACCGTTAAATATTACACTTGAACATTGTCTGCGAGAAGTTACAGATTATCGTTTTCGAAGTTGTGGCATTATCTCAAATTTACTTTGAAAATCATCGAACGAATGGTTCTTAATCTATGCTTATTAAGGTATTATTTTTATACTGTATTTTTTTAAATATAGAACTACTTTAAAAAGAACTAATAGAACTGTCCTGTATCTAAACAAAGATAGATACTTACAATAAACATATAAAACAACAGTGTCTGAAAAATAATTAATAAATAATTAAAAGATGTCAAAAAATTTAATCGATTTAGGAACCTCCGCATTTTACTCAACTGTAGCAAGGACCGTAACGTTTTCGAGTGTAAAAAACGAATGAATTTACTAGCTTACTTTGCTTTGAAAGAAGTGTTTAATCAGTTACAACATAACCTCAACTCAACACTTGCTAAAGAAACATAGGTAGTAAGTGACCGAAATGTTCAGCTAAAAAAGAGGCACTATCTATGTAATAAAGTATAAAATAAAATAAAGGCAATATCTATGGTCAAATGTTATTGGTCTGTGCAAGTTCGTCTTAGCTAGGAATAGTTTGTATGGAAAAAAAATAAAAATGAGAGGTTTTATGGTTTTCAAGAGTTTTCCCAATTTTTGTCTTCATAAAATTTTTGTTAGTACTTGGAGGAATATTTGAAAACAAAAAATTATACCAATAATTGATGGAACCGTACTCGAGTTTTGCGTAAAACAACGCACATAACGACATAACGATTTACTTTTATTTATGTAGATATATAATAACAAGCTTAGATTGGGGGAAGGGATTGTTAGCAATGGAGTTTGACAGCCCCATTGCTAGCAATATGCCTTATTAGGTCGACTTCCACGTGGTTCCCCCTGGAAACCATCGTGAAGAATTCTTGTTGAATTCGTCACGATGGGCTAACTGACCAACTTCATCCTCACCTATCATCCTTCACTGGTGCCCTGCCGGTGTATACCGATAGCGCGGGTGGAGTTACCATTCCATTATCATCCATTAAAAAAAAAAAAACAAGCTTAGATTATGTAGATAGAACATCGAACCCTAAAAACGGGTCAAGTTTTTGTCAGCTAATTGTCAAATTTGCTGACTCGTTTTTTTATCAATGTTCTATTATACTTATGCACGCAATGTATCTTGTTGTATCTATATTTAATTATTTAATAAATAAAATGTGTTTCTTTACATTAAAAAGATACAAAAAATATAAAATAAAATAAATATAGAAGTCATAAAGGAATCACTCATAACTATTTATCACGCAAAATTGTATGAGAAAGTTGACCCGCTTTTCTCGAAGCTTTTGTATGGAGACTCTATTTATGTAATCTAAAAGTACAAGCTTAGATTATAAGTACAAGTTTAATATACACAGTATTTCACAAGACACACGTAGCAGGAACATAGTGGTAGGTCTTATATCTATCGACATTGTTTCTCTTGATAATTGCAATCCAAATAATCTGCGTAATTCAGTGTCACGAAATGGAGAGGCGACGAGACGCTGATGTCATTCATTATGAATGAGTAAATGGTTCCGCCGTCAGAGAATAACACATCTATGTCCTTAGTCCTCAGGAATAGCATCGCACGTGGTATCATGGGTGAAACAGTGTACTCTGTTATGCTATAGTACTTTTTCATGTCTATAGGCGACGGTTACAGCTTTTCATCAGGTGGGCCGTCAGCTTGTTTGCTATCGAAGTTGCGTAAAAAAATAAACAAAAAAATATGAACAATATAATATTCAAAAAACTTCAGAATTTTTTAAAAAATTCTAAAGTAATTTGAATGTTTGTTACTCAATCACGATTAAATTACTTAACAGTTTTTAATGAAATTTGGTACATGAGTAAGTTATATCTTAATACATGGAATATTTTATATACTACATTCACGCAGGCAAAGCAACAGGAAACAGTATTACATAGATGTTTATTGCAAGTAAATGAATTGGTATTGAATTATTATGTTGAAATAATAACAAGTTTATAGCAATAAATCACTAATTAAACCATTTAAACCATGTGTGTGTTTCGGCATAAAATGAGCTAATGGGAAGTGACTAAGGGACAGCGAGGGATGGGCAGCAGTATCCCTCTTAAAACATCTCTAAAGCCTGTCTGCGGTTGCCAATCCACATGCCAAGCGTGGCAACTACTGGCAAACCCCCCTTTCTGTGGAAGACTCATGTTTTTTTTTGATGGGTGAAAATGATATGGTAACCCCGCCTGCGCTAACGGGATACGCTGGCGGAGCACCAGTGAAGGGTGACAGATGAGAATGAAAACAGGCCAGTTAGCCCATCATGATGAATTCATCAGGAATTAACCATGATAGTTTCCAGGGAGAACCGCGAGGAGGTCGACCTGGTTGGGTATATTGCTAGCAATGGGATTCTCATTCTCCATTACTAACAATCCCTTTCCCCCCGGAAGGCTCATGTTCATCAGTGGGCAGTTAACAGCTGAAATGATGATGATGATGAAAGGGGAACTTAAATTTGTTATATGTAACACTTTCATTGTAATAACAGAGACATCAATCAATACATATAATAAAATCGTAACTGCTCGTTGTCTATACACGGAAGATATATAAGAAAAACTATTATAGAAGAGCTTTAAGCTTTATTTAACCCAAAATAATGATTTTTAGAATTTTTGCCTGTTTGTCTGTGTATGTTTGTGTGCGCTAATTTCAGAAGCGGCTTAACCGATTTGAATGCAGTTTTCACTAATGCATTTCGGTTTTCTCCATTTAACATTTAATGTTTATTTTATTTCAATCGGTTCATAAAAAAAAGTTACATTAAAGAATCACACATAAAATGCTATAAAATAACCGATCAGTTGAATTGGCTGACATTTTATGAAGGTATTAGGTACGTAATTATCAATTAAGTATATAATACAATATAAGACCGGATTCCTGAAGAGTTCCAATAGGAATGATGTACGGGAACTAGGTAATTAAAGGCAGACAACGCCGCGGGAAACGGGTAGTTATTAATAAAACACAATCTACATCGATTCTGTTATAGATAAGTGATATTGGTAACAGAATCGATGTACACATACAAATCGGTACTGGAAAGAAAATCAATGATTCAGTGTATCCAATTTCAGATAGAGCCCCTGCACTGTTTCATATGTCGATGGTAACAAGTATATATAAACGTTAACCTACTTTCAAGGATCCTCATGTGATGTCTCGCGGTGGTAGACTGTTCTTTGAACGAAATGTCAACATTTGAATCGCGAACGGAATTGATCAAACTCGACTAGGTACAATTCAATCGATTTGAAAACGAGTAAAGATTAGACACTTTTATTTCGTCTAACATCCATTAATAATAAAAATATTATAATTAAAAATTGAATAAATAATTTTAGTATATTCATGGCTGTCCTAATAACTAAAAAAGGCCATGAATTATACTAGAATATGTCCTAATTACAATCCCTCAATAGGGATTGTTAGTAACGGGGATGCCGGAACCCCATTGCTAGCAATATACTCTACCAGGTCGACCTTCACTCCCCCCATGGATACTATCTTGGTTAAATATTAATGAATCCGTTACTATAAGCTAAAGAACAACCTGTTTTTTTCCTCACCTATCATGCTTTACTGGTACCCCACCAGTATAATACTGATAGCGCAGGCGGGGTTACCATTCCATTAACACTCATATAAAAAAAAAAGGCATATTGTAGAATGAGTAATATTTAACGCGAAAAAATATAATATTGTCGAAAATAATCAAGCGGAGCAAGGTTTGATCCCTATATAAATATACTTTGTGATGACCCACCTTTGCACATAATATTTGTAACTGTTTTATATGTCTTTGTAATTTATATGTTCAATAATGTGTATTAAAATAGGTTATAATTGAAAAAAAAAATGTATATAATTTAATCATAACTATAAGGGCATTGTCTAAAAGACTTGCTCAGTATTTATGGGGCGTGTACTCGATAGAGAATATGAATAGATAAAGAATATAGATCATGTTCTTTATCTATTTATGTACTTGATCAGATTACTACGACTTGTTCGTTTAAACATTACTATAATATTTTTTAAGACTCATAATATAAATTCAAGTTGAACGCGAAATTATTGAGCGTTTTTTAAAACCATCGATGGCGAACTTGCTTAGCTCATATAATGTATTGTACAGATTATTTCTTTGCAGGGCTTAAAATATAAAGGTTAGGTTAATTATTAAGAGACATGAGTTATACTCATAATTTGCAAAATCGCTTAATTCGCTAAATGGTACCGTCAATGAGTATAATCGAGGCACTGACCTGATTTTCTTGGTTGAGCAGTTTCAGTTGGTCATTAATAAGGCTGTACTTGGCGCTCTCCTCCTTCCTCAACGCTCTCTCCTTCTTCAGCTCTGGACTCCAGAAGGTCTTTATGCTGTGCATACTGGAGCCCAGCTTCTGGTTTGTCAGTTCCAGTTCCTTCTTGAGGTTGCCCAGCTCCCGTTGGAGGTCGGAGTTCTGGGACTGCAGCTCTCCGAGGAAAAGAGGAGGCGGCTCACGCCTGTAGTAGTCATCTTCGGGGGGAGGTGGCGGCGCGTAGGAGCGGTCGTAGTCCCTCTCGAGGGATTGGTAGCGGAGGGGCCGGGGTCGGGCGCGGTGGTGGGCGCCGGCGGAGGCGGAGCGCCCTCGCTCGTCGGGCGCCGGCGACGGCTCGTCATCTCTGGTCAGGTAGGGGCTGCGTCGCGAGGGGCTGCGGTCGACCTGGGGGAGGCGGCCCCGCGCGCTGCCGGCCCAGTCCTGCCGGCGCCACTCCTCGCGGCACGGCGGCCGCTCCTCCTCGCCGGCGTACTCGCGGAGATACAGCTTGAATCGTTTCCCGCGTCAATGGGAACGCATTGTGTAGTGGACGTGTTGACGGACGCGCGGCCACTGATCGGTACGGGACGAGGCATCGATCGGATGATACTGCGCGTGCGCGGACCGACCAGTCAGCCGCTGTAGCGCTCTATTCGGGATCAACGATGTGGCTACATTTATTGGTCTACTGTGGTATATAAATGAGGCTTATAATTTTTTTATTGTGAATCCTGCAAGTTTCCCTCTTGATTTAAAGTGATAACCGTCTCTTATAGACGCGAAATACGACGGATGTCACAAAGAACTAAATAATACCCGTAGTACACCTCATATGCTGCCATTCTTTAAGCTGTGATGTTTCCGTACTCTGTAATTTCACTGACATATCCCAACCCTCGAACTGAAATACAAAGGAAACGACCGCGTACGGATAAACGCAGTTTAGGACGACCCACCACCAGATGGAATGACGACCTGAAATGCATTGCAGGGAGTCAGTGGATGCAGGTGGCTCAGGACCGTTATTTATGGCAGTCTATGGGGGAGGCTTATGTCCAGCAGTGGACTGATAATGACTTAAATTATGAACCGATATTTAATATATTCGTGATGGGGGGAAAGGGATCGTTAGTAATGGAGACTGAGAATCCCATTGCTAGCAATATACCCAACCAGGTCGACCTCCTCGCGGTTCCCCCTGGAAACTATCATGGTTAATTCCTGATGAATTGATCATGATGGGCTAACTGGCCTCTTTTCATTCTCATCTATCACCCTTCACTGGTGCTCCGCCAGCGTATCCCGTTAGCGCAGGCGGGGTCACCATTCCATTTTCACCCAACAAAAAAAAAATATATTCGTGATTACGTTAATATATTGTACTCACAATATATAGATATTGATACGAGTATTCATTACTGACTCCTAGTTACTCATCCTAAGGAAATGTCATAGACACTAATAGAGTCCTTCGCTTCAACCTACTTCCTCCAAATTTAATAAAAAATCGTTTATAAACTTATTAGTAAAAACATAATAAACTTAATATTTTTTTCGAAATGTTGGTAACAATGGACGTGACATTAAAATAAATATCTCGAAATTTAAATTGATATATGACATGGATTTAGGTTCGTTGTATTTATTATTATTATTATTATTATTTTATAACAGAACTTTGCTTGATTTCGAATTGATTGATCGCTTTAAGCTTCGCCTTATAATGCCAAAAATAATTAATAGTTAAACCTTATGCAATGTTAAAATAACTGAATATTTATTTCATAAAACTATTCTTATTCTATTATAATTAAAATGAAAAATGTTATTTTTATGAATCGGTAATTTTCCTTATCGATTACTGACTAATGTAATATTTATTATGGGATCAGTCTACATTTCTTAATGAACTAGCTATGTCTACGGCTCCGTTCGCGTGACCGTAACCGAATCGATTAGGTCCCTGAATAAAACATAGCTTATGCTCTGTTACCTATATATTTGTAGAGCGGTTAAGGTACCAAGAAGTTATTAACCCTCAGTTGTAATATTTGAAAGATTTTATAATTAAAGATTAAAAAAAAAATCATAATTTAATAGTTCTTTTCATTGTTGGTGTTTTTAAAAATAAAATATGTAAATATTTATTTAATTCTTATAAACAATATATTTTATAATTATAATTATTTAGCTATACTACAAAACCCTTAATAATATTATAAATTTGAAAGTGTGTTTGTTTATTATCTCCTAGCGCCTTTACGGCTTAACCAATATCAGACGAAAGTCGCGAGTAAATGATAACTGAATAATTTATATATTTTAATTTTATTCATAAGTTATTTTATATTATATTTGAAATACCTGTAATGATAAAACTAAAAAGAAATAATGTCTTTACCTATAGGTAATTAAGCTGATTTAATATTGATGTTCGTTAGGTATTTTAACATTTAAATACTAAAATAAATTCTAAAATAAAATAAACTACTTAACGACACACACCACCCACGTCAAATAAATATAAAATTATAATAGTCGATATTAGTAATTATAACTGTCCCTAAGAAGTGCTGTATCTATTTTTAGAGCAGTGTTCAACCACCTATTTCGCTATAAAAGAATCTTTCAGCGACTCAGCGCTGCGCGACAGCGTGTCTCTAAGATGACTCTTATCCCGTGACCCACTTAAGTAGTGTGTCCTTTTCTTGCTTATTAAAGTGAATATATAGCTGTCTTTATTCAGTGTAAGGTCGACATTATGTCGGTCAGACTCTGGTAGTGATCGGGAAGACTATAGGGATGTGCGGACGACAGAATGTCGATAAAATTCATAAAAAAAATTTCAATTAAGAATAATAAGAAATTCGTGAATATTGGTCAAGATAATATGAATTATTCTAAAAGTAATTACGTTTTTTAAATAAATATGTCTAAAATCCATAGATTTGTTATTATTATCAATAGAATAAGCTTGATTACATGGACTTTTAATATATTATGTCCTGACTCTACTACTGGATTTCGAACCTTTTTTTCTATAGAAAAGGACTAGCTATTAAGATTTTTATTCAGTCAACTTAATTATTGTATTTATTTCAGTTTGTTTCTTATTTTTATTATCATAAATCAAATATTTGCATCCTAATAATTATTGTTCAAGAAACCATATATTATTGCAAATTAAAAGAAATGTGGCATTGATAAATTAATATACGTAATAAAAAAAATATACGTATAATAATATAATTAGTGTTACATGTCTACTAATTTCCTAAAAGGGTTGACGTTAGGCAGGTAACCCGTGGTAAAATTATGAGCCAAATCTTTTTGTAATATGGATTCAAACATATTACGCTGAGTCCAAATAATAATTGGGATACGGGTAAGAAGTTGACAATTACATTTCTTCTAATTTTCAATAATATATAATGTTTTATCGATAACGATATCTTCGAAGGGCCAACTCTATTGGTGTTCGGACGATGAATGAAAAGCGCGGAATATACAAGAGCGGGCACTCGTAAAAATACACCGACGTCGAACGTCAGTGGCGCCACCGATGTGAGAATTAGCTAGTAAAATTCTTTACTTTTATAATCTCCTGGTACCTACATCTCAATTATATGAGTAGTACAATTACTTCAACTAAACAAAAAATATTTTTTATAAAAAATTTTTATGAAAATACCCTACTAAAATTTTTGTATAAGTGAATAAATTCAATGCTTTGTAACATTGTTCCAGTGCAAACCCTGGATGAATCGTTGCTTGAATATTAAAAAAAAAAATTACTCTGTCATATGAAATTTTATGTCAATTCATCAATATTTAAAACGAGTTTTTCCATTTTATTAATTGTAATTTAAGTTTATTATGGTTCAATAGCAGAAGTATGAAAATATAAACAAATAAATAATTGGTCCAAGCATAAGACAGTTTGCTGATGTCCAACAGGTACAATTAAAAAATCGATTTTTTTTTCAATGAGTGAAGATGGCATGGTGACTACGCCTACGCTATCGGTATACACTGGCAGGGTACCAGTGACAGAGAAGGGTGACAAGTGAGGATGAAGGCAGGTCAGTTGGCCCATAGTAACCAATTGAATAAGAATTAACCTCTATGGTTTTCAGGGGGACCTGCGTGATCCTAATAGGGTGTATTGGGGAGATGGGATTGTTAGTAATGCGGATTACCAGTTATAATGCTCAACTAGGTCAACCTCCACGTCCAGGGGGTAACCCCTGGAAACCATCGTGCTGAATTCCAGGTGAATTCATCACGATGGGCTAACTGGCCTGCCTTTTCATTCTCACCTATCGTCTCTCACTGGTGTCCCGCCAGCGTATACCGTTAGCGCAGGCGGAACTACCATTCCATTACTATTCATAAAAAGAAACAGGGTGTATTGCTAACAATGGGGTTGTTAAATATCTACACTAATAATCTCTTTCTCCCCTTAAAAAATCGATTAGAATGTTTTTGTATTAATGGGATCGATTTAGAGGCATCATTTCTCTAAAGCAATCTCTAAAGTTGAAATTGCAATTTGACATCATAGCGAAGTCATTGATGAAAGAGTCAATATGAACTAATTGATATAAATAAAACAAAATCGGGTTAATTACAACATTTATAACTCGACTGCTGGACAGATTTTAATGATCAATGATTTGTTAAATTCGTCTTCGTCACGATTTTTTTTAAATTCACAGCGATCAAATTGACATCAATTTTGGATCCATCAACAGCAGATATAACTTATTGAGAAAAATCTTAGACATAAGTTCTTAATCTACTTATTATTCAGATATTGTTATTGTCATTGTAAATAATTATTAAATATTATAATAGTGCATGTGGTGTTCGCCTGTAAAAGACTTTTACATTAGGCAAAATTATTTTTTGTGTTATTAAGTAGCATGTAAAATGTAAAAGTTGTAGGTGAACCTTATTAAATAAATAAAAAAAAAATAGATGACAATTAAATGGTAGACCCCGCCAATGCTAACGGTATAGGTACACTGGCGTGGCAACAGTGAGAGATGGTAAGTGAGGATCAAGAGACAGGTTAGTTAGCCCATCGTGATGAATATACCTAGAGGGGGGAAAGGGATTGTTAGTAATGGAGATTGAAAATCCCATTGCTAGCAATTTACCCAACCAGGTCGACCTCCTCGCGGTTCCCCCTGGAAACTATCATGATTGATTCCAGATGAATTCATCATGATGGGCTAACTGGCCTGTATTCATCCTCGGACGATTATCCTTCACTGGTGCCTCGCCAGCCATTTCATTCCATTTTCATATAATAAAAAAAATATAATACCTAGAATTCAGCACGATGGTTTCCAGGGGGGACCACGTGGAGATCAACCTGGTTGTGCTAGCAATTGTCTCGTTATTAACCATAATTTACGATAGTCCTCAAAATAATAACTGCGCGAAATATCAATTTAAACTATTAGGTTCAAATAAGTATTTTTTTTTAGTTTTTTTATACAACTTAGAATGGAAAACAAGCTGACGGCCCACCTGATGGAAAGTGGTAACCGTCGCCTATAGACACGAGCAGTACCATGGACATAACAGAGTATACTGTTTTGCCTATGATACCCCCCATGCGTTGCCATTCCTGATGACTCAGGTGTTATTCCTCTGTACCCAGTAAATTCACGCCATATCCCATCCTTCAAACCGAAACACAGTCATGCAAACACAACTGCTTCACGGTTGAAACACGAATGGGACAGAGGTACTCAAGCAATCGACTTTTGTAGAAAGTCTCCCTCTGGTAGATGTAGAGGTATAGGTTAGACAAATGGAGTTTCAAAATCCGCATCAATGTTAATAAATCTTGGTTATCTTTTCATCAAGATCTTTTCAAATATAACATCCCATTTATTATCTCACTACTGGGCGTTGACCTCACTAAAAAAATAATATGTATTGGATATATTTTTAGTAGTTGATAATGGAATTATGTTTTTTTAATGGATTATAATGGAATGGTATCCCCGCCTGCGCTAACGGCATACACTGGCGGGACACTATATAAGGGGCGAATATTAGGTGGGAATGAAAATGCCGGTCAGTTAGCCCATCGTGATGAAAACAACTGGAATTCAGCATCATAGTTTCCAAGCATAATAGCATAACAGACCTATTGCTAGCAATATTGCTATCAGGTGGAGTTCCATGCAGTCCTTCCTGAAAATAATCGTGCTTAATTCCTAGTGATTTCGTGTCGTTTGGCCAACTGACCTGACTTCATCATCACCTATCATCACTCATTGGTACCTTACTAGCGTATACTAAAAGCGCAGACAGACCAAAAGGACTATCATTCATGTAGCCCATCGTGATGAATACATCTGAAATTGAACACGATGGTTTCCAGAGGCACCATGTAGAGGTCGACCTGACAAGGTATATTACTAGCAATAGGACCGTAAGTCCGCATTACTAACAATCTGCCCCCATATTCAGGAGTAGAGACTACGAATCGGCAAGCGCAGTGTGCACCTGCAACTAGATGGAATGACGACATACGTAGAGGTGCGAATAATAAACAGCCGAAAATCGTGATCAACAACCAACCAACTTTGGGAAAGGATTATGTCCAGCAGTGGATTGTGATAATGATGGTGATCCTTGGTAAAGTAATTACTACCGACTAAACCGTCTTTCAAAAAAAGCGTTCACGCTCACTTTTTATTTTTATCCGAGCAGTAAGTACTTTATATTATTCTCAATTTCGTGTATAATATAGTATATGTCATATATGTGTAAGTATATTTGTTATTCATATATATTTATTCGTTTATATATGTAATTTTAGTATGTATGTATATCAATAATTAGTAGTACCGCATTAGAGTATTCTGACACTTCCCTATGGTTGACTGGGAGAGAATGCTTTTAGCATTAAGTCCGCCATGTACACATATTTGTACTAATGAATAAATAAATAAATAAATAATTACATCACTAGCGAACTAATCTCCGGTATTCTATAGATATCTATTTTTACGCCCAATCCAGATGGAGTAAACAGAGGGAACCAACTAACAAGGGCATCATTCTCACATACATTTCTACTTTCACTCATCGCAAGCTTGTTTGGGCCACTCTTAACTTGTACCTCTGATATTTTATTACTGTTAATAATTTTTAACCCCTATGGCTACGGGTATGATTCATAGGTTTTTTCCGAGTTCAGTGTTTATATAGAATATGCCCACGTTATAATCGATATATTTCAGAATATGGTCCGTCGATAGCTTTTACCGCAATTTTCAAAAATATAAACAGGTTTTGTTAGTAAAAGCAAAAAAAAAAAAAAAAACTAATGGCTTTTTTAACAATTTGTATTATCTTCATTTTTATACAACTTAGAATGGCAAACAAGCTGACGGCCCACCTGATGGAAAGTGGTAACCGTCGCCTATAGACATGAGCAGTACCATGGACATATCTACTGCTGAACATTGGCCTCCCCTATCCTCTCTTACAACACCCACAGGATCGGAAGGGGTGGCCTAGTCTATGCCGGAGCCACACGGCATAGAATAGGCATAAATAAATAAAATAACAATTTAAGCTATGGACGACACCAAAAACTAAAACTAACATTTCTATGATGCAATACACTCTTAACACACTAAATAATCTTATCCTATGTCACATTGAATTCTAGTATGTTCGATGAAATCTTGGCATATTAAGTATTTATGTCCTTCAGCTAATAGTCGACAAGTTTAGAGTCAGGATAAGTCAAATAGTGAGAAGCGAATTGTTTGTAACGGCTGAATTTTACCATTATTAATAAAATGCCGTATCATGGAACAGTATTTCCGAATCGATACGACATCATAACCTTCGAGAAAAAGACATATTCCTATTTAAAAGACGGCAGCACGCCTGCAATGCCTCTGGTGTTGCGGGTGCTTATGGGCGGCGGTAATCATTTACCATCAGGAGTCACATGTTCATTTACCTCGTGTTATTAAAAAAAAATATCGACCTATACGTGGTCCCTCTCCCTCCTTCAGCTTACCAACTTCCAACTTTCCGTCCCAACTTCATCCTTACCTATCATCCTTCTTTTGTGTCCCGCATGTGTTTACCAAAAGCGTAGGCGAGTTTACCAATTTCATCCATAAGTCTCAAAGTACCTCATCAGGAATTGAATAGAATTACGATGTATATTTTCTTTTTTTTTTTTTTTTATTTAAAGTTCACAGGTGTACTATAGAAGCGGACCAAGTCATAATTCCTCGTTATACACGCATGACCCTGTCACGGTTAATGTTCTCTGGTGTATTGTAATTGCTAAATGAGCCATTTATTAAGCACCATTTCATGCGACGAACGAGCCGATGAATTCTATAAATTCCGTTCATTCGTGTAATTAAGAGTACACTTTAGTAATGTATTTAATTTGAAATGTATCTCGCCTTGATTTTAACTGTCAATGAAAGGGACTAGCTGCCCCATTGCTAGAACTATACCCTGGTAGGTCTATCTCCACTTCTCTTCTGGAAATGATCGTGATTAATTTTACTAATACTTAGCGAATTCATCATGATGGATCAACTGACCTGCTTTTATCCTCGCTTATCTTCCCTGATTAGGGGGAAAGGGACATAACAAGAAATAATAATGACGGACTCCAATATTGTAAACAATCTGTGTTTTATTACAAAGGGATTAAGGCTTTATTTTGAACAACCTACATACCGTTTTTTTTTTATTTTTTAACGTTTTTGACGTGTATTACCTACACCACGACGTGGTCACGACAAGACATTGCCGAGAAAAAATATAATATTATTTTGACATTCCTCAATACTAATGATTTATAAATAATAAAATAGCGGGAACGGTGAACATTTAGTTTAAATTGAAGGGCTGTAGTTTAAATATAAATATATACGTAATGGGACAATGCGTAATTGTTTGCTATGGTTGTGATATGCTTTGGCTATTACTTGTAGAAAAATAATAGTTTTCAAATTACGAGCTTCTTATATATGACGCTAGCAGAAATGGTCGTAAAAATGGCGACCGATTGCCAGTGAGGAAAAGAGGAAGGCCATTCACGAGAGAATTTTCTTCGTGTTAAGTTCCGAAAGTGATTTAAGAAAAAAATAAAAGCAATCTTAAGAAATATTAGTATAGTAATTTATCTTATTTCACCTTTAGTCCACCACGAGGTAACCTGAGAAGCCAAGTGCTAAAGGTCTTTATATTGGTGAAGTAAAAATGGAATTTATTACTCCATTGGGAATCGCAGCTGAGCAGAAGGCCCACCTAAAAGAAAGTCGTAACTGTCGCCTATAAACATAAAATATAGTACTTAAATTCCACATTATTCATTGTAGTTTGTAAAAACTAAGGTTGTATGACATATCTCTAAAATTGCATTACATCTATAGACTAAAACTGTAAATGTTTTATGAATATTATCTGTTTTCTAAGTCAGCGATTCCTAAAGTGGGTTCCGCGGAACCTAAGGGTTCCGTAAGAAAGTCATTACGGTTCCGCGAGATTATCTATACAATAAAATAATTTCATTTTTCACATTAAAAGTTAAAAGAAACTAGAAAGTGCTATACTTTTGAAATATTTCTAATAAAAGCTTTTGTTTTTATCAAAATTACACTCGTTTTAGATTTGTAATCATTTGATACAGGGTTCTATAAAATAAAAGGTATTTGTTGGGCGTTCCGTTATCTTATAAGTTTAGGAAACCTTGTTCTAAATGTCACATCTGTTATTCATTGTATGTTAATTCAAGAATAGAAAGATACGCGTATCGTTGAGGATATTTTATTTCTTAACTAGAAAATTTGATACAGCTATCATATTGTGTAAATAATGTTTTTAATTTCTTTATTTATAAACTAATATACTGTATGGATAGATTGAGGTTGGCACATTCTTTTTCTACGTCTATCAACAACTGTCACTATCAACTTGATAAAGTGTCATTTACGCTTTTTTAGACATTTGACAGCTGTCGAATCGACTTGAAAAGTTGACATTTTGTTTCTGTGATTGAAATTTAGGTTATATCTTATTTTTATTCTCATATTTTTAATTTTAATTAAACTAAAATATAAATTAAAATGCCACTACCGCCAGCTAGTGGTACTGGTCTATATTACGCGAAAGCAGCTAAATCTATTCGCCTAATTCGCCAGGGTTGTACAAATAGACCCTTTTTTCATATAGCTGTAACCCATGTAAGTATATTGTTTCTGACCATTATTTTATTGCTAATATAATAATATAATAAATTATGTTAAATGTTATAAAAACAATATACGGATATCGTATTTATGTATGAATTAATATTATCCTATAGGTTGTTTTGATTATAAATTTTACTTTTAAATTCAGCGTCGACGTCTCAACAGCCAACCTGTTATAGAGCAGCTAGGATCTTATGATCCTGTACCAAATATTTACAATGAGAAGTTGGTAGCATTGAATTTGGAAAGAATAAAATATTGGCTTGGCAAGGGTGCTCATGTTACAACCCCAGTAGCTGAGATTCTTGGTAAGTGCTTTATTGTAATCTATACTTATAAAACCATTTATCCTAACCAATTATCAACATACAGACAATACTGTCAAGTATAGTCAACTAAAATTTTGTTTTGGTTTATTGTATAACATATGCATGTACTATGAAAGAATGATTTTTGAAAATTATCAATTTAAAGGGGAAACATGACACCACACCAGGAAATAGCTAGTTTATATATACATTATATTGTTTGTATCAAGAATTAATTTATCTTTATCTATGTGGTGACAGAATAAAACTATAGTGTTTTCATCTTAAGAACATTGTAAGAGATTTCAAGGAGTTAATACATAATACAATAATAGTGCAAGGAAAGGAATATTTGAAATAAAATCTTAAACTAAGCCAGTAAATTTTATAAACATTAGTTAAAATTATATATTTAGTTGTTATATATTGGCTTATAAAAATAGAAAATGTAGTATTATTATTTGTCAAATATCATATATAACAAATTAATGTATTTACTTTAATTAACACACACACACACACACACACACATGTACATTCTCTAGTATATACATACCCACTTTTGGACTTTATCATTATTAGAATAATTAGAATTATAAAATAATGTATAGTTAACATTAGATAGTTTATTTTATTATTTACTTACATTGTTACAAGTTTTTTGGAGGTAGTGGCCTGGTCGCTCTAGCACAGGTTTTCCTAGTTCAGCCATCAGTCTCCACAATACATACACTGAGTAGTTTTAAGTAAATAGTTTGTTTATACAGTATTGTGGAGAATGAATAAATATTTTAAATTTGAAAATGTATTTAATAGCCATGAAATAAAAAAAAATATTAAAATTTGTATTATATTTTAGGCCTGGCTGGTTTCTTCCCCATCCACCCTAGGACATATATGACGGCTTGGAGAAACAGACAAGCAGAATTTGAGAGATTAGCAAAAGAAGCAGAAGCTTCTGAAAATGCTCAGACTAGTTCATAATATCTGTCAATAGTTATGTTAATTAGTAGTAGTTATGTTATACAGTTGGTAAGTATGTTTTATAAAATTAAAAAATATATTTAAACTGATTGTCTATTTTAGTGTTCCCTAAAACAACTCTTGTCAGAATTATCTACATGATGATTTATATAAATCTAGCAACCCTTTATCATTAACTTGTCTTTTCCCATGAGGGTCAGTGATTGCCCATTAAAAATATATGTAACAGTGAATACCCATATCAAAATCTGATGTGTGGTTTAAAAGATATAGAAACATAGATAACAATGACTTTATATTATTATTTTTATTATTTAGCGATTGTCATACAGCTATAAACAGGTGATAAAGTGTCATGGTGTTATTGGTTTCCTGGTAATGTTTTAAACATGTACACTTTTATCATAATCAATTTTGGTAGTGAAGATAAAAAAGACAGATACACATATACACATAGAAACATTTTAATAACATGGGACAAATGTTATTAAAATGTCTGCAGTATCCTTGAAAGGTGTAGTAAGAATAAGAACTGTTATGAGGGCAGAAAAAGACCTAAAAAGACACGGATGGACTTGTGATGAAAGGTGATGTAGTCAGAAAGAAGTGAATATGGAAATGACAATAATGGAAGTAAAACATATGTGGTTGCCAACCCCAAATAAATAATTGTAATAATTACATTATATCAACCATTAACTGTCCACTGCTGAACATAACCTTCCCCATAAGGGAGGAATTGTCAGTAGTTGCTATGTTTGGCAGATAGGTTGGAACCGCAGTTTGGCTTTTGATATTTTAAGAGAGACTGCTGCCCATCCCTCCACCATAAGCTCCCTTCGTCGCCTCTTACGACACTCACGGGAAAGGAAGTGATGGTCTATTCTATGCCGGGACTTACACGCCTAATTGAATAGTAATAGGAGGGGGGAGGGGGGTTGAAGGGTGGGTGCAATTAATATGCCTGTGTCGTATGCTTTCCGTTACCTGTGGAGATGCAGTCTCGCATCTTATTCTTTCTTTCAATCGGAAAGAACATGGACATGGCATGATCTAGAAAAAGACGCTAGATGCTGCTGTGTCGTTTTGCTACATACTTTATGCGCCAACTTACTGTATGTATGATTGGTATACTATGGTAATAGATATCTAAAAGTTAAAAAAAAAAAACTAAAAAAATTACAATGAATCCCTTTTTATTACGTGAAAAAATGACAAGTTTAACAATTCCTTGAGTGAATACAATGCTGACAATCATTCAAAGGCACGACATGGATTTACATTTTAAGCATAAAAATGAAAAATGCTTGAACAAATCAACATTAATGGCGACACACGAGGTTTTATTCTGGTAATATTGAAATATATATTATATCATTTCATATTACTCCCAAATCTTTATAAAAAAGATTTCAATGATGCAAAAATATTTTTCAATCGTAATTAAAAAAGGTCATATTATGGCAACACTCAAGGATACATTCTGGGAACATTAGAAAACTAACATTACTCCAACCATAACAGAAAAAAAACTTAACAGATATACTACTAACATTCCTTGAGCAAATCTATTATTGAAATAAGAATTCATTGTTCCACATAGAGATCTTAAAATAGAAAATAAACTAAAAGGGATGTTTACTTAGCTTCTAAGCCCTAAGACATTATCAGCCGAAGAAAAATTCAACTAAGAATTTACGTCTAAGAAAATTGTAAAAAAAAACACGATTTACAAACGAGTTATTATAATAATACATGACTATAATAAAAAGAATACATAGTTGGTTTAAAAAAGTACAAATTCATTATAAGCTCATATTGTCAAAATTTAGGCCTTTATACACGCGCTTTACTTTAGGTTCAGTTCAGACTGACGGAGTGAAGGCATATTGCAATAAATCGTTCGCAAGACACACTCAGCAACACTATATCTCTCTCTTTCACTCTTGCCAAGCAGTCACGCCTTTGCCCCCCTTTTTCTATGATTATATAAATTTCAACCATATATTCAAATAGCTAAAGTCTATTAAGAATGACGAATTATTATCTTCGGGGCTACTCCGTCGGTCTGTGTTGACCCTTAGTAATAAGTCAAAATATTGAATAATGTAATCCTTGTAAGTAATAAACGTAATGCACTATTTTAAAAAAATATTAAACATTCTCTTGATTTAATTTTAAAAGACCATAATATACTACTTGTATTATCAATATACCCATAAAGGTATACAGAATTATTATTCAGGTTATGGTTTTTGGCGGGTAAATTTGAATAAAAAAACAAGTGACACTTTTATGAACAAATTCAAACAGATATTTAATTAAAAACAAATTGTTTTTATCCAAAATTGGTTTTATGAGAAATTTTGTTTCATTGATCATACAGATGACAGTTCTCAGGTCCTATTAACCTTTATATTGTAGGTAATAAGTTTCAGTTCTATAGATTACGCTTACTTGAATTCGATATTCAAAAATATTTTACCACAGATTATAAATTTATTTTTTATAGTTAAAAAATTGTGCTGAAGAAGCTGGTGGCAAAAGCATGTGAAACAGTTTGTACTTTTTTCATTTTTTATACAAATTTAGTTGTTCTTCCCAATTGCATCCGTCACCAAGCGCGAGGCTGTAAAAGAGAAAAAATAAATTAATAAATATCTCTGAAATATTACTATGTAGGTATTAATATTATTTTTAAATTTTATGTTCATTTTTTATTTGACGTCTATAGTCTATATACATACGGGAAATTATGAACTCACTGAGGAAAGCGCTAAACGCCCCCTGAAGAAGACTTCCGGATGAATTCAAAACAATTCTCGCAAACGACAATACACAGTGAGTGTATTTATAAGTAAAACAGACATTTTATATTGATATAAAATTGCTACAAAAAACACAGTGTTTTGTTGGGAAAAAAGAATCCACTGTTACACGGGCAGAATTAATTAAATGGCTATTAACTGATTTCATTCTATTTACATTAAAATTACATTACAATATGTGCATATTAAAATTGCATAAATTTCATACATGTTACAACATTATACATAAATGCTATCAGTTTTATTAATATAAAAAAAAAAATATCTGGCAGAATATATCTAGTTATAAAACAAGCAATGTTAGTCCCCAGTCAGTGCAAGGCGATAAGCTCATAAACACAAAATTAGTGCGATTAAAATATAAAAATAATAGATGCCCTCATTCTCATAATAGTTATTTTATCGCGCGCCGATCAGAAAGAGATAGCTAATCTTTTATAAAGAACTAAATATAGAACTAGAATTCTCTCGAAAACTGGCCGGTAAAATAACTCTCGTGTGAATGAGACTAGTGTCAAATTTAGAAATATCTAAATAAATAAATCTGCTTAAATAAAAAATCATCACACTTATATTAATTTCGGGGCCCTTAATGTCAGGGACAGAGGTAGATGGTATTAAATTTAATACAGTAAAAGCTCTTTATTCGCGGGGTATACATACGCTCCGTAAATATGCCGCGAATACAGCTGCGTTAGCATTTGACAAAATACTTTAGGTATAGTCGTAATCGAGTCTGTTTTACTTTTTTATTACTCTATTTGTCGACACGTTTACAAAGGATAATATGTAATATTTTTTAATAATATGTACCGATTAGATCGGCGAATACAGAAATCTTTAGCCGCAAATATAGGTATTGGGTCGCAATTTTTTAATCCGCGAATAGTGAAAACGTGAATAAGGGAAGCGTGAATAAGGAGCTTTTACTGTACAGATTAGTTAGAATAATATGCTGCTGACAGAGAAAATATTGAGTCCATACGAAAGCGTGTAAAAGGCAAGATGGCGACATTTTCGTGATGTCTTACAAATATAATAGACTGACTACATTACTTGTACTTATAAATGTGCTAGTGCAAGACCTATCTAGATTTATCTGTACCATACAGGTAATAGTTGAAAAGAAAAGAAATTACATATAATACATATTTACATAAAAAAACAATAAATACAGACTATTGGACATATTACACGGCACGATCTAAAACTAGATGCAAATAAAAGAATAAAATTTGTTCTAACGGTACTAAACAACTCATCAAAATAACATTATTGAAGACAGACCGATGTAAACTCTTTGGATATTATTATACTTTTTTTATACATATTTAATTTTAGAATGTTCTTATTTGTATTTATTATTTATTTATTTTATTTATTCTTTATTGCACAATAAAATTTTGTACAAATGGCGAGCTTAATGCCATATGGCATTCTCTATTTTTATATTTATATTTTTAAATTATATTTTTGGTTATTTTTGTTCCTTGCTTGCTTGGTCGCTGTTAATACATTTTTCTCTGCAAAAATCCGTGTTTGCATCATTTTACCATCTCATCACAGACCACTGCTATGTAATAAACATAATGATTGCTGTTATTTGTGTCGACTTTATTCAACAAAAACAATGATATTAGAAAATATAATGCATATACACAGTATAATATTATATAGTTTGTGTATATTTTTCTATCCAATTAAAATCTATCTCCAGTGATAAATAGGTAACAATATATTTAACAAGAAAATAAATCTCTGATACTAAATTTTTAATTTGATATTTCAAAAACTACTTCTCCATTGGGAATTATAGTTTTTACTATTTTTTACATACATACATACACATTTATCACGCTTGTCTCCCATTAGGGTAGGCAGAAACAAAAGAACGCCAAATGCTTTGATTCATTCCATATATATATATATATATATATATATATATATATATATATATATATATTTTAAAAGAGTCGAACTATAATAGAAGACTAATAGTTGAACTGTTGACACTTGATGCTCTATATATATAATCTATTATTAAATATTATTAAAATTCTGATATATAAATAGATATTAATAAAAAAAGAGTGCTTTATATAAAAAAAACTCTAGAGTATTATGTTTGTAATTGTACATAATATGTTTATGCATATTTTTTTTTATACAACTTAGAATGGCAAACAAGTTGACGGCCCACCTGATGGAAAGTGGTAATCGTCGCCTATAGACATAAGCAGTACCATGGACATAACAGAGTATACTGTTTCGCTCATGATATCCCTCATGCGTTGCCATTCCTGAGGACTCAGGTGTTATTCCTCTGTACCCGGTAAATTCACGCCATATCCCACCCTTCAAACCGAAACACAGCCATGCAAACACAACTGCTTAGCGGTTGAAATACGTATGGGACAGAGGTACCCAAGCAATCGACTTTTGTACAAAGTCTCCCCTGCATATAAACGATTGATGGTGTTATAGATAAGAAGCGACCCCTATACTACTTTAATAAACGTTTAGATCAATTATCCGAGAGTGAAGGACCATTTCCCACACTAACTAAATGAACATTAAAATCAATCAATGATATATTCCATCCAGTTGCTGGTTTAAATGGAATTATAAATTCCATTTGGAAAGGGCGAAAGGATTTTTTTCTAACACCCAGAATATGAAGCCAATTTTTTTACTTTTCTTCAGCTCATATGAAAGATACAATATACATAATATATTACACGAGACGAGTGATTTTTCAAGTGCAGGTTTACATTGTATCCACACGTTGATACTTTTTTTAATCGACGATAATGGAATAATAATCCCGCTTGCGCTAACGACATACACTGGCGAGGCACCAGTGACGGATCATAGATGAGAAGGAAGCAAGTCAGTTAGCTGATCGTGATGAATTCAAAAATAAATCAATCACGATGGTTTCCAGGGGGAACCGCGTGAAGGTCGGCCTGATTGCTAACAATATTTCCTATATTGCTAGCAATGGGGTTGTTAACCCCAATTACTAATACCAACTTTGTTACTAGACTTATCGTCTCACTAGACAGATCAGTTTTGATTTGCTTTCGCTGCATTGACTTAAAAGCAATTTACACTATGACAGTAGCGGGTTAGCACTTACCAGCAGTCATACATAAGTCCCCCAAGACGGATTATTAGCCCTCGTTGATAGCACTTTGGGAATTGTGGTTTATTTTTAGTAAATTCATCACAATGGTCCAATTGACTTTATTTCAACCACATCTATTATCATTTTCCCAATAGCGCAAGTGGAGTAACCCATTTATTTAGTTTTATAATTGTATCAAATCAGCCTGCTGTAGCGAGTTTGAAGTGAATAATCAAATGTAAACCGGCACTAAGGGATTGATTAAACAACATATTATGGACAAAATATCTCCTGCCAGATATATCTTATTAAAAAGCGTTTGTTAGTCATTTCCAGCAGTTTAGCATTTTTTTCTACACAACTTACCAACGTTGTATATGTTACGCTTTATTCCTCTTTACCTAAAATAATATAATGGCATGATATAGTTATAATAGCGTACACGATCTACGGAGGTGGAAATATGGACGAAAAAAGACAAAATTTTATTTTTTGCTAAAAATCATAAATGCCTGACTTTCTGATCACTTTCAAGGTTCTTTTTTTTATTTTTCATCACCATATCAGTCGTTATTGTTCACTGCTGATACACATAAGCCTCCCCCATAAAGGAGGGTTTTGCTAGTTGTTGCCATGCTTGGCAGCCGCAGTTAGCGTTTGATTTTTTTATGCAACTTAGAATGGCAAACAAGCTGACGGCCAACCTGATGAAAAGTGGTAACCGTCGCCTATAGATATGAGCAGTACCATGGACATAACAGAGTATACTGTTTCGCCCATGATACCCCCATGCGTTGCCATTCCCGAGGACTCAAGTGTTATTCCTCTGTACCCTGTAAATTCACTGCCATATTTCACACTTTAAATCGCAACACAGCTATGCAAACACAACTGTACCACGGTAGAAACACGGACAAAGGTATCCAAGCAAATGACTTTTGTACAAAGCCTCCCTCTAGTATGTTGATGTTTTAAGAGGGACGTCACTGCCCATCCTTCGACTAATAAGTTCCCTTAGTCGCGTATTTTTTTATTAAAAACATTGAATTCTATCTTTTCAAACTCCATATATCAATAAATCATGCACACAATACGATGGCCGTGCGATGGTTACTTCATAAATGAAATAAATATATTTATTTTCCTTATCCTATTGTGGAATGAATTTTAAATTCTATATCGTGTTATTTAAGACTATATTTGATTATATAAACATAATATCATATCTAATCCCTATATACCTAATGGCTTATTGATACTGGCGTTTTGTGATGAATAAGTTTCGGCTTACTTCACTAAAATAAAAATAGACTAACTTTCCTGATTTTTATGTTGTAACTTTTTTTTTATACAACTGAGAATGGCAAACAAGCTGACGGCCCACCTGATGGAAAATGGTAACCTTCGCCTATAAACATGAGCAGTACCATGGACATAACAAAGTATACTGCTTCGCTCATGATACCCCCCATGCATTGCCGTTCCTGAGGACTCAGGTGTTATTTTTCCGTACCCAGTAAATTCACGCTATATCCCACTCTTCAAACCGAAACACAGCCATGTAAACACAACAGCTTCACGGTTGAAACACGAATGGGACAGAGGTACCCAAGCAATCGACTTTTGTACAAAGTCTCCCTCTGGTTATTATTTAATTGTCGACTTCACTGTATTATTATTTATGAATTATTTATTTATTATTGTTTATGAATAAATAAAATAAAATAGATGGACTGTAATAATTTTATCAGAATAAATATACAGCTACATTCTAAAAATAAAAAAACTACCTAATTCTCTTTATAACTAAAATGATAAAAATTCTGAAACTATTTCTACAATAGTTAACGACGTATTGTAATCGAAGTAAAATGATCCGTATTTATATGTACAAAACAGTACTATTTGATTATCCAACTCGTGAGAGCATCAACATCAGATAAGTGCTCTTTTATTAAAATTTTAACATTTATACATTATATATTTCCACGGAATCTTCGTCCAACCAATTCATAGCTAAAGTCTACAGATGGCAGCACTAGTAAGATAATGTTATTATGAATATAATGCAATGTACGAACGTACTTCGCTGATTGTAACAGCAACAATACAGGTTCATTTGGAAAACTTTTTCATAGAGCTCTCAATCTTGACGTTCGCGACTTGCACCAATTGGCGGACATTGATTTCTTTTAAGAAATAAAAGGTATTTTTTAAAACAAATCTAATAATAAATAATAATAAAAGTCCTGTGTCACGACTTTTGTTCATGCTGATCTAATCACCAGAGGGAGCTTTGTACAAAAGTCGTTTGCTTGGGCACCTCTGTCCCATTCGTGTTTCTACCAGCAGTTGTGTTTGCATGGCTGTGTTTCGGTTTGAAGAGTGGTATATGGCAGTGAATTTACAGGGTACACAGGAATAAAACCAAAATCCTCAAGAATGGTAACGCATGGGAGGTATCATGGGCGAAACAGTATACTCTGTTTTGTCCATGGTACTGCTTATGTCTATAGGCGACGGTTACCACTTTACATAAGGTGGGCCGTCAGCTTGTTTGTCATTCTAAGTTGCATAAAGAAAAATCTTCAAAATAGCTCAATCGATTCTAATAACATTTTGTAGACATTTGCTTCAATTTGATTTTTATTACGATAAAAAAGTTAACTCCGTAGGTGGTGGTAGGGAGCAAAAAAGTTTGCCGTCAGTCTGTGGTTTTTTTTATGGATGATAATGGAATAGTAACCCCGCCTACGCTGTCGGTATACGCAGACGGAACACCAGTGAGGGATGACAGGTGAGAAAGCAGGTTAGCTGGCCCATAAAGACAAATTCATAAAGAATTAGTCAAAATTGTTTACAGGAGGACCCGCGTGGAGGTCGACCTGATAGGATATATTGCTAGCAATGGAGCTGTTAAACCCCATTACGAACAATCCCTTCCCCCCAGTCTGTGGTGTTAGCTAGTAGTACCCTTACTAATATAAACTAACTTTTAATTGTATGTCTATTTATTTGGTTATATCTTGATAAATGAATGAAGTTTTTAAATTGTTAAGTATATTGTATGAATAGGAAAGATTTTTAATGTATTTTGCCTACGAGGGCCTGAGGTGTCAGTTCATTTTGGAAACAGGTCAAATTTTTTAGAAAATATTTTGCCCAAAATAGTTCGGATATATATATATATATATATATATATATATATATAAAATTGTTATTTGTGTGCCTTAATGCAAATAAATTATATATCTATCTATCTATCTATCATAGACATTCATTCGAAATGTCACTTTAAATAAGTCTATGTTTTCTGACGTAAAGATATTAGAAGTTAGCAGTGCAGCTACGTTACATTAGCAATACATAAATGGACAGTGTATAAATATTTCCATAAAGATTGCCAAGCGTGGCAACTACTGACAAAACTCCCCTTATGGGGAAGACTTATGTCCAGCACTGGACAGTTAACGGCAGAAATAATAAAAAAAAATTGCCATGCAAAGCTCAATATTGTCCTTTTTTTTTGTACATACGCTACTTAATCTGTGTGCTGATCCTTGAATGACTTCCGTATATTATCAATTGAGTCAGTGACAAGCTTCATCACATCCACTTTGTCAACATTTTCTATACCTAAAATTGTAGTTTCCAATTTTAATACAAATATTAAAAAAAAAATCAAAGAAACGATACGAGTAATTTGAATTTAGAAAAGGGTTGATCGCACATGAAGACGATATTTTTTTTTATTTCAACTTAGAATGGCAATCAAGCTGACGGCACACCTGATGGAAAGTGGTAATCGGCTATAGACATGAGCCGGACCATGGACATAACAGAGTATTCTGTTTCGCCCATGATATCTCCCATACGTTGCCATTCCTGAGGACTCAAGTGTTATTCCTCTGTATCCTGTAAATTCACTGCCATATCCCACCCTTTAAACCGAAACAGCCATGCAAACACGACTGCTTCACGGCACGGGTCAGAGGTGCCCAAGCAAATGACTTTTGTACAAAGTCTCCCACTGGTCTGTCTGTCTATTTCTTTAATTGAGCACTATTATTCAAAGAAAATAAATAAAAAAAAGTCCACATCGGGCAAGAAAGCGAACGTAATTCATTCATCTTCATTCAAATTTGTCTCATTCATTCCACTAGTTAGTTGATTAGAATTCGACGCCCAAACTTATAACACTAGGCTTCGAGCAGCAATCTATTAATTTGCCTGAAGATGCCTTGTTTAGAAGTGAAACACGTGATGCAAAATGTGCGTGGACTGAATAGCGGTCGGAGATTGATGTAACATGAAAGGTAACAGAAATTCTGGTAACAATAATAGTAGTAAATTTTTGAATTAAACAAAATAATCCTAATCAACTAACTATATAGTAACTTGATTTCAGCAAAATAACGTGACGCAAAATGTGCGTGGACTGAATGGTGGTCGGAGATTGATGTAACATGAAAGGTAACAGAAGTTCTGGTAACAATAATAGTTGTAAATTTTCGAATTAAACAAAATAATCCTAATCAGCTAACTATATAGTAACTTGATTTCAGCAAAATAACGCCCCGTTCAGTAAAAAATTCATTCATTCTATTGCATTCTTTTTCCGTTCAAAAGTTCTAATACTTATGTACATAATTTTATTTATTATGAATTGAACTTATATGAATTTTAGATAATGCTAGCATATTAAATCTTGATACAGGTGCACTGACCGTTTTTTTAATATTAACATTTATACTTTTTGGGCTTTAAATTTTTCATGCCTAACTATGGCGAAATATATGGACTTATACCTATTGTTAACATCCATATACTTACCATGTTTCTTGTAAATAAATATACATTCATTCACTCATACATTCCTTTTCCATCCTTTCCGTTTCCCTAAATATTGGGAGCCATTTACACTTAGCTATTGGAACGTCAAGTGTAAAGGTAAATTTGCAGTTTGTTTATGTTTTTTTTTTATACAACTTAGAATGGCAAACAAGCTGACGGCCCACCTGATGGAAAGTGGTAACCGTCGCCTATAGACATGAGCAGTACCATGGACATAACAGAGTATACTGTTTCATGATACCCCCCATGCGTTGCCATTCCTGAGGACTCAAGTGTTATTCCTCCGTACCCAGTAAATTCACGCCATATCCCACCCTTCAAACCGAAACACAGTCATGCAAACACAACTGCTTCACGGTTGAAACACGAATGGGACAGAGGTACCCAAGCAATCGACGATATAAAGGTGAACTTTACTAACTACTGCGCGGTAATAACATATGACACCACAGATTTGAACAATGTCGTGTGTGTAATGTAAAAATGTGCTAAGGATTGACGTTCTTTTACTAATCGACTGGTAGCTTACACATATTTGGTACTATATTTGGGTAGTAATGACGTCACATCCTATACATACCACATACCACACACATACATACACATAAAAGTGACTTTTCTTATTTTATGAGCAGTTCTAGTTGCTTAAGAGCGTGTTTTAGCACGGAATTCGATTTTCGAATTTAAATACTAACCATTATTTTAATATTAAAAAAAAAAAAAATATTTTTCGTGTACATAATTGATTTAGTATACATAATTTATCAGTGTAAGTATATAAATGTGAGATTAAATCGAAATATGCTTCGATTCAATTCATTTATACAGTGAATTTGTTTAAATGATGCTTATATTTTTAATAGAACATTTAAAGAAATTTTTATTTCTCTTAAACGAAAAAAAGAAGAGTAACTGTGTGGTGTGAATATAAATACATAATCCATTCAAAGGTTGCCTGGAAGAGATCTCTTTTAAGGATGAGGTCACCCATTGTTTTCTCAGTATGAACATTTCTTGTAATTATTTGTATTTATAAGTTTACTACTGGAATCTTTTGGAGGAAACAATGTCTATCTATATTGAAAGCGTAACATACCGGAGGCAGCTATGTTGTCGATGCGCCCGTGGTGCTTCTGATAGTACGGGCGAATGATGCGGTGGTAGATGATCAGCGAGCCGTTGTACTCCGTGGGCAAGTAGCACCATATAATGAAGATGCACTGCAATGTAGAAAATAATAATAATAATAAAAAAAAAAACTGTAAAAAAAGCTCGTATAATTAAAGTTAGTTAACAGTCACATTTGAGAGAATAAAAATTGATAATCTATCTAAATATGAAATAACAATTTAACGATATTTTCATTTTTTATCTATATATTGAACTTACAATATCTATATATTGATCCTACAATATCTATATATTGATTATACAATATCTATAATTGAAATTTCAATATCTATACATTGATCTTTCAATATAACTACCTATCTGTCGATATCTATATACCTATCTTACAATATCTATATACATGTCTTTCAATATCTACATACCTATCTTTCAATATCTATATACCTATCTTGCAATATCTATATACCTATCTTTGAATATCTATACACATATCTTTCGATATCTATATACCTATCTTGCAATATCTATACACCTATCTCTCAATATCTACATACCTATCTTTCAATATCTACATACCTATCTTTCAATATCTAATTATCTATCTTACAATATCTATATATTGGCCATTGAGTGAGACTTTGTACAAAAGTCATTTTCTTGGGTACCTCAATCCGTGTTTCTACCGTGAAGCATGAAGTTGTGTTTGCATGGCTATGTTTCGGTTTGACGGGTGGAATGTAGCAGTGAATTTACAGGGTACAGAGGAATAACACCTTGGTCCTCAGTAATAGCAACCCATTGGTATCATGGGCGGAACAGAAACCTCCTTGGTGTGTTTTGTTAGTAGTCGCCATGCTTGACAGATTTATGCTTATTTTTACCATTGAAGTAATATAGAATACCCAAGCATTAGGTATTACGTAATATTTCGCTTCTGTAGGCGTACGGATCAAATTTACGTCATCCGTCGACCAATTAGGTAATATAACAAAGTAACAAAGTTCATTATCAAGGTCGATTAATTTACAAAAATTGTTCACGTAAACCATGGTTGCACCTGCGGTGATTAGGATAGTACGTTTAAATTTCAGACATTATTATTATTATTATTATTTAAACCGTAAACTGTCCACTGCTGGACATAAGCCCTGCCCATCATGGGCGAAACAGTATACTCTATAATGTTCATGGTACTGCTCATGTCTATAGGCGACGGTTACCATCAGGTGGGCCGTCAGCTTGTTAGCCATTCTAAGTTGTATAAAAAAAAAGTTTTGCCTATAGTTGCAATGCTTGACAGGCGGGTTGGTAACCGCAGTTAGGCTTTTAGAGATGTTTTAAGAGGGACGCTGCTGCCCATCGCCCTCCCTTAGTCGACTCTTACAACACCCACGGGAAAGGAAGGAGTTGATCTATTCTATACCCGGACCACACGGCCAATTACTAACTATTTATGGCTAAATATAAATGTAATTTCACTATGTATTGGTTGAATCTAACCAGTTACCAGAGGGAGACTTTGTACAAGTTATTTGCTTGAGCACATCTGTCCCATTCGTGTTTCTACCGTAAAAAAGTTGTTTGCATGGTTGTGTTTCAATTTGAAGGGTGGGATATGGCAGTGAATTTACAGAGTACAGAGGAATAACACCCGAGTCCTCAGAAATGGCAAAGCATGGGAGGTATCATGGGCAAAACAGTATACTCTGTTATGTCCATGGTACTGCTCATGTCTATAGGCGATGGTTAACACTTTCCATCAGGTGAGCCGTCAGATTGTTTGCCCTGTTAAGTTGCTAATAGAATCATCTTAAAAATAATGAAATAACAGAGCTAGACGGTATAGCTATATACCTATAACAATTGCATTAATGACCTATCCTACTGACAACTATTATAAAGTCCTTCACCCCGATAAATTATACTTAGGTAAATTAATAAATTCATTAAGATAAAATATAAACAAGTTTTGGCTGCAAAGTAACACGAATATAATCTATAACAATTTAAGAATTTGTTCCTCGAATAAAAATAAAAAAAAAAAATACCATTTTCAATGTTGGCAAAAGCAGTTATTTTAATTTTTTAAAAATTTCTATGTGCCCAATCTTTTCAAATCAATATATAAATAACAGAGTTACGAGGTAGGTAAACATAAAAAAAATACAACCGATTTGAGAATCTCTTCTTTTTTTAAAATCGGTTGAAAATCACAGTGCTCCACCAGTGTTACCAGCATACGCTGGCAGGCTTACCATTCTATTGTGAACCATTACAAAAGAAAACACTCTATGATAATGGAAAACACTATTAATAAATCAAATTAGTCCTAGGCTTGTATTATAATATGCTCAGCGAAACATAGGTAACAGTTACTCTTTTTCAACCGACTTGAAACAGAAGGAGGTTCTCAATATAGTTGTATTCTTATTATATTTGTTACTTTATTACTCTGTTGTCTATAAGATTGCTTTTAGCGATAAGGCCGCCTTTTGTACATGCACATTCTGTATAAATACTCCTTGTATACATCTCTTTTGTGCGCAATAAAGAGTTTATTATTATTATTATTACTCTGTCAATTTTAAACCGATTTGAAAAATTCCTTTTTTAACTGAAAAGGTAATCGGTTCATTTCAGTTTCAGTTTTTAAATCAAAATCGTTGGTTTGATCACAATTGAAGGCGGATTTTTTGTGGGAATCTTTAATTATTTTTATAAAGTATTTTTTAAAACAATTTTTGTTCATATTATCATGGAATAAATTGAATAATGGTTGTATGTCATAAACCTATTATAAGTACTTAATGTATGTGTTGATTTTATATTAGTAGTTCATTTTTATCAGCCTGTGGGCAATAAATAGTCTACAAATATCTTATCATCAAAATTATTATTGATTCATAAATTTTAGTCACTTCCGTTAAATTCTAAAGGGATTCGTGCCTACTTTTATTTGCAATATTTATTGTAATTATATTTATGTCATCATATCAGCCTTTAACTGTCCATTGCCGAACATAAGGCTCTCCCTTGGAAGGTTTGCCAATAGTTGCCAGGCTTAGCAACCGCAGGTAGGCTCTAGAGATGTTTTAAGAGGGACGCTGCTGCCCATCCCTTAGTCGCCTCTTACCATATTCACGGGAAAGGAAGAGGTGGCCTAATCTATGCCGGGAGCACACAGTAATTATATCTTACTATCATAAATGCTAAAATTTATGAAGATGTTTGGATGTTTGTTACTCAATCACGCTTAAACATTTGATCCATCCTAACTTCTTAATAAAATTATAACTTAACTTCACATGCTAATTTGTGTGAGCAAAGTCGCAAAAGATACTAGTCAATTATATAGTTAATTAATCGCTTGACTGTACAATATGTACAAGAAAAGTCTTACTGAATTTAAAGTGAAAGGATGTGCAGACATTCAGTTCATAACATTACATAATACATTAAGTTGAAATACTAATGGATTTAAATGCGTGCACACAGCAATTTGTAAATGCTCTATAAATTTGATATGACAGATAATAATATCATAGCCATACTTTTGAAGGAATGTTCTCTCAATAAACATAAAAATTTATCCTCAATAGTTTTTTTTTTTTTCAAATTGATCTTAAATAATATTTGATATGCAATATATTTATATTTTAAAACATTTAAGCATCAAAAGATGCTTCTTAAGATGATCCTTAAGATCTGCTTCTCAAATAAAAAAAAAAAGTTGCAGATCCAAAACAGTCTTTAAAAACTTATGCACCCTAATGACAAATTCCATATTATGACGTTAGACTACCTATACAAAGAATATTTCTATTATTGAATAGGCAATATTTATTCAGTTTTTGAATGCTCCCAAATCTACGACAGCAGACATAGGTATTGGTAATAAACCTTTATTGGATGGAGGATTATTTAGTAACTATTACATCTTGTATGTAATATCTACTAATCATTTCTCAAATCCAATTGTATTTTAAGACTTGGAATATAGAGATCAAATTTGTGGTTACAGTGTTAACACGGCAATGTAACATAGAGTTTTAAATATTTTATAATTCTTACGCAAGTCTAGCGCATAACATGTAGATTCTAAACCGTTAAAAATGCAATAGTAATTAACAAGTTTATGTAGTGTTCATAATGAGATATGTGATAAGTAGATCACTGCTGCCTACTGTAATAGGTAGTTTCAAAGCAATATATATATATATTTTTTTTGTATTTTCTGTTCCTAGTTCAGTCTAATGATGAAGTACATAATTAACACTTGGCATTAAGGCTTGGTTTGTTTGATAATCTAATATTATTAAATAACAATATCAATTAACATGTTTAGTATCATGTATGTACGGGTATCATAGAATATACTGTCATATATACCCTTATTAACCTGTGTGTATATGATGAGACTGACCATCTTGATGTTTCCCATAGTAAGGGTTTTTAATGGGTGATAATGGAATGGTAACCCCACCCGCGCTAACGGTATACACCGGCGGGGCACCAGTGAAGGATGATAGGTGAGGATGAAGCAGGTCAGTCAGCCCATTGTGACGAATTCAATAAGAATTGTTCACGATGGTTTCCAGGGGGAACTATGCGGAGGTTGACCTAACAGGGCATATTGGTAGCAATGGGGCTGTCAAACCCCATTGCTAACAATCCCTCCCCCCCCCCATAGTAAGGGTAGGTCAGGGTACTATAGATATAACTAAAGTAAAAACTCTTGACTATGCAATTATTTTGGAAAATGAATGAAAGTAAGACATTTGGTGCGGCAAAACATCACATGTGGTCCTGGCATAGAATAGGCTACTCCTTCCATTTCCACGGGTGTCGTAAGAAGTGACTAAGGGAGAGTGAGAGAGCCAAAGCTCAACTGCGGTTGCCAGCCCGCTTGCCCAGCGTGGCAACTACTGGCAAAATCCCCCAAGGGGGAGGCTTATGTTCAGCAGTAGACAGTTAAAGGCTAAATATGATGATTCAGAAAACACTGTTTTGCCACCTACTGGGTCTATTTTTTCCTATTGCATTGAAAACTATTCTTGTCTCAAATTAAAAAAACAATATTAATTTTGTAAAATTTCATTAAAATCGGTCAAACATATTTGGAGATTAGAGTGAACAACAAATGTTAAGATTTTTAGATTTTAAAATGCATGTACCCCAAGCAGATTTCTCAAATAGTAAATAGAAAAAATCCATTTAAAATCATTATAAAATGTTACATTAATTTTTTTTTTATTAAATTAGAAGTATATCTTGTGACTTTTAATATCTTTAGTTATAATTTATTCACAAAAAAAAAAAAAATATAAACCCAATGGAGTAATCAGAAAAATCAATTGCTTTTGTTATGGCAAACAACTATATATTAATATAAGAAAATTGTTCATAATATCATTAAACACATTTCAATCCAACCTGAAGTTACTCACATATTGTTGAAAATGTTTCAATCTAATTAACAAGAGGTTTCTAAAAGACAGTAGTAATTCTGCCCTTTAATTTGTTAATAAAGTTTACCAAGACTGTTTTACTTTTCTATCCTTTCTTATAATAAAGAATATACAAAATACAGTAAAAAATAGGGTAGCTTTTATAAAAGGATTTTAAAAGTCAACCATATAACAGTAACGATCAAAGTGCAATTCTGTTAAGTTTATGTAAAATCATATATACTTTAATTTTGATATTCATTTTTAAACTTACTAGTAACGTGTATAATCAGTAACATATGGCAATACTAACCTTTATTAACCAATAAAGCGGGAACCAGCCCACGATGAAATCAGAGAAGTATTCGACGATAGAGAAACACGCGTACACCACCCAGTAAGTGAGCCATTTGGTATCGTCGTCTTTTTGTGGCGATTCGAGGGCTTTCATCGATCTATAGGCCGGGTATACAAAACCAATCGAATTGCATATCAATTCAGCCCCGAATCCAAACACTAAATATAAACCAGTGAACGCCACCAGACCTGCATAAGAGATGTTAAGATTTGAAACGTCAAAGCCACCGCTAAGGATAAAAATAAACGTGGAAAATTAACGCACCAGCGAATAGGTAAACCCTGTTCACGCCGGTTTTCTGCTCTGCCGCTTCGAAATATTTCGTCCATGGTTTGCTTTTATCGTTCAAATTACGCTCTAACGTGTCTTTGTACTCCTGTAATTTGGAACCCATTTTGTGAGATGGTTATGCGTCTTTTTTTTATAATTTAAGAAAGCACTAAAAATGCGACTCGTCGGCAACGACTCGTTGACAAGACAATGAAATGAATGAATGAATAATAATTTGTGTCAAGGATGACAACGAAAGAATGACAGATGTCTGACTACGGCTGCAACCATAGATTAGGAATATGCAACTTTCTAATTTTCATGTTATGTGGCTTTGAGTTCTAGGCTTTTCAATATGACAAGGAAAATCATAAACTGCACTCATTAGTAGGTGAATCAAATTTATGGTAGCAGTATAGATTACGGTTTGTGCCATTTATGAATTTGAAATTATAAAGCTAAAAACTAAAGAAATAACATTAATTAAATAAAGTGCGCTTTGAACATGTAATTGATATCAAACCTTATTGGTTTTACAATGAATCAATCTTGCGAGATTGAATATGAAACACATTTACTGCGTTGGGTATTTATCGTATCTGGCTATTGCTAAACATAGGCCAGTTCTTTAGGAGGGTTTTCAGTAGTTATTACACTTAACAGGTAGGTTGGCAACTACAGTTAGGTTTTGTTAATGATTTAAGAGGCACTATGCTGTCTATCCCTCGATCATTATATTTCCTTAGTTGCTTTTTTATCCACAAGAAAGGGGAAAGTAATTCATTTTATGCCTGGTCTACATGGGAATGAGAAAAATATTAATGTATTGCATTGTTGCATGAGATTTGAACAAAGCAATAGAAAAGTAAAATAAAAAACACTTCTCTCATAATTTTTTAATGTTTTAAAATATGAAAAAGCTTTAACAATACATTTTCATCGTTTTGTGCCTCATAAAATAAATATTTTATTTAATTTTATAATCGAGAATCAGATCTGATAAAGTCCTATCTAATATACAGTGATTTTGCGGAAGAATTCAAACACTATGTACAGTTAGCATAAAAAATAGGTAAACATTTGCCTACAAATTTCTCAAACCTTGTAATGATACCGGTTTTTCATATATAGGTAAGTTGTCTTTCAAGATTCTTTTTTGCCAGCAATGATTGATCATCGTATAAAGTCAAAATATATGAGTATTACATAGATGTTATGTAAATATTAGTATTCATCGACTTTTAATGCTAACTGTACCCACTTTTAATAAGAACAAAGCATTACAATTCATGGAAGAATAGAATTGGTTATTAAATAATATAATTATCTGATAATATTAATAACTATATATTAAATTTGCGACGTTATAGTAATATAGTACAGTACATAACATTGCGTAAATGAAGTCCTAGGTTCGATTCTCGATAGGTTAGTTCAGTCGGCTCATATTGGAAGTTTTAGGTTATGCGCTCAGATATTCCTGGTTATATTTATTTAATTAGAATAAACATATGTGCTTTTAATAAGTACCCAAAAAATGAAATATTTTTAAGCTGTATCCACCGGATATTAGGATTGTTTATGAGGTGTTATTCCTTAAAACCTATACATATCTAAAATTAAAATTTCAATTTGATATCACACCAATTAATCAGTAAATTTTAAATAAAAATATATATTTCAAAGATTCAACAAATTATTACAAAGTATAATTTCTCTGACATAGCAAATAAATATAGCCATAGCAAATAAATAACACTATAAATAATTTTAGAGACCTACATACCCATATTTCTGTTTACTGCAGTGCGGGGTATTTAAATTAAATATTTCTTATCATAGCTCTATCTACGGGCGGAATTATTTATTTGAAATCACACATTAAAGAAAAATTAAAAGACTTGTTTATGATAAGTTACCTATAATAATAAACTGGGTAGAACCAATACTCATATATCGTGATTTATGGATGTGACAATGTCTTCAAAACCTGTTTTTTCTCCCATTTAAATCCCATATAAGTAAGAAGGGTTGCAACAAATTTATTCGCATTTTACAAATAATTTAACGAAATGACAACACTCGTTTCCAAGAGTGAACAGACGCATGCTCTTACTGCCATGTGTGTTGCATTGCATGCAATGCCCTGAATTATTTAGGTTTTAAACAGAAGGAGATCGTCAGTGTACCATCGTAATTATTATAATTAAATCCATAGGAGTTTCGATTCTACCTGTTTATTTATTATAATAGTTAGATAGTACTTAGAAACATTTAGATTTGTCAATCCTTTATGTGCAAACGTGCAATATGTATCTAAATATTAGAAAATGGTGCTCTCAGTGCCTTCATAATAAAAATAATATACTAGTGTCTAATATTATTAAGGAACTTAATTTTTTTACAATAAATTGACTAGAAAATAAATATTCACTTCTAGCTATAGACAGTATCCTTGTAGATGAAGTTACAGATTCTGTGGTTATAGGCGTAGTTCATAATTGTTTAAACAGAGGTAAAAAAGATACATCTCTATAAATAGATACATAGATATAAATTTGATTATTTATTGACTGTAATTCAGCTGTACGTTTTCTAAAAAATAAATATATAAATAATTATTTACACATAAAATATAGAAAACAGATTATAAATACTAGAAAATATTAAAATGATAATAAACGAATTAAGTAAAGAGGCACATGTAATAGATAAGAAGATAGCAAATGCGGGAAAAATGGATATTATAAGAAGTACAAATTTTTTCAATAAATTGATAATGCAATGACAATTTAGGAAGAGGTTTTTTTGACTTTTACAAACAACAATTTTAACTGTAACTGATTTTTAGTTTGATTCTGGACATTCTAATTGATTACAAATGACTAGTAAAAGTAATGATTATTTTAAAGACATTTAGAGTTAGAAAATCACATCATTTATCTAATTCTAGTTATAGATATTTCTTTTGTTTCTGTTGTAGAAGTAGAAAGTTAGTTTGCTATTGTTGAAAAATAAAAAAATAAATATGATTTAAAAAAAAAAAACAGTATATATCTGTCTAAAAAATGTCTAAAATTTATTTTGAGAAGCAAAAACAGAAAAGCAAGTTAAAGTTGAAAGACAAGAGAATCGTATCCATAATCAATTGAGAAAATATTTCAATAATGTTCAATATTTCTTATTGTTAAGTGGGCATAGATTTTTTTTTTCTTATTAGTGCTAGAATAGGTAATTAAAATGCTATGCAACACAGCGTTATTTAGTAAGCGTTAAAATCCACATCTAGAAAAAAGTTCGTGCTATCACGGAAAATAGTTACACTTACAGATATTTTTTTTATTCTTTAGAGTTCATAAAAATTGAATAAAAGATATGAATTCTAATAACGCGCATACTGTTAGCTCTATGATTTTTTTTACTTATAATAAAAATAAAAAAAAAATAACGGCTTATTCAAAATGTATAAATATTTTTCCTATCTATACTTATTTTTATAAATTAATGAGATTGGTCTCAGTCTTATACTATTTGTGTAAATATTTAAACATTGAAGTGATAGGGAATGAAATATGTATACATATTTTGTTAATTTACGACGATAATAAAATTTTCAATAAACAAACAATTAAAATATTTCAACATTAAAATCAACATTTAACATTTGATACAAAAATGGCTTTATTAAAAATCCTATCTAAATGTATATTTATTAACCTAATGGATTTTATACAGTTTGGGACCTAACTGCAACATCTATAATGAATTTTGGAGCAGTGATGCCATCAACTTTTTTAATCATTCCAAACTTTCCCATTATTTTCATTTACACCATACTTAAATATGTATTCTTCCTTATCTTATTGTTTCCAGAAGCCTGCATCAATTTGGACGTTTTTTTTATTACGCAAAAAAAAAAATTAATATATTAAAATTTGCAGTCACAAAAATGTGGGAAGACTTGGCTGTTAAGATTAAAAAAAAAAGAATGTTACGTAGTTTCAATTGCAAATTAATTGTTTAAAAATACTTATTTGTTGAGATCTGTTGAGAGACATACGAAACGTTTGAAATTAGAATGCAGGCTTCGGAAGTTTCTTTGGCGTTATCAACGTTACAATATTTATTAAATGCGTCATTTTATTTGAATGAAAATCTTTCAAAATCACAGTTTTTTTTATACCACCATTCTAATCAACAAACTAACATTTTATTTCTAAGCAGTATAATATAAAATTATTTACAAACAAATAACGCAGATATAAAATAATTATATATCAGAATCTTTTATTGAATACGAAATGTCAGACCTTGCACTAACATATCATCAAGTGTTAGTGTAACATATATCGTGACGTATAAATGCATTTGAGATTTTTTGTGCTCATAATTTATTAGTTCAATTGCCAAGTGGATTAATAGTTATAATTTTGTCTTTAAATCTTGCAATAATACAATAATTAACGCACCTATCAGTCCATTTTATTAGGGTTTTAGTATATATGGATGATTAATTGAGATTTAGGTTATACTCTTTGTTTTATGAAAGACTTAGACTTATTATTAAAAAGTAAATATGCATTGTACCTTTAATGAATAAATATTTGTAGGTGAAATAGAAATCATTAGTATCATAGAAGGAAAAAAATCATTCAGCGAAATCGAAAATTTCGATTGTAAGAATTTGAGTCTTCTATCCCATATTAATATGGCTTATCCAACTGTCAAAATTAATGTGTTGAAAATCGAAAACTTTTTGGCGTCACAAATTGTTGCGCCATTTTTAACTTGTTTCTTTTTATGCATGTTTCAATTTTATTAGCAAAACACTTTTTGAAAATGTATTAATAATTTCGATGACTCCGTATTTTTTTTTTGTGTGGTATTGTTGTGTATATTGCATTATTATTTTTTGGTAATTTTTGAAACATAAAATTTGATCCGTCCTCGAATCCGGCTAGAGATATGTTACGAAGCTTTGTGCTTTTTCCTTGCATCGCGACGGTGTTCGCTTGTTGGATGGGGCTTTAGTTCTCTACAGTCCAACTGAAAATAATAACATAAGGTTGAATATAATTTTTCTTTAATAAAAAGAAATTAATACTTTTAATTAGTTATTAATATTATATTATTATCATTAAAGAAATTAATACTATTAATACTAAAATAAGGAAAGTACATAAAATTAATGCTACAATTTTTATTTAATTTCATTAAAGATTAATAAACACTTTTAACACAATTAATAGAATATAAATACTGATTTATATTCTATTAATTGTTATATATATTTAGGTATATATATTAATATATTATATTCTATTAATGCATAGGTTACATATTACTATTTTTAATAATTGGTATGTCAATGAGTTTCTTACAAAAGAAATGTAATTCTTTTTTTTTATGCAACTTAGAATGGCAAACAAGCTGACGGCCTACCTAATAGAAAGTGATAACCGTCGCCTATAGACATGAGCAGTACCATGGACACAACAGAGTATACTGTTTCACCCATGATACCCCCCATGCGTAGCCATTCCTGAGAACTCAGGTGTTATTCCTCTGTACCCTGTGAATTCACTGTCACCACCCTTTTAACACAGCCATGCAAACACAACTGCTTCACGGTAGAAACACGAATGGAATTCATAATAAAGATTCTATCAAACGTGATGTTCGTAGATATTTTAATGCAATAACTAAAATGACTAAAGTATGTATAGAAGAATCTATTTTTTTATATAATGAATTAAATAATTATACTTACTAAAATTTCATCATCAGGTACTCTTGATAGTAAATCTAAAACTTCATTATTAGGTATTGAATGTGGCCGTAGAATTTTCCTTGTAAATTTATTAACACCTAAAAGAATATTTGTATTAGTTATATTAACAATTAGACAAATCTACTTTAGAGGTTCCTACTACCTCTGAAGGTAGCAGGCTTGAAGATAAGTCTATATGTATGTATAATGATATCTTTTTAAGTATAAAATAATACCTATGTAGTAAAACTGAAAACACGATAAATTTTCCATTTTTGTTCTTTCCAGTACTTAATATTATATCTTCCATGTCTAGATCATCATCATCATCATCTTTAAAGTTTTATTATAATAGTAAAATAATAATGAATTTGACTCACCCCATGCCATGAGCAGGTATCTCAATGGTATTATATACAATACTAGCATAGCTCCAAAGCACATTATTATGGCTAAATAACTTAGATATGGCACCGTGAAATTCATTAAACTGAAACAACAAATCATGTCATATTTTTTTGTCTAAATTACACAATTTAAAAATACTATTAATTTGCTTTTTGACTCACTTTTTTACAGCTTCTCCTAGTGAAGCTACATAACCAATAGCATTTTGGACTGTTTGTGTCACTTCTTGTATTGCTTGCAATCGTTCTTTTAGTGATTTCTTTTCTTCCTGGAAAAATAACATACTACATAATAAATCAATAACTGCAGTAAGTAACATTGCTTATAAACAATAAATAGTTAGTTTAACAAAATTTTAATTCGTATAGGTATTTGGTAAATATAATCTCATCATTTGTATATGCTTTAAACATTTCCGAACGCAATATCCTTCTACCCTCCTTGCCTATCCATATTCCCTATCAAATCTGGGATCACATTGGGGGGTAGATGGACAAAATCAGTATATAATCCAACTGCGTGTCGAGCTGATCAAGTTCCGCCAAGATCACCAAAAATCTCCGCCAGTTGCGAATTAGTCAATCAGCCGCGATCTCCGCGCAACATACAGTGGTATTTAAGCGAAATCAACACAAATGTTAGATATTTAGAAGAGAGAACGAGAACGCGTACAAAAGACCTACACGCGGGGACTACGTGAACCAGGTTTGTCCTTTACCCTTCTTTTTATCCAACAGTATTTTTATAACTTGAACATGATTTTTGTAGCATATGATTTGTGTAGCAATAATTTTGTATAAAAAAAGCGTCTAGACCCCACAAGTTATATTTTGTTCAAGGCGTGAACTGCGAATATGTACTTTAATAGTCTGTGATTTATAATATACTAGCTTTTACCAGCGACTTCGTTCGAGTGACCATATGTTTACTGACCGAAATAAAAAGTACCCTATACCCTTCTTCATCTCATATAGTATGTACATACTAAATTTTATACTAATTGATTAAGCCGTCAAGGTGCTATAAGGTAACAAACAAAATCACTTTTACATCATTAGTAAGGATTGTATTTCTCACCTTATCTGCTTCGTCTTCATCGTCTTCTTCGGCTAATAGATCTTCATCATCCACTGGTATAAGTAAAGGATTGCCTCCTAAAACATTAACAGTAGAGTTGTAACAAGTATCAATAAGTTTATGAACTACTAAAGAAACATGTAAATATTTTATTTGGGTTTTATTAAATAAATTAGTATTAAGATCTAGCAAACCATGACGATTAAGAAATAATAAATAAATAAATGTATTTCTTCCTCCACGATTCAGTATAACTTTATATATAACAAATATTGCACGACATACTGTAATTTTTGTTCATCCCGGAGGAATAAAGTCATCAGTTATTGTCAGCAATAAATTATGCAAACCAACACCTATGTACACAATATCATGCAGAATTCTTTTTTTTAGATTTCTTTCTACAGATTGTTAGTTTTTTGTTATTGTTGTTATTATCTGAATATTAATGTATAATGGGGTCGATTCTGAGGTGTCGTTTGTCTAAACATATCTCGAAAATTTACATTTAATATCAGCGAAATCTTTATTGTAAAGAACGATATGAACTAATTTCCTAACAAATTTAAGTCAAAAATATTATATTTTTAGTTTCTGATAAGTTTAGTTTAGTTTTCGAATTATCAAATTATAATATTAGGTTAAGAGATAAGTTTAGAGCAATAGCATCTTAGATTCGGCCACAATATAAAGAACACATAACTTTTCATTTGTAATAAACGAAACAAAATTTAAAATACAAATTCTCTTTTATAAGATTTTCATGCTCATGATACTTAACACAAAAATCTGTGGAACTTACTCCTAAATAACATAGATATATATGCCCATGGATCACTTCTAAAGGTGTGGTAGACGCGTTTAAATTTAACTATAAATTGTAACAACGAAAACATTCATTAAAAAAAAATCTATAAACATAAGCAATTCAAATGTATAAAATAACAATAATGTAAAAACAAAATAACAAAATTGCAATTTGGTAATGAAATGGACGATTATAAAGATATTAATAAAAGTCATAATACCTGTTAACCTATAGATGAGCCAGTTGCGACTGAAAAATATTAATAATAAAAAGGGCAACATCCACATTTCATAGTAGTAACAAAAAGCCAACCACGCTAAGAGCCCTGTGAATGATAATAACCTTGATTCCCATTCAAAACAGTCTCTGAAATAATTGAAATATCGTATTAATATAACGAATTAAGCGTTCTAAAAGATTATTTAATTAAATATTCAGTATAATAAAAAATTACAACATTAAATTACAATACTGTATCTGTATAATTGTTGAGTTCCCCAATGATATTAATTAATATAAGTCAAACGCATTAGGTGTTATTCTCAAGAAATCTGTCCGATTCTAGAATAAGGGAATATGGAATATTCTGGAATATGCGACTCCGGCCTCCCGAGCCGCTGCAGTGTCCCCCCCTCCGTTCCTTTCCCTCAAAAGTCCCTTATTCCTCTTGTTTACCAATTTCCTTTATGCATTTCCAACGTTCCCTTTCTTTTTTCCTCTATCCTTTCCTCCATACCGTGATGGCGGAAATCACCAACAAAATGCATTCCCAAAGAGGATTGACGTCAGGCCGACGTCCGGTCGTAAAATTATAAGCCAAGTCTTTTTGCAGTATGGATAAAAACCTATTACGCCGACCCTAAATAATAATTGAGATAACGGTAGGAAGAAGAAGAATATTAGTTAAATGACGTGGTGTTTCTCAGGGTAATCATCTGAGCCCTATTATTGTTATATAATTATTATACTTTTTATTTATTAATTATGCTCACTGTAAAATCTTTCCAACTTCTATGAACCACATTATAATGGCTTTCAATCTCATTACGTTTCTTATGAACAACTGTCTTTTAAATTTGGCCTCTTGATGCATGTACTTTGGTTCTTTTGGATTTACCGCTCTTATTGCTGCTTTTAACTGAAAAAAAACAAACAATAAATATACAAGTTTATTGCATTATAGAAAGCTTCATCATCGACTTCTATTATTTAATTAAACAAATTTTAAACACGAGACATCATTATCATATCAGCCTTTAACTGTCCACATAAGCCATAAGCTTCTTTCTTGGGGGGCTCTGCCACGTTAAGCGAGCGGATTGGCAACCGCAATTAGGCTGTGGAGATGTTTTAAGAGGAACGCTGCTGCCCATCCCTCGCCTTCTCTTAGTTACCTCTTACGACACCCACGAGAAAGGGAGGGGTGCCCTATTCTATACCAGGACCATAAGGGTCACGAGACATAATTATTGATATTAATATATTATTATTATTACATTTTATAACTGTTTTTTTTAACATATTAAATTTAATAATAAAAAGACCAGATTAAAGTGGCTTTTAATAATATTATGTTATCATATTTTTTCTTAAATTCATAAGATATTATATTCTTTAACTGTAGTGTATGTCAATATAATAAAACTAGTAAACCTTAAGCTATTAAGTGTCAATCGATATATCTACTAACTGGATTCCATATAACCATCATTTCCAATAATATTTGGGGATAATTCCCCTTCGCTCTCGCTCTCATCTTCTTGTCCTTTAAGGCATACCATCTTTTTTCTCCGTTACGAATGCTCAATATTGGTATTGTTAGTTTCCCGAGGAACTCCACTTTATGGTCATGATCTTCATCATATACAGTAATTTCAAGGTATGAGCATATATCTTTTACGGTACTGGAAATAAAATTAAAAATTTCAGATTTTCCTAAATTATCTTTATCAGTACAACTTATTTTAGAACCAGGAATAATATAAAGTTTTAATTGGAGTTTTGAAATCAGTGAATGACAGACTTCCATGCCCTCTGAAGCACGGAGTATTATTTTTTATTTGAATTACCTACTATTCAATCGAAAATAAATATACTTACAATGTAAATATCTTCATCCAGTTTGGCGTTAGAGTTTTATATTCTGTGTGCGTCTGTAATCTAGCATTACCTAATTCTAGAACACAAAAAGGATCGGATTTTCCTCCCAAATCGGCAGCAGCCAGACCTTTAGCTCCGTATACTTTGACACACAGCCATCCAACACCACTGGATGTCTCATTTAAACGATACCACGTCTGTAATATCATAAAAAACAATATATAATCTGATGTAAATAAGATATGTACATGAAATTAGCTATTATAGATGGTACAGCGAGTCACCCTAAATACACCATTTTTTTTGTGGATGATAATGGAATGGTAAAATCGTCCATTACTAACAATTCCTTTCTCCCCTAAACACACTATAACGTTGCAAGCTCATTTAGTAGATGAGTCGAAAGTCAGGGAGTCGATCTGTCAATTCGCTACGACACTACACTAATCTGGCCATATTTGGCGCCCCACCTTGGGCGCGTGCATTTAGGGCGACTCGCTATAATACTTCTATAGTGAAATATCGTGTGTATAATGCTTGGACAATGTTATTTTTAACAATATGAGGTAATTTTTTATACGTTGCATTAAGCAAAACTATCATAGTCTTTATGTGATAGCTCATCAAAGCTCTAATAACAATACCCATTTTAATTCAAATTTTTTACAGATAACTTTTAGATTCCATGGAATTCATAAATTCTGGGAAACACCTAACAAAGGAATATTATAGTCTATAAAAATATAATTGCAATGGTTTTTATGCAAATCTACCTTTTTAATATTCTGTAAAGTTAAAGACAAAGGTAAATTGGAGGTAGTTACGTAGAAAATTCTCATCTTTTATAGATAACTTACATATCTCTTTTCCATATTGGCGATATCTCTAGGGTTCTCTCTGTAGCTTGTTAGATCAGTAATTGTCTCTGACTGAGTAGTGCCACTTATAGTAAGAAGTAAAAAGATCTGTCCATTGCCATCTTCTAGGTCTTGCCATATGCTGTGCGTAATTTCCCGTTCCAATCTCGAGAGATCTATTGAGCATCTAAAGAAGAAAAATGTTTTGTTTAAAAAAAAAAATAGGTTTCATTTAAAATCAGTGATTTTCTATAAAACTTTTAAAGTAATTAGTTTTCCAATACCAATATCTTTAAACGAAGCGAATACATAAATTTTGTAGAAGAACAATTTAAGATAATAAATCTGAGGTAGCGTCAAGAAAACACACATCTGCATAATCCATAAGGGGAATTAATAATGTTTGGGCTAAATGTACTTTTATTTTAACAGTTAGAAAATTTTGTGAACGCCTGAGTGAATGAACAGTCGTTTGTACTTTTTTACTTATCTAGTTTACGTGAGAGGTTCAGGAGAGATTTCTCTTTGTTTCAGGAGAGATTTCAGGAGAAAGAAATAGAATGGATTATGGTATACCTAATGAATATTGTTTACTAACTTTCCTATAAAGTCGTCTTTTGTCTGTTTATCCTTGTCCCAGACGGTGACTTCTAGTATTTGTTCCTGGTCATCGTATAAATGTAGGTCGAACTGTTCCAACCACGACGGATGTAAAGTTTTCCAAACCACTTTGCTTTTATATTTTTCGTTACCTAATCTGGAAGAATGATAAATTATTGAAATTAATAATAGAAATTTAAAGTAACTAACTATATATTTTTTTTTAAATTGAACGGATTAGGAATTTAGAAATACAATAAGGTTTGTTCTGAGGTATCATTGCCTAAATTAATAAATAATATTATTATTTTAATATATGTATATGAATATTTATATATGAATTTTTATTTGCAAGAAACATGGTTAGTATATAGATGTTAAAAATAGGTATAAGTCCACATCATCACCATCATCATCATCATCATAACGCCTTTAGCTATCCACTGCTGAACATAAGCCTCTCCTTTGGGGAGTTTTGCCAGTAATTACCACCCTTGGCAGGCGGATTGGCAACAAATAAGCTCACATATTTACCACAATTAGGCATTAATTAAAATTAAAATTTTAGAGATAAATTTTAGCAAAACAGTTATTAGTTTAGTAAAACTATTATGATTGAATGATTACCAAGTAGCCTGTAAAAGATTGCCTTTAGCGATAAGGCCGCCTTTTGTCTATATACATTCTGTATAAATACTCTTTGTATACATCTCTATTGTGCGTAATAAAGAGTTTATTATTATGTTTCAGACCATCAAGAATTAAATTAAAAGTATAAGAGTTCTGACAGAAATCCATTAAAAAAATAGTTTATATTGGCTACCACTAGCTTTTGGAATAAAACCACCTGGGTATTTACTATTTCTTTTATGTACCTGCCAAATCCGTCCATTTATCAAAATGGACCAATGTTTGTTAGTTTTTCACGCAAAAACCGTTTGACAAATTTAAATAAAATTTAGTAGTCGGATAGGTTATATTGTTATTTAGGATAATTGAATACTTTCAATACCGATTCATGTAAGTAAAGCCACGACACATAGCTAGTCTTTAATAATTTACTAACAATGTAAATTTTAAACAAAAACCAAACTTACCTAAACTTACAATATGGGTCACTGGACCTCGTATCCAGGTCCATGGCGGGGAGATTCTTCGCCTCCACCAGTACGATGGTGACCACAGAACTCCATATTTGTGCTTTGAGCCGTTTATTCACGTCGCTTAACCTCGTATTCTTCAGTAAATACTGAAACAAATTAATATATTTTTATTAGTAGGTATACCAGGTCGACGATGTTATAGGAAGGGGATTTCTGATAATGAAGATTAACATCCACATTGTATCCCATTAAATCGACTTCCACGGTGTTCTCCCTGGAAACCAATGTGGTTTCATCATCATCATTTCAGCCATTATCTGTCTAGTGCTGGACATAAGCCTCCCCAAAGTCTGCCATAAAAAAACAGTCCTGAGCCACCTGAAGCCACTGGTTTACTCAGGATAAATTGATCACGATGTAACTAATTTACCAGCGTACATTAATTTGGGATGGGTAATAGACAATATTTATATATTTAGGTTACAATACAATACTATACTATACAATATACAATATCCAATAACGAATACGTTAAAAGTCTGTTATCCAAAAAAATATTTTTTGGATAACAGACTTTTAACTTTTAACATATTTATCCAAAATAGATATCCGACCGACCGATGAGCGATATCGAAATGGCTGATGACCTTTTTTTGCCATCAATATCCAAAAATATTCATATTACCCATGCCTATTGTACATGGTAAATATTAAAAAAATATATGTAAGGGATTTTAATAGAAGCAATCAATATAAGCTAAATGTTTATATTTATAATAGGTTTACTATTGTAATCTTTTGGAGGAAACAATAAAGAGTATCTATCTATCTATGTAAAACAATACAGTAATTTTGTCGATATATATCTTTGCTCCGACATTACGCAAAAATTACTGCACCAAATTGAATGCTATTTTCACTGATATATTCCTGAAGGTGTAACTTAAAAATTGGTATATGTTTTATTTTGATTCGTTATTTAAAAGTCGTTAAATCCATTAGCTTTCCAACTCCTGAAATTCGCACATATGAAGTAGCGGGCTAATTATTTGTATTGTTAATAACTAACCAAGTAAAATACATATTAATAACTACTACAAGCAAAAACATGGCTTAAGGAAAACTAGTTATCATATGCCTGTATGTAACAGGCAAATAGAAATAAATATATGATAAGAAATTAGTATTATGCGTTACCTCATTTATTTTTTGTTTCCCAAAAATTCATTATTATTTGTAATTAATTTATATATAAAATATGAGCTAAATTTATTGTTGACACCAAAAGTTTTTGTAATAAATATGGTGTAGGTGATGAATATTTCATATAGGTTTTAACCTATATAGATTACCATGGTTGTCACACTATATTCTGTGATGTCTACTATACAATATCATGTATATCTATAAGCAACGATTATTACTTTCCATTAAATAATTCGTCAGCCTGTTTGCAATTCTAAGTTGTATAAAAAACTGGACTTTGATCCACTGACTTTTCGTTGAGTTAGTATCCCATAACACAAGTCTCGAACTTACTTTGGGGCTAGCTCAATCTGTGTGACTTTGTCCGTATATATTTATTTATTTATTATAAAATTTTCAGAAACTGAAATCTCGTATGTGCTTATTTTTACTAATCGAATCGGTAAATATAAGTTAACACTGGGTACATACATGGGCGACACAGTATACTCTGGTACTGTTTATGTCTATTACCACTTTCCATAAGGTGGATAGTCAGCTTGTTTACTATCCTAATTTACATAAATACATCGGCGTTTTCCATACAGGTATGTGCTATACCTATATGTATTAAAAATTAAAAAAAAATTAAGTATTCCTATCAGTTGCCTGGTACAAGCACTTTTTAGTTAGGTACCAGATAGCACTAATAATAGTAATATGTCCAAGCTATATAGCTTATTTTATTTAATGTATTTATATTTATTCATGAATTAAATTAATGCAAAAAAAATTAAAAAAAGATTTTGCAATAACATGAGCATAAACAAGTAGATGTAACAGATTCATACCTAGATGCATATACAATACCATCTTTACTTATTGAGCAGATAAATTATATTGATTGATTTATTGATGAAGCTGTCATTGCTATGAATCGTAATGTGATCTTATGACAAAATCTGTGGTAGATTTATTGAAGCCTGTTACAATATAGTTTAATGATAATATAAACAAATGAATAATAAAATTGATCTAACCGTACGAAAAACTTCTGATGTTCAATATTAGTGCAAATTAAGATATTACTTATTTACTCTTTTTTTAAATCACTTAAAAAATAATACAAAATGATAAAAAATATCTTTTAGCAATATCTTTTATATATTATTGAAGCAATTAAGGACCGATAACTCTTCAAATATATTTGCACAAGCCAGAGTCTATCTTTACCTTTCTTGTGGAGAAAATAACAAAGTTTCTGCAGAAAATTGCAAAAATTAACAATTCTATTATTGCAGCTATGTGGAAAAAGATATTGCCCAATCATAAGATATTGGTTTACATTTGATTTATACTTTGGTTTACGCAAAGATCAAACATATTTAAATACACTATCTGGACTTGGCACGATGAAAAATAATTAAGATAAAATTAATTAAAATCAAACATTTCAAAGGTTTAAAGATCAACGTCGATATGAGTGTTATAAATATCTTTATTATTTTAGAAGTTGGGTGTATTAGATACTATAATGCAATCATGAATATAACATATTATATTTGAGGTATTTTGTATTTGTTGTAGTAGTAAAGAGAGATCATTTTATAGATATTATAATATAAATAGCATATCTGTCACGCCTGTCTCCCATTAGTGTAGGCAGAAACAATGGAACGCCAAATGCTTCGATTCAAATAAACCTCTTTTGCTTCTTCCACATTCATCAATCTTTTCATACACGCTCGCCGGTTACGGCGGTGAATCGTTAATATTATAATATAAATCTTTTTTTTTGTTATTGTTGTTATAACATAGCGAGAACATATTTAAATGCTAAGTCTAAACGGATTTCAGCACAAATTGTTAATATAGCAGATAGTAATCTACAATATTTTAATACTTAATATTACGTTAAATCTACTAATTATCTTTGAGTTAAGCAAATCATGAGATACAATGAATAAATTAATTTCAATTAACACACGAACAAAGTCGCGGGCAAAGCGAGTAGAATATAAAATAACATCTTACAAGTAAAATAGGTTTACAGTTAGATACAATTTACAGTTTATAAAAATCTTGGTAAAGAAAACAGAAATATAGGAGTTAATTCAACAGAAATGTAAAAATAGGTTAACACATAACCACAGCTAAATAAATTTAATTGCAAATACCCTGTGAATCCTGTCGCTCCTACTTTTAAGTCTGGGGAACCGGGTCCCCAATTTTTCCATCAATTCTGTACACGTGTTTATTGCTGTTGGTATGTCGACGCGATTTTCTGGGGGAAGGCTGCCTGCTCTTGGCCTAATTTCAGGAGAAAGTCTAGGGATAAATGAAAAAAAAAAGTTATATCAAAAATAAAATTATAAAAAAAAAAAACATAATATGAGTTAAAGCAAACATTAAATAAGTAATACACTAAATAAAGAATGGATCTATTACATTATAAAATAAGTTAAACTATTCTAATATAGTATTTATTGAACAAAAAAAAAAAACAGTTTTAATTTATAATTCAAAATAGTGGTAAATATATTGATATACAAAAAATTCAAGATACACAATAGGAGACAGAAAAACGCACCGAAAATTGCATTAAATCAAATTATGATTCATTTTTAAACATCTAGTGATATTTGTAGTTAAAAAAGCTGAGAAGTTCTTAAAAACTTTGTCAATATTTAATTTTATATTTATTAAATTAGACATAGTAATTATTTTAGACACAGAATTTCCTGTTTATAGCATGTAATCAACTCTGGTTATGTCCTGCACTCATATATTAGTAGTAGTTTCATAATATAATTACTTTTCATTTTAATTCGAGATACTTTTGACTTTGCATAAAATTGTGAATATAGAAGTTTTATTTATATCTATGTATAAATATAATTATATATAATTATTACATATATTATCTAAAATTGATCTCGTTGCATGTAATATTTTTCCAAGAGACTACAGCATAGGGTTCTTCAAAAAAGGGTAAAGAGGTTCCTTCAGGGTCGGCACGGTGTGCGTAATGCTCCTGGCATTGCAGGCGTTCATAGGCTACGGTAACCGCTTACCATCAGACGGGCCGTATGCTTGTTTGCAACCTCAGTGGTATAAATAAAAATAATGTTAGGTACATTACATGCAACGATCTATTCAATTTTGCTATACCCAAACAAGGTTCAAGTATTTTTTCTACTTAAGAACATTGTAACAATTCAACATAAAATAATGATGTGCATAGATGCATTATATAAATAATTATATATATAATTATAAAAATAAAACTTTATAAAATATATAAATTAATAAATATGTATCACCTTCCCTCGCTGGATGATAAATAGGAGACGCACGATTCACCTGAACTGTCACCATTAGTATTAATTTCGTACGACAAATTTGACGCTGATAAACTTCTTTTCTTTCGAAGACCGCCATTTCTTTCAACGGTTAAGAATTGTTCGCAAATTTTAATATTACTCAATTCTGACGGATCAATAACGACAGACGGTATACTGTTCACATAAGACTCAGTGGTTTCTGATGAATACGTAGAAGACTTGTCTATACTGCTTCTACTATCTTCTGTACTATCAACAGATGTCTTTTCTTCGGACAAATTTGATATCAATTTTGAAATTTTGCATTTCTCTATTTTATTTTGCATTTGATCTTGAAAATCTTCTACGCGATCTTGTATTTTTCCTTGTATTTTTATTAGACGGTTCTTGAGCTTATCCATTTTGTTTTCTTTATCCATTTTAACAATTTTTTTTCACTGGTGTTTCACAAACGTCCATACTCGTCGGTAAGGAAACATCGACTATTCATTAAGGCGCCAAGATTAGTAACTCTTTATGTGAAATTGATTCCGCTGAAAGGTTTATTTTATAATTCAAAGATATTCGTGGTATCTCAGAATCGAAACACATTAATAACATCAAGAGTGTTTGAAATTTGGCAGGTTGCGTTCTAATGGCAAACAGTTAGACCGGGCAGTGTTATTTTTGGTAACAATATCAGATGTAATGTTTTGATATGTGAGAATAGACGTTAATACGGGAGCGTATGGGATACGTGTACTCGTTTTTTTTGGGTGTTTTGTTATCTGAATTTGTACATAATATATTATAATTTGAATTGACGAGATGTTATAAGAACTTATGATTCATTTATAGAGAAGACATGTCTAAACTCATTTTTATTTTCTTTCCAAAATATATAAAATGAAATTTAAAATTATTTAATCTAAATACAACAAACAGCCTCATTACTTTTTATTAAGGGAGGAAGATTTTATCTACTATATTGATACCTAATTCAAAAATATATTAAAGAAGAATCTGATATGTCTACAAAGTATATAGGTATAAAGATTTAGCAATGTGTCTTTTTTTACTATTTTGCAAATTTTCTTTTCGTTTAAAATAAAAATACTGGCATTATTAATAGACATAAGTGACTTTTGAAGTTTTATTCTGTTTTTTAGGAGGAAAATCTACTAAATCACTAAGATCGACCAGTACACCTTATACCTAATATAAAGGGTAAAATAATAACAATATTTGTACAGCAGGGTAGGTATAATGCATTATTCAGTACCTACCCTTCAACAAGAACGCGAAGAGAGTATCAAGGGAGCGACTGATCTAGTTTACAAAGTCAACGCTTTTATAGCCACATCAAAGTGATATGTTTTCTATGTTATTCGTTGAGCTGCTTATTTCTGTCTTTGAATAGAGGATTTACCAGAAGGAGACTTAAAAAAATTGTACAGAAGTCGTTTGCTTGGGCACCTCTGTCCCATTCGTGGTTCAACCGTGAAGCAGTTGTGTTTGTATGGCTGTGTTTCAGTTTGAAGGGTGGGATATAGCGTAAATTTACAGGTTTACCACTTTCCATCAAGTGGGCCGTCAGCTTGTTTGCCATTCTAAGTTGTATAAAAAAAATTAGTCTTTGCCCCAAAAACTACTAAACAATGAACTGATTTAAATGAAATTTTGTACACAGATAGGTTATATCCTAACTTAATACATAGGATAGTTTAAGTATTTAATGATTTACGCGGAAGAAACGATGGAATACAGCTAGTAATATAATAAAACCGAAATGTGGGTGAATAAAATAAACACCCTTTTATGTGACTTAACAAAAATTAGGTATTTTTCTATGAGTGAAAATAAAATGGTATCTCTGCCTGCGCATACACTGGCGGGGCACCAGTGAGAGATGGTATATAAGTAAAGATGACAGAAGGTCAGTTGGCCCATCATAACTCGAATTCAACTAGAATTAATCGTGATGGTTTCCAGGGAGAATCGCGTGGAGGTCGACCTAATAAGGTATATTGGGGGGAAAGAACTATTAGTAATGGATGCTAAGACTCCCATTGCTTCAAATATACCCAACCAGGTGGACCTTCACGCGTCCACCTGGAAATCACCGTGGTTAATTACTGATGAATTCGTCATATTGTTGCCACACCAGCGTATATCGTCATAGTCGTAGAACACTGACGGATCTTTATATGTAATATTCGACATATCCGTCAGTATTCTACGACTATGACGATATCACTAGCGCAGGTGGGGTTGCCATTTTATTTTCATCATAAAAAATACGATAAATTGCTAGTAATGGAGATATCAGACCCTTTACGAACAATCCCTTTCCCCCAAATAGAGGAGGTTTTTTTAATGGATGATAATTGTATGGTAGCCCCATCTGTGCTATCGGAATACACTAACCGGGCACCAGTGATGGATAAAAGATAAAACAGATCAGTCAGCCCATCGCGATAAATTCAAAAAGAAATCCAGGGGGAACCGCGTGGAGGTCGACCTAACAGAGCAAATTTTTATTACTAACAATCCCTTCTCCCCCCCCACATCACCCCTACATAGAGGAGGTAAAATATAGCATTTTATGTGTATGTAACGAACGAATTTGTTTATCAGAGCGTACCTACCTATCAAATTCGGTCCAACCGTGGGTCAAACGGATGTCTAGTATTACGTAACAATACTAACACAGTATTATTAGGTGTGACTGGGGTAAGCAAATATTTTACGATATAGATAAGTTCCACCATTATTAGGACAAACCTCTATTTATCTATGCTTTGTATGTCCATGAAAGATTTTTTTTATTTAAGAGTTTCCTCTTGTCTGTGCAACTAATTCATGCATCTTCCTCCAGCCAGCTCTATCCCAGGCCATATCCTTGACCTCCCTATACGACATGACGCCTAGTGTTTCTTTTATCTGTCCCATGTAGTTTACATGTAAGAGTTATACGTAATATATAGGTACCTCCATGTAAGAGGTTCAGTCTGCGGATACAAAAACTGCGTATAAAAATTTAACTAAGTTTTAGAGTATTATTTAACTATAATAATTATTTGTACAATACCCTAAAATCTAAATGGTCACGCACTACGTATCCAGAGGAATTTTAGGTCGCGAACACTGTTGTTGTGGAATTAAATTTAATTGAGCTATAAATACATTTTGGAAAAAGTTTTTGCAGGTATAAATAGTTTAATCACGCCGTATTGTCCCGGCACAGAATGGGCCACCTCTTCCTTTCTCGTGGGTGTTGTAAGAGGCGTCTAAGAGAACTTAGTGGTCGAAAAATGGGCAGCAGCATGCCTCCTAAAACATCACCAAAATCTAACTGCAAATGCCAACCCGCCTGCCAAGTGTGGCAAATACTGACAAAAGCCCTTTAGGGGGAGACTTGTGTTCAACAGCAAAACCCCTTAATAGGGGAAAGTCTGATATGATGATGATAACGAAAGAGTTTAAAAATGAACGTAATGGTTGTCCAAACCATAGATCAAACTCAAGATGCATAAATCGAAGACTAAACAGTACTGAAAATAGAAAGCATCCAGTGCAGAAAAATATCTACACTTATTTCTATCCATTAAGTAATATTTGTAATTAAACAAAATGTTCTTACAAATAAAAAAAAAATTAAATTACACTTAATGTGAAACTTTAAGTGTAATTTAATTTTTTTTTACAGAAATAAAGTAAAAAAAATCAACTGTTGTTCTGTGATAACTACATTTTTTTTTATTTTATTTTAAATGTTAATTCGAGACAATTATGATGAAATGAGAACGTAATCAAAATGTTCATATTTATGACCTAACGTGATGTATTAACGTATACGAATACATTCGGATAACGATTCAAATCGACAGAAATGATAGAACGCGTATTGATTTGCTGATGTATTTACATAATTTATATGCCCTTTAGAGTGATCTTTTTTTAATGGATGATAATATACTTGTAATAGTACCTCCTCTTGTGTTATGGTTATACATTGACGAAACACCAGTGAAGGATGATAGGTGAGAATGAAAAGGCAGGTCAGTTAGTCTATCCTAACGAATTCAACTATAAATTAGTCACGATGGTTTCCAAGAGGAACCGCGTGGAGGTCAACCTGACAGGGTATATTGATGGCAATGAGGACCTCCCCATTACTAACAATCCATTCCTCCTAATATATACGTATTAGTACCTCCTCCTGTGTTATCGCAAAACATTGACTGGGCACTGGTTAGGGATGATAAGTAAAGGCGAAGGCAGGTCAGGTCCATTCTGGCTAATTCATCAGACATTGACTACAATAGATTCCAAGGGGAACTGCGTGGAGTCGACCTGATAGGGTATATCGCTAGCAATGGGATCACAAATCTCCAATACTGGGAATCCCTCCCCCCTCTAGTGTGTTTAATCTTATATCACATATGCTACCTACATTTTGTTTCATAAAAAAAAACAACTTTTGTTCTCACTCTTGGTATACACTAACGGGGTACCAGTGAGGAATAATATCACGAGGACGAAGGATCAGTTTACCTTCATATCGAATTTATCAGAAGTACATTAATTTCTAAAGAGACCGTGTGAAGGTCGACCTGGTAAACTATATTTGCTAACATTAACTACCAAACAAAGGATTCTCCCAAATTGGTTTATAAATGACAGAGTTCTGAGGTGACTAACATAAAAAAAATGCAACCATTTTGAGTACCTCCTCTTTTTTTGAAATCGGTTGAAAAGTGAATATACAAATTTATTGCAACTAAATATACAACCGGATAAGCAATTAGGGCACCCCTACTTAAATAGAATGCAATTAGCAAGTTAATTGAGTTACGTCTACCCGTCTGCTGCTAGCCTAGTCAAACGAAGAAAATTATTACAGTGAGATGAAATTAATTAATAAGAAGATATTTGTGTTCAAAATCATACTAACAAGACAATCTTCGTACATGAGGGTATTTTGACCAGAGGGAGACTTTGTACAAAAGTCGTTTGCTTGGGCACCTCTGTCCCATTCGTATATCAACCGTAAAGCAGTTGTGTTTACATGTGTGTGTTTCAGTTTGAAGGGTGGGATATGGCAGTGAATTTACAGGGTACAGAGGAATAACACTTGAGTCCTCAGGAATGGCAACGCATGAGGTGTATTATGGGCGAAACTGTATACTCTGTTATGACCATGGTACTGCTCATGTTTATAGGCGACGGTTACCACTTTCTATCAGGTAGCCGTCAGCTTGTTTGCCATTCTAAGTTGTACGAGGTTTGTCCGGAAAGTACGTATAAAAGTTTTTTAAAAATTTTATTTTACAATTATTCAGGTAAATCAATTTTATCCCCTTCAAAGTACTCCCCCTGTGACATAATGCACTTGTGCCAACGCCGTTTCCACTGTGAGAAGGCTCCTTGAAAGTCCTCTGGTTGTAGGTTTCTCAGCTGCCCCGTCGTAGCTTTTTTTATCTCATTTATGTCCCCCAAATGCCGCCCCCGAAGTACCAATTTGGTTTTTGGGAACAAGAAGAAGTCACACGGGGCCAAATCCGGCGAATAGGGGGGGGGGTGTTCGGTCACCGTAATGGAATTTTTACTCAAAAACTCACGGACAACAAGAGAGGTGTGGGCAGGGGCATTGTCGTGGTGAAGAATCCAACGCCCCTCTCGCGCCAATTCTGGACGAACTCGTGCCACACGAGCTTTGAGGCGTCTGAGCACATCGACGTAGAATTTTCCATCAACTGTCTGGCCTGGAGGGACGAATTCTTGATGGACAATCCCCCGAACATCGAAAAAAACAATCAACATTGTCTTGACATTTGAGCGGGATTTTCTTGATTTTTTTGTTCGTGGTTCCCCGGATGTCTTCCACTCTTTGCTTTGGGATTTTAATTCGACGGCCATTCTTGCCGAGTTTCGAGAGAAACTTGATTACGACGCGCTGCTCTTCAACGGAAGCGGGCTCCATGCCGACGGGGTTTCGTTAAGAGGTAACTTCACAGATGGCGTGACAAGCCAGTTCGCACCGCACGGCGGTCAGACCAGAACTGAAGCATTGTTAGGGACATAAGGAAGGGGTCCTGCGCTTACCTGGCCTCCCCACTCCTCTTTCTCGCATTCCAGAACACTTTTATACGAACTTTCCGGACAGACCTCGTATAAAGAAAAGAGGGTATTAACAATAATTTTTAGAAATTTTCTCTGTCAGCCTGTATATTTATTCCGACGTCATGCAAAAACTATTACACCAAATTGGATGCAGTTTTCATTGTTGTATTCCTGAAAGTCTAACTTAAAAACTAGTAAATCTTTTATCTTGATACGTCATCTAAAACGTCTATTTCATTGATTTTGCTACTTCTAATATCCACGGGTATGAAATAGCAGGCAAAAAGGTACGGAGTTTGTTTGTTTGTTTATTGTCTCTTGACGTATTGACAGTTTATAAAAACATTACGAACTGTGATTCCAGAATAAACATACAGACAGATAGAATTTATCAAAATTATTATTTTGATTTATTAAGAGAGAAGTGTGGACTGAAAGACGATGTAGTGACAAATCGAAAAGAGAATGTTGCATTGCTTTGGCCATTTGGAGAGGATGGATAAAAGAAGAATTACGAAAGAGATTTATCGATCAAGAATGAATGGAGATGTCGGTAGGGGCCGCCCTAAACGGACGTATGTCGATCAAATAGGCGACGTACTGGCGAAGAGCGAAATTAAAAGTATCCTTAACAAGCGAGCGTGTATGAAAAAATTTATTAATATGGAAGAAGGGAAAGAGTTTTGTTTGAATCGAAGCATTTGGCGTTCCATTGTTTCTGCCTACCCTAATGGGAGACAGGCGTGATAGATATGTATGTAAGACCCCTTATATCAATTTATCTTAAATATCTCTCATGTACATAAATATCTGTTACGCCTGTCTAATTACGATTTTATTATATTAGTGAAATATTAATAAGGAATAGACTTCGCTGTAATTTTTCACAGTGCCGTTATCTGTCGTCATGTATTATACCAATTAGATTTCCTTTAAGCACCACACTTATCTGTGAATTACGTATGTATGCAGTAGGATTAAAGTATGGTAACGTACGACCGTGGAATTCGCGAATGCGGTTTAGTTTTGAGGTTAATCTTGCCAATTAATTGTGGTATAGGCATATATACGATAAATACACTCGTATTTTTAATTGACGTCAGAAAAAAAATAAAGTAATTTTTTTAAATGACTTCTAAAAAACATGATTGATAAATTTCTTTTTTTTTCTCTTTAGTTTTTCATAACAAACATTAATAGGACAGAAATATCCAAGCAGACGAATTTATACAAAGTATTCCTCTGGTATACTTAAATAAATTTGCCATGTAGTCCCGGCTTAGAATGGACTACCCTTTTCTTTCCCGTGGGTGTCGTAAGAGGCAACTAAGGGAACTAAATGGATGGGTAGTAGCGTCCCTTTTTAAATATCACCAAAGCCTAACTACGATTGCCAACTCATCTGTCAAGCGTGGCAACTACTGGTAAAATTCTTCTTATGTGGAAGGCCTATATTCAGTAGTAAACAGTTAACGGATGGTATAATAATAATAATAATAAATAGCACTCTTCAAACCGATACTATAGTAAACACACACAACTGTTTTACGCACAAACATGAATAGGACAAAAATATCCAAATTTTTGCACAAAACATCCCTCTGGTATACTTAAATAGCTAAATTTACATGCTGGTTTCAATACCTTCTATAGCAGTAAATGGCTTACGCAAAGGGAGAAGTCCGAGAAGGCTTTAACATTATGTTAATAGATTTACTATTTAATAGAATAAAATGGGGTGATTCGAACAGCCCCTGTACTATTTCGGGGAGTGCCAGCTAAATCCAATTCGTGACCCGCATCAATATTTCAAAAGGGCGACTTTTCCGTTTACACTAATGGACGAATTATATTAAATTGTCCGTGTGGTCATATTGAAATATACAGGTTGAAATACAAATCGTTAGAATCCATAGATATGTAAATCTATCTAAATAGAGGAAATTTTTGATTATCCATAATCAAAAATTTCGGTACTGATTCGGATTGTAATTCCTTATTCTTAGTGAATAATGTTTAGTGTTTTATATGGAAACCAGTCGTCGCTGCTCATCTGTCATATGACACAATCCTCCGATCTAACCTGAAGAAGGTAAAAGCCCTTAAAATAAAATAAAAAAAAAATCCTCCAATCTAGGAGTTCTTTTTAATTAATGATAATAAAATAGTAACTTTGCCAAAGCTTGCTTTTTTCTTCTTGAAAAAGAATGGAAGAGGAAAACATATTATGCCGACCCCAAATGATAGTTGGGATAAGGGTAGGAAGATGAAAATAGTAACCTTGCCGTCGCTATCGATATATACTGGAAGGGCACCAGTGATAGGTGAGGATAAAGTCAAGTCAGTTCGCCCATCACGACGAATTTGAGAATAATTAATTACGATTCCAGGGGCAACCATGTGGAGGTCGACCCGACAGAGTATATTGCTAGCAATGCGGATTGACGTCCCCATTACTAATAATTCCTCTCCTCCCAATCCAGGGATTATATATAATGACAGAGATGCTGTCTTCATTGACATTAATGTACAATTCGTTATCGATACATATTGGGTACCATCACTTGTGCAATTATAATGACTACAAAATGTTTATTAATAGGATTCTTAATCATAATAAGGATAATTAACGGACAGTGGTACCCGGCACTTTGGTTGTTTTGTTTAAGAGAGGGACCGGCTGAAAACCAGCGCTGTGTAGCTGTTCACATTGCGCTGGGACACTCACAGCATCCGCTGAGCCGGTTCATTTTGCCGGGTGTGGGACACTTTTTGTATATGTTATTTATATTTTATATTGTAAGTTTACTGGCAATAAATGTTTCTATTCTATTCTATTCTATCATATTTCCAATAACTGTATTTAATGTACTATTATAAAGACCAGATAGGCTCTGAGCTTAAGTTTATATAGATTTTAATATTGGAATAATCTGACTGGAATTTATCGATACATGTATATATATGTATAGATAGATAGATAATTTATTTGCATTATTCACAGTACACAAACAACAATGAGCACAAATTCATAGTGAAAAAAGATAAAAAAAAATACATATACTAAAAATAAAAGTTGTATTGCATTTTCTATTGCTATGGCACACTCACAAACGAAAATTGTATTTAGCTTTGTGTATTTTTTTTTTATCATTTATGTTATCTCGCTTTTTTTTGTATATGTATGTTGTAATTTGTGCGCTGTAAGTAATGCAAATAAATTATATCTTATTTTATATTACTATCTATCTAAAAGAAATAAGCTAGCAATATGCCCCATAAGGTCGATCGCCACGTGGTTCCCCCCGTAAACCATTGTGTTGAATTCCTGGCGTATTCATCCATCACGATGGGCTAACTGACCCGACCTCTCATTCTCACCTATCCTCCCTGACTGGTGCCCCGCCGGTGTATACCGTTAGCGCAGGCGGGGTTATCATTCCATAATCAACCATAAGAAAGAAATCACTAAGCTCAGTATTAAAACAATTTGACATTTTAATATGGAATACTTTTCAATTCAATTAAAAATCTAAAGCGAGATTTTAAATTTATCGGTAAGTGAGATTCCTAGTAATTTATAAGTTTTGTATAGATACAAGTTTAAGAACACTTTCACAGGATAGACAGGAATTTTGAAAGTGTTGCAAAGCCTGTTCGACGACCTTCACGGAAAGTAGCTGGCATATGTATGTGAAAAGGTCGATCAATTCGCACCTACATAAGCATTATGCTCCACACGTAATGACGCGTAATTATGCTATCTATGTTTTTTTTATACAACTTAGAATGGCAAACAAGCTGATGGCCCACCTGATAAAAAGTGGTAGCCGTCGCCTATAGACATGAGCAATACCATGGACATAACAGAGTATACTGTTTCGCCCATGCGTTGCCATTCCTGAGGACTCAGGTGTTATTCCTCTGTACCCTGTAAATTCATGCCATATCCCACCTTTCAAACCAAAACACAGTCATGCAAACACAACTGCTTTATGGTTGAAACACGAATGGACAGAGGTACCCAAGCAAACGACTTTTGTACAAAGTCTCCCTCTTGTATGTATATCTCAAACACATCTGGCAACCCTATTAAATGCTCCATGATGTCTATACTTTTATTCAAGTCATCAGATGACGGTTACTATTTTTCATCAGGTAAGCCGCTAACTTCTTTGTCATTTCCTGTTCCGTAATACATATAATTAAATTGGGAACCTGTCTAAAAATCGGTTAAAAAGTATAACAACATTTTCACACTAATGCTCTAAACGTTATTGCATTACAAAAGCACTTCCAATATTGCTATTCGAGTCACCGACCTTGACCTTGATATCAGATGAGGTTAGCAACATTTTTGTCTCGATTAGTATTGTATGGGTACTTACAAGTAGACTCGTGTATTAATAAAAAACTAGATCGCAATCCTATGAATAAAAAGACAGGGCCCAACTGACACTATTTACTTTATGAATACGGCAGTGCCGCTAAAATTACCCCTTTACCATTCAGACATTATCAGCTGATAGGGCTGTCACAAACATTTACAGAGCGTAATAAATTGACATCGATATAGCTAACTAACTACAAAGATAAATTATGTAATAAATTTGTTAACCCAAACGGGTTCGCGTTGTATTACAACTACTGAAAATTCTTCATTATGAACACTATTGCAATAAATAAATAAATTTAATATGTAATTATAAAATTATTTTCCACATGGGCCAAAATCCCTACAAAGATTATAATGTTAGTAAGGTAGTAAATCAGTAAATAAGACCGGCAACGCACAAGCAACTCTTCTCGTGTTGCCTTTACGGGCGTCGGTAGCCGCTTTCCATCAGGTGTACCGTCTGCTTGTTTGTCTCCCTAACAATAACAAAAAATGCCTCCTACAAATCTCTTATCGAGATAAAAACTATGAGAGACACTCAAATTGTACCAAATAACTTCTATTACAGATTTTCATTAAATTAATCAGTTAAGTATTTTCGGAAATTAGAGATTTCAATATGTTTAGATGACGAATTAAAAGTAAAAATTAGTCATTTTCATATTTCAATAATAATTCTACAATGTGCAATTAATTAATTGTTTAGTTTAAATATTAAACTATTTTAAACTAAACAATTGTTAGTATAGTAGTTTAAATATTTAGGTCGGGTATTTTTCTTGTATAATATTATACATAATGAGAATGTCGGTGTGTCCGTCACTTAGTCATCGGTCCGCGGCCGTGCCCAGCCAACAAGCGTAACAGTTAGACACGCGAACATCTATGATTACATACATATTAGGTATTATTATAGCAAAATCACATGAAATGTGTTAATTCCAGCGGATTTAGGTATATTTTCCTCTACAAAAAATAATAAACAAACAATAAACGAAATGTTTTGTAAATATATATATATATATATATATATATATATATATATATATATATATATATATATATATATATATATATATATATATAATGCCTGTTACCTGCAGCTTTGTATTTAATATCGTCTTTTATAGGGTTTTTAATCATTTAATAGGGTTGCCATATGTGTTTTTTATCTAAATATCAAATATTTTTATCTCTAAATCTTTTACCCTATTTTGTCTTGGACCCTATCACAAACTTGTGTCCATTTTCACTACGTTTTACCGTTAACACGGAGCTAACGACAATATAAGGCTAAGGCCCAGGGGGGAGGGATTGTTAGTAATGCAGACCATTAGTCCCATATACCCTATCAGGTCGATCTCAACCTAGACCACTCTGGAAAACATCGTGCTGAATTCCTAGTGTACTCATCACGATGGGCAAACTGACCTGCTTTCGTCTTCACCTATCATCCTTCACTGGTACACAGCCAGCGTATACCGATAGCGCAGGCGATGTTACCATTTCATTCTCATCCATTAAAAAAAATGCCACGGCTCTTCCTTACTTTTTGCTTATCTTACCTTAATATATAATTGTATTTATACGGTTTACAAGTACCAAAACTGTCAAACAAATTACTCATAAAATTTCTTTTAGCCCATGTCACTATTCTCCAAAATTTGCGTACAGAAAAAAAATTACGAAATTTTCATAAATCCTTTCTAAACGGATGTCATGTCTGTTGTTTTGTTAGTTTTTATTAAATCAGACTAGTTTGACACAAAATTCATATGGAATTAACCGTGTAAAAGAATAATAATTATCAAAATTGATTCAGAAAGTACGTAGTTATCGCACAGCGTGTGCATAAAAAAGTTCAGTCGAATTGCGAACCTGCTCCTCGTGGGAATTCCTTAACAATGTTTTCTCCGTGGATCTCGGTAAGGAATGCATAAAATTATACGACCGTATTATGCTAATTCTCATCTCGAGAGATATAATTTCTCATCGCATTGTAAGATATTTAATCTATGTTCTCTTATATACAAATGTTTGTACTTTTTAATCCTTACTAATATTATTGTTATTGACTTCATTCTCAGCTAATTTGCCGGTTTTCTCAGACAACCCGTCCCAAAAACCTTTGGAAAAAAGAAAGCAGAGATCTCAACCCCTTTTAATGCGTGTGTGTATGCAAATATGCATACACATACCATATATATTACTACATATTATTTTTATGCTTCATAGCTCTATACGTGTGTGTGCGTGTCTGTAGTGGTGTGATGTGGTGCATCTTGTAAGTTTAGACTTTGTAGTTTAGTAATCCTTACTAATATTATAAATGTAAAAGTATGTATATTTGTTATTACATAGCGCCTTAAAAACTTAACTAATTACTATGGAAACTGGTATATATGTATGTACTAATATTATTATTTTAGCTGTTAATTGTCCACATAAGTCTTCCCTATAAGGGAAGTTGTTCCAGTAGTTGCCACGCTTGGCAGGCGGGTTGGCAATCGTAATTAGGCTTTTAGAGATGTTTTAAGAGGGCCGCTGCTGCCCATCCCTCGCCCTCCATTAGTCGCTTCTTACGACACCCACGGGAAAGGAAGGGGTGGCCCATTCTACACGCACACACGGCGTTATGTATGTATTACATTATGTCTATAAACATATATAACGCGAAATTAACGAACTCACAGTGTTTGCTATTTTCGACAATTGTTACAACTTCATCCGGAAGTCTTCTTCAGGAGGCGTACGGTGCTTTGCGTCATAGCGTCGCTGTTCATTTACCGTTATATTTATTTACTTAAACTCAATGCAAAATTATATAAGTGTACATATGGTGGACTTAAAATCTAATGGTGTTCTCTACCAGTCAACCATAAGGCAAGCTAGAAAATTAAGTAGGCGGTGCATTTATTACTAAAATAAGTACAAATATTGTTACTACATACTTACATACGTATGTGTATGTATACATATATATATATATTTACGAGAAAAAGACAATGATTTAAAAATGTGTTACAAGTATATATGTATATAGACATCGTATTAAAAATTAACATAAATTTTTAACAATAATAATGTACTCTATCAGAGAAAGAAGGGTATGGGTTATTTTTTATCCCGGTTACGTGAACGCAGTTGCGGGTAAAAGCTAGTGAATGATAAAGTAATTGTAACCTTGCCTCTAGTATATTATTATATTATCTATGACCATACACTGTCCATACATCATTGTATGTATGTACATCAGTATAAACTGGCGGGCATCGTGAGAACAAAAGCAGGTCAGTAGGCCCATAATGACGAATTCGTTGGGAATTATCCGTAGTGGGGTTACGGGGAGTGGCCAGGAAGTCGACAGGGAATATTTCTAGCAACGGGACCATCTGTCCCTTTATAAACATACCTTTCTCCTCGAAAAACACGCATTGTAATATTCGCATACTAGCTTTAATCCGCGTTCATTGACCCGAATAAAAAGTAGCCTATATCTTCTTCGTTCTACATAGTACGTTCATACCAAATTTCATAGTGATTGGTTAAACCGTTAATATATGAAATGAAATGAAATGAAATTTATTTGCTAGAAACATTGTAGAAAAGGTGTTGCATTTGTGAAGTTTATAAGATGTCCATTATGTTTCGCCACATCAAATGGCATGCAAATATTAATTATTGAATTTATCCATTGGCCATTTTATACAGGTACATTATATATTTAATTTTCAATTATTTACTACATTATACAATGAATCACTACTAGTACCAAGTGCACACTTTGGTCATGCATTACAAATAGTCAATAAGGCTACTATAAATAATAAAATGATAAAAATATCAAATAAAATTAAAATTACAATTTAAATTTCAAACTAAGTCAATGTCACAGCATTTATAGCTTACAAAAACTTATTTTTATACTATAAGATTCAGTTTGAAGTGTGGGATATGGCAGTGAATTTACAGGGTACAAAGGAACAACACCCGAGTCCTCGGAAATGGCAACGCAAGGGAGGTATCATGGGCGAAACAGTATACTCTGTTATGTGCATGGTACTGCTCATATTTATAGGCGACGGTTATCACTTTCCTTTAGGTGAGCCGTCAGTTTGTTTGCCATTCTTAGTTGCATTAATACATTTATAATTTTAGTTAGGATTGTTTTTATATGAATATTATTGATATACTATACGCGTTATAACGTGGTATGAGTGACGAGTTAATAAAATCATATTTTTGTTTTTTATTTTTATACCACAGTACTTTTTTAATTACAACTGAACATTTTTCCTAAAACAGTCTCTTATATAAATTTAAAAAAGCATGTTCTATAAAAAAAAAAGTTGTAGTCAAATGAGTAATTTTAATTCCAAAATTAAACTACTGAACCGACTTTGATAAAATTTATATTCGACTGATCTGAAGGTATATCCCTTCACATAAAAAAAAATACTTTCCAAATCGATTAACAACTGATGGAGTTATGAGGTAACAAACATAAAAATGATAAAACCGAATTATGAATTTCCTTTTTGAAGTCGTATGAAAATATAACTGAATTTAGAAACTCCTTCTTTTGAAGTCGCAATTTAACCCTTTCCACTCCAATGTCGACTGTCACTCGACATTGATTTTGTACCATACCAAAAGGGTTTATAAAGATTAGAATTAAGAATTATAATATAGTATCCTGTAATTACTCATAAAATAAAGTTTATCATATCAGAAAAAATCAATTTTATTTACAAAATACGAAAAATCCCCTTAAAGTTAAAAAACGCAATTTTAGCGTGGAGCTGGTGGAATACAAAGAAAAAAAAGGCTTGGAGTGGAAAGGGTTAAGTCTGCACACAATGAATTTATTTAATTTGCTAATGTATTAACTTTACAAAAGTGAAATTAAATCAAAATTGTATTTTAAATAGATTTTCATTAGCACAGACAGCAAGACAGATATAAGTACTTAAAATTCAAATGACAGTTTCTATTTTATAAGAATAATTCCTTTTTATTTGTTTTATCTTGCACCAAAGTAGTTGAAGTACACATATTAATATAATTTTCAGTTCGTTTCAATAGTACTTAATGAAAATGTATGAATGAATGAGTATATTTTTTTGCATTATACAATATAGGAAATAAGCAATGCAATTTACAAGCACAACGATATAAATGTATAAGTACAGTAAGGCGGTCTTATTACTGAGCGTAATCTTTTCAAGACAACCTTAAGGTAATGGACTAATTGTTGTATAAGTAGGTATGATAGTACTGTAAAATTAAGAAAGAATCTTTTCCAAATTAAAAATATATAAATAATGCAAACGTAACAAAGTTTTGTTGAAATTGTCACAGAAAAACTATTTGAATGCAATTAAATAAAATTGTAGCATTCAATAAATTATATTGTTAGAGGTTTTGTAAGCACACACACACACGCACACGCAGACGCACACACACACACACACACACACACACACACACACACACACACATATATATATACACATTTTTTTTAATATAATAACTAGCGGTTTAACTTACGTGTAATAAGATCGAGAAAATTCGACTAGTTTCGAGATCTTTTGCTTATACCTAGTACAATATAATATTATCTATGTTTATACTAATAACCATACATTGCATGCAATAAGCAATAACAATTTATTAATTACTCTTCTCCATCCAAAGATTGCCTGGAAGAGATCGCTCGTAGCGATAAGACCGCCCATTGTTTTCTTAGTGTAATATTTTCTTATAATTGTTTGTATTTATAATAAATTTACTATTGTAATCTTATGGAGGAAACAATAAAGAGTATCTATCTATTTATCTAATAAATCTGCTAACTCAAACAAGCCAAGAACGTTTTGTTTTCATTTTTTATTTGTTAAAGATCTTTAATGCGGCTAATTATACTATAATTGGGTGTTACATCAGTGATAATTACATTTGAATTCAGCAAATTTATTTGTTTACTTTCAATGTCTGTTAATGTCTGTAAGTATACTCGTATGTGGTTACGTCATAATTTTTTTTATGAATTTTAAACGTTTTCATGTGAGTTTAAATTATAGGGCAATATTAGTTCAATAAAAAATAAGTTAGAAGCATTAATATGATAAGAAAATTAATATCGTATTTAATCTCGATTTTTAAAAAATCTAATAGTTTTTTTTTTTTAATAATATGTAATGTATGTTACTCGGTGATAATGTAGCTTTCTCTACAAGTAAAGGAATTTTCAAAATTAGTTGTTATTTTTTCTAGCTTTGATGATTTTATTTTTTGTATATTTGTATATAATGTATCCATTATATATAAACATACAAAAAATAAAATAATTTCTTTTTTTAATATTAGTATAGAAAAAATATGACTACTGTATTGGTATCCTATTAAGGTATATAATGGATATCATAATAAGAGATATGTCAATTATTTAAAAAAAATATTTTTCGCATTCATTTCAGTTCGCTATCAGATCTATTTTTAAATAAAAATGAAGCAGTAGTATACAATTGTTTAAGTTATTTTTTTTAAATCGACAAATAATACAAACGATGCCATATTTCAATACCAATGCTTTCAAAAAAAGTAATGCCTGACAATATGCTATTTTTTTTATATTCTTGTGAAATGCGTTTTCATTCCTTTTATGTATTGAATTTTTATGACGTGGCTCGTGTAAATTTGACCAACGCAAAAGTTTTCGCTATTTCGGCGCCGGAATAATTCGACCTTATGCCAACCATACTATTTCACATCGCGCACAACGTCCTGAACTCATCATAGGGGCCATCTAGGGTTGTCGACAATATTTAAAAAGCACCCAAGTATTCGTAAGAATAAAAACAAGTGAATTATAAATTTTCGCAGTATAAGTGCCGAATGGTTAACACTAAGCTCCGAGCAACTAATAACTTGCCTAAAGATGCTTCGTTTAGAGGTGAATCACGTGTCGCAAAACGTGAGTGAACAAAATGGCAGGCGGGGATTGACGGTAAAATAATTATGAATTTGTTTATATAGATTTACTCGAATAATCAGTAAGCTAAGGTGACCATACAAATTAAATAGCACGGAATCGTACCTTATGGGAGTCTATGGAAAAGGCCATAAACTATGATGAAGGCTAAAGCTAAAATGATATTTATGACACAAAAATAGTCGCAGTATTAGGAATAATTGATTCATACGAACCACACGAAGACAGTTTATTATTTCACTGATTTTTCATGAAATATCTTTATTTAATAAATGGTATTTATACAATAGTGTACGTCAAGAGTGTACGATTGAAGAGAGAGAGATACAATATTTATTATACATATGGTCTGTCCTTCTTTTTCGGACGTTATTAGTAGCCATTGTATATTATCTATACAAAATTTCATAACTTTTTAAATTATGTTAGAAACTAACTTCAATCATTAATCAAACACTTGAATGAGAATACTTTAATTTTGTAATAAACGAGCATATTATGCTACATTTTTTTTATTAATTAATGAAAAAAGCATATTCATTTTCATTTTATTGTCAACCCTAATCCTGCAGCACGATCCACTACGCAATCAGAAGAGAAACAGTCCCGACGTAGATAAAATTTACGAAACTGGAAACTCGCAATGCCAAACAAAGCTGACTGTGCAACTGTTACCAAGTAAGTACTTTTACTTTTTTTTTCTTAGTCTACACTAATTGCCAGTATCTGGTATTTTGTTATGTAAACTCCTTTAATTTGGGGGGAAAGGGATTGTTAGTAATGGAGACTGAGAATCCCATTGCTAGCAATATACCGCGAGCAGGGCGACCTCCTCGCGGTCCTCTCTTGAAACTATCATGGTTAATTCCAGATGAATTCATCATGATAGGCTAACTGGTCTGTTTTCATTTTCATCAATCACCCTTCACTGGTGCTCCGCCAGCGCAGTTAGCGCAGGCGGGGTTACCATACCATTTTCACTCATCAAAAAAAAACTTTTAATTCCCTTTGCAAAATTAGGGGCGTCAAAATTTAAATTCTTTATTTGGGTAACTGTGTGTGGCATCATAGTTTTCAAACGGATGGACCTACATCCAATTTGTTTTTCTTTTTATTTGAAGAATAATTGAAACATGTTTTAAGGTCTCAATAGACATATTTATAGGTTGAAAATAGTGGAGATTAAACTATCTATATTGGTTAGCACCAGAGATACATACCTATCATTTTAAATATTACAACTAAAACCTCGAGTTTGGAAAATAATGGTTTATTTAACAAACATACATATTAATTCATTGATATATCCAAAATTGAATAAAAACAGATTATTATAGGGGGAGGGGGGAGGGGTAATTTATGGTAAAAAAAATTATTAAATTTAAGGGGTAATTAATGGTAAAAAAAATTATTAAATACTTTAATAATTTTTTTTTACCATAAATTTTCAGCGTTGTCCTTACTATTTATCGTAGATTTTTATGTCTTTGATTTATACAAAGTAATAAATTTAAAATTTTTGTATTATCGATTTTTTACTAATCTATACCTATATTGTTGATATTCTAAATAAATCTATTTTTTTAAGAACCAAGTACGGTGTTGTTGTTACGTTTCTACCTAACAATAGTGTATGTACTTTAATAAAAAAGAAAAAACATAAAAGAAATAACACAATCCGTAATTCACTGTTTCGCAAGTAAACACAGACACAGGTAAAGAAACTTTTTCCAAATCACAAACACTGGCCGGTTACGACGGTTAAAAATAAAAATGTAAAAATCTTAAAAACAAAACATTAGAGTAAAACACTGTTTCCAGCCAGTTCGAAATTAATTTGTTTACTTTAAAACGGAGTTTTGTTTGTTTAATTCACAATGTGGTGAGGTCACTTTTTTTAAGACGTAAACGCGTGCACTCCTTACGTACAGAGTTTAACTACTGATTCATTGAGGTTATGTTGGCTAATGCATACTGTACTGTAGATTATGGAGGGTAAACCGGCGTGACGTGAGAATCATTATTTAAATAGGTATCTACTATAGACGTGTAATTAATATGTTTCATTTATGTGTTAAGTTTGATTTTGTATTATTCTTTGAAAGTGATTTAAAATTCTTACAGCTTATTTTGTATACACCTCAACTATATTCGTAATTTCGTAGGTCGTTACTAATCATATCGCGCTAGTATAGGTAGTACCCATCTACTAGTACATATTGTTATACTTAGTACTTTGAATAACAGTTGGAAAGCATACCTACTTACGTTAATTTCGTTTTGTATTCAGGTTTTCTTTTATTTAAAAAAAAAGTAAATCTAACGATAATATAACAAAAAAAAAACTGGATTCAATATTTATTTAATGATAAACAAATATATACCTACATTAACTTGCTCAAATAGTATAAAAACAAAGTATTATTAGAATTATGTACTGGTTATACATATATAGGTAAGTACTTTATTATCAACATAACCTTGTAGTTCAATAATTATGACATAATGTATAACATATAACTAACAATACCTTACATAATTTGTATTGAAGAAGTAAGAATACAGAATAACTACTACTTTTCTTTTTAGGATATCCTAAGAGGTGTCTAAGAGCATCAATCGTCAGTACAAACAGAAAACCAGCAATAAAACTTTATACCAAGCCATTTGGTCGACTTAGAAATAGTTGATTAGAATCACCAATTTATAGAGGAGACCTCTACCTAGCAGTGAGACATTAATGAGCTATTTATCTTACCTGTTCTTTGTCTTCTTGCGACTTTGGCCAAAGCGTGACATTCAAAACGATCTCGCCCATATCCTGATGGGGCTTGTTCTGATCCCGAAGGCACAGCACCAGGTCTTGAGAACGGCCCAGCTCTAACGCGGTCAGGTCTATTTGGCAGGAACCCATGAAATCGTCTTGAAGACCCCAGTCGTAATCGAATACCTGTAAAAGATAAAACCTTTTTATACTGTTTTCAACAAAGCAAGTACATTTTGCTTTAGAATAAAGAAAATTTAATCGTGAACACACACCCAGACACACGCTCACATGTACAGGCAACCATGCACACTCATACTTACACATGTACACAGATCCACGTACACGCACACGCACACATACACTTGCATTCACTCTCACACAGACACACACACACACACATGCACAGTCGCACTTACATACACAAAACCAATAATAAACGCGAGATATTTGAAATCTATACAATTTTGCTTCGCAACATGTAATTTTTACTCCGTAAAGAAAAACAGCTACAATTTCACAAAACTAATACGAGACCACGGGTACACGTCACAACTACTAGTAAAACCCTTTAGTAAGGGGAGGAACTATATTTAGCAGTGAACAGTCAAAAGATGATATGATGTATATGAGGACCAATTTGGAAATAAACTCCATCAGTATAAAATCAGCGATACAGTTTAAAAAAAAAATCAGGTAGAAATCACCTATATTAAAAACCTTATTCTTTTATAAGTTGCTTTATAAAACGAATGAATATCTGTCTATTTTTTCTTTGTATTACAAATTCCTGTGATAAATTTAACAGTTTCAATTGTAACCTATAAAACCTTTAAAACTAGGCCTTGTACAAACTCCCTTTTAAATTGGTTAATGAATGGGGCACTCGAAAAGATTAAATGGCATTCGGATACAGGAAATTTAGTGTTGCCCAATGAATGGATATAACAGTCGATTATGTACTCGACTTTAATTATAGTATATTTCAATTGAATTTAATAAAAATGTAAACAAAGAAATAATTGACCCGATCATAAGACAGCATTCTGCTGTCCATGTAGTACAAATAAAAAAAAAAAAATAATTGATTAAATGTTTTTGTGATAATTTTGACAGAACTTAGATACAACTAGATAACATGGATAGCAAGCACTGAAACTACTCTTAACGACACATAACTTTGTTTTGAAGTTTCTAGCCACATAATCCAAATTATCAATACATACAACCAACCATCAATGTAGCTATAATTGGATCAATTATAATCATTCGTTGTATACACGTATATATAATATTATATACATAATCGATCAAATTACTTAACTCTTCATACGAAATTGTCGATTCCGAGATGCCTCTAAATATATCTTTAAAATTAGGGTTTTAGTTTGATACATATTATAGCGAAATCATCATTTTGAGGATCAATATGATCTAAATTTCTAATAGATTTAAGTTAATATCATTATAAATTTACTTTATGATAAAGGTTCTTAAAAAAGTTGCAAAATTATCAAATTAAAATATTAGAGATGGATTTAGAATAATGGGGCCTTAGAATCGAGTCCATTATCGATTTATTGATAATCGACAAGTAGACAGCACTAGCGAGGATGGGACACATTTGGTTTGAAGACACTATGTAACACTCCAAATGTCACGCCACAAATAAACTCGACATTTCGATCTAATTATCAGTTCATTTATGTACGAATAAATTTAATGTAAAACTATAGTTATATTTTATATCTAATATCAGAATTTGGATGTAATGACTTTGATAGATGAAAAAATAAGTAGTAAATAATTATAAATAATCATGAGCCTTGACTGAGAAAATTATAATAAAAATCTATTATATCTATGTAATAATTTTATCCAAATTTGTTCACCTATAAAGAGTACTGAAAACTCCTGTTTGAAATTGTTTAAATATATAAATATTCTTATCTTAAAGTATCTTTTTTTTTAAAGAATTTTTTTTATACCACGAAGGTGGCAAAGAAAACAGTCCGTCTGATGGTAAACGGTCACTGTAGCCTATATACGCCTGCAATACTAGGGGTGTCACCTGGGCGTTGCCGACCCTGAATAACCCTTTGAAGAACCGCATACTGTAATCTTTAGGGAAAACCTCGGCAGGGAGCTTATTCTACATCCTGAGCATTCCCGGGAGAAAATTCCTTTAAAACCGCACTGTACGCGACTATTTACATTCAAGCATGTGAGCATGAATTCCCTGTCGATGACGAGCGGTGCGATGATAAAAGGTGGCTGTGGGCATCATTTCAAACAATTCCTCAGAACACAATCCGTTACACAAGCGGTAGAACAAAGGGAGGTAAAGTCGTCTTAGGCTAGAGCTTAATACCGCCTGTGTTGGATCTTGCTTGAGAGTGTCATCAAACAACTTGGTGGCCCACTTGATGGAAAGTAGCAATCGTTACCTATAGACATAGAGCACACCATGAACATTGCAAGATTTACTCTAACGCCTATGATATCCTTTATACGTTGTCATTTTTGAGGGTTTATATATATGAACAAGTATACATTATAAAAACCTGTTAAAAAACGAACTTACCTTCAACTGTACAGGTTGAAACGGATCCTCAATGGGCACAGTAAAGCATTCATCCCAAACGGGATTAAGGTCTCTGTACACGATCCTTGATTTATGCAGCAAACGACCTCCAACTTTGAACTTCACGTAGGGATCGCTGGTGCCTGACAACAAACCTGGTTTTGGACCCCACCAAACATTTAAGTTAGAAGAGGAAGAAGCAAACATAAAGTAAGAAAGTAACACTACAAATTATACAGCTATAGATGTCTAGGTCTCTTTCTCTCGCCTCAAATTCGATTTTTTTTTTTATTCCCTATTACCATAGAGTACTTATTCAAACAACTTTATCTGCTTTAAATATTTGTTCTTAATTACTGAAGCTACAATTTTAACGATTTAATCTGTTCTATGTATAATTAATTCTGTTTGAATATAGATAACTACTAAATCCCTTTCTTTGACTTTATCTACATAACAAATTAGATTTGTACCTGTTTAAACTTTTTTTTTTAAATCGAAACTACTAGGCGTAAGAACAAAATGTACCTAACGCTTTTTCTGTTAAAATAGTGATGTTACAATCTTTTATTCGAATTGAGAATAATCTTTGATATTTTGTTCTCAGATATAGTGGAATATATACATATATAAGTGTATATATATGTAACTTTAACAAATATAGTTAATTACATACGGCATAACCAATTAAATACCTGTGTTATGATTATATTATAATATTTATATCAATATGTTTGTACCTTATTATTATTTTGACCATATTAAGTACAACAGAAAAGGCGTAGAATTAATTACATACTTTTTTAATTGTATGTAATAATGTAAAAGATTTGAATTGTACATGAATGTACATATAAAATAAATATGTTTTTATATAAAATATTATATTTTAAATGTATGTATTATAATTTATTCGATATACTTTAAAGCAGAAGCGCTAGTATGCAAGAGAAACAAAATATAACATGCAAATTATAAAGATAAATATTCAATAAAAAGTATTTTAATTAATTATAAAAAAAAAAGTGTTGATCATGTGTGAGTGAAGTGATGTGAGTGAAATGATTTCTCTTTTTAAATTTATAATATTATATATTTATTTATATACGTAGCAAAATATTAGTGTACAAAGTAAACTATAATTATGTATAGCTTAAAAGTAAAGCACGGTGACATATAATCAGTTGGTGATTTTAATATACGTAAGTACATAATTTACACTGATGGTGCTTTATTTATTTTCGAAGCAATAAGCCTAAAGTTCACGCTTAGTTAAATGACCACAAAGTTATCATTACGTCAAATAACTAGGTAGACGTGGAGGTACTTTTACCATACTTTTATTTTCTTTTATTTAGTTATTATATTTTTGCCCGCTTCTTCGTGCCTACGGATTTCAGAAGTAGGAATGAAATAAATCATTTCTAGATAGTGTATCAGAACAAAACATATATTATTAAGTTCCAACTTCAGAAACATAATATTAAAAACCGCATTCAATTTGGTGTGGTTTTGCGTGATACCAGAACAAACATTCAGGTTGATAGATTTTCAGTGATTTATTATCGGTAGTAATAAAAAGAATTAAATTCCTAGCGTTTTTAAAATTTATTATGAGGCTTTTAGATGTTATTTATTCTTATACTACCATCTATATTGTCTTATTATTTTTTAACTTAGAAAAAATACATATATCTATTGAAGTGAACTTAGATTTAAACAATTTTATTATTTTTTTTTTATTATTTTGTCTCATTTTATTGCCCATTCGGAACTCAATTTCAATTAAGATAGCCAGTTATAAAAATTGCCACAATATGCCATAAATACCTGCAAAATTATATATTATTTTATAGATTTTATGAATGACTTTTTTTGCTTTTCAGTGCTGCAATAGCGTTTTATTGTGTGTTCAGTGTTTGTAGGTGCGTGTAATCATCTATGTCATAGATTCTATGACATATAACCAAACTCACCGTTCTTGTCCATAGCTACTAAATTTTGGCCTCTCTTCAAATGTATTCTAAATTGGAAGAACGCATGTTGCCTGAGTTGTTGCTCCCTAAGTTTCTGACCTTCGTCTGGTTCCTGGAATAAAATGAGACGTTATTCACACAAATACTCAAAGATATATAAAAAGAATATTCATTATTTAGAAAACGGCAAGAAAAAACATAGGTAACATAATTAATCAATCCGAGTGATGGAGGTAGCCTCGCCTCCTGTCACGTTAGATTCAGATAATTATGCTTTCAAGAAGAATCGCGGAAAGTCGACTGAACAGGGTATGCTGCTAGCAATGGAACTGGTAGTTGTAGGTTATGAATGTACCTATTTATTTTTATTTATCAAGAAAACCCTACAGCCAGCGTCTACCCACGAGACGATCTATGACAATGAAGCAAGACATATTTCAAAGGATCTTTATGTTTCTGTACTTACTTCGTTAGAGGCCTGGAGAAAATATATTAGAAATTATAAATATATAAAATAAAATATAAATAAATATATGTAGATAGGTAGTCATAATTTAGTGTGAATGACAAGTCACTAAATTATATTAAATTTAAATGTACGTATTCAACAAATGATGAAGTGATGAAGTATCAATGCAATTCTTCAATTCTTTTAAAGAAAAAATTGCCCTAATGTCAAAGGTTAACCAGTAGGTACATATTTAATTTCGATTAGCGCCTAAAAATTTTTCGTGAGCAAAATCTAAGCAGCAACTATTGATTTTGCTATGTAACAGGCGTTCTTAAAGTTATAACGGCACGCCTTCGGCTTTTATATTTAGGCTGTTAAAGCAACTTCCTCGAACCTAAAACTCTAAATTTACTAAACTTTTGTTGAGATTAGAACTTCAACAATGATCACATTTATTCCGTGTGTTGAGTATATGTAGATTCTTAGGTAGATACATATATACCCAGTTAATGTAGATACATAAGTATTGTTAAAGATGGCGTCTTTTCTAAGAACCGCCATTTAAGATAATACCGTATTTACCTATCTTTGCCGAGACTACAATGGCTGTGTAGGTTTCATTATGGATGTCGCAAGCTTAAATCCCTGTTAGAAACAGATTGAACTTTGCAACTTTTCGATTAGAAATGTGTCATATCTAAGTATGACAATTTTCGTCTTTTTTATGGAACTTGGGATGACAAACGAGCTGATGTCTTTTTTTTAAATGGATTCTAAAAAGAAGAAAGTTTTCAATTTCATTGTATTTTTATAAACAGTTTTAGAAATTTCTTTCTTTGTATGAAAGGATATACTTTCAGATTGGTGCCATAGAAATTTTATCAAACTCGATTCGATAGTTTGATTTTTAAATGAAAATAACTTAATTTTAGCTAAAATTAAAGTCTGCTCTTTTGTGGACCAATAACTACTTTTAAAATAGTTACAATTATTAGCTTAGGAGTATTGTTAAATCCATAATCACAAATTTAGTCTACCAATTATTTTTAATTTATTGAATTTCTTATTAGGGCAACCAACAAGACACTCAGTATGATTACAAATCAAGCAAATAGTTCAGGTATGTCAGTGTTAACTTAATGACTGGTTACCACGACATACATTTTATTTTTTAGAAGATTTTTTCTACAAGAAAAACCAAATCTTTATTTTAGTCAAAATAACATAAAAAGAATAAAATTTATTTAGACTTTATTATTATTCACAATTCTAGTTTGTAAATATGTAATGTCATTTAAAGGTGAGTCTGTTCGTTACGTCTTCGCTAATTGTCATTAAATTTAATACATTATTTAGTAGTTGTTATTAAAGGGGAGTATTTCAATCGAAGCATTTGGCATTCCATTGTCTACCTATCCTAATTGGAGACAGACGTGACAGATATGTATGTATGTATTTGGAATGAATAATTAACTATTTTTTGTTTTTGTTAATTAGTTTATTCTAGGTACTCTAGCGAAGTCGCGGATAAAAACTGGCATGGTAATAATGAAGTCCTTATAGTGTCTAATCAAATAAATTTTGAATATTTATAATATTATATATAGTTATTGAATTTTTATGATATTTAAAAAAAGGCAGTAAAATTAGTAGATGATTATCGGCAAAAGTGCTTATGAGCCGTTAAACAGTACAAGGTGCAATGTAACTTTTATTCTGTTTTTAAATTCGTTTCATGCTTTTTTTTTATAACACAAAAATACCAAAAAAGCATATAGTCCGTCTGATTATAAACGGCCATTGTAGCCTATGAACGCCTGCAACACTAGGATTACTTTCCTCTAAAATCAGATATAATAAAGAAAGTATGTACTAAGAAAAAAATTTTCTGTACTGTAATTGCAATCAACAGCTTTACTCAGTCAAAAAGGAAATAGCTAGCGCCTCGTCTTTTTAAAATCACTTAGGAAGCACTTTGCTTCCTCTCGCTCGCCCCTTCAATGTTACATGGCCGTCAATTCCTTATTTCTGCCCTCGAAATTAATACACTTACTATTCTTGCTGACTCTGACATCTACAAGTACCTATTTCATCATAGAATGATATAATAATAGTCTTATAGATTTTTTTTATACAACTTAGAATGGCACACAAGCTGACGGCCCACCTGATGGAAAGTGGTAAGTATACCCTGTTATGTCCATGGTACTGCTCATGTCTATAGGCGACGGTTACTAATTTCCATTAGGTGGTCCGTCAGCTTGTTTGCCATTCTAAGTTGTATAAAAAAAAGATAGAAGGACAAATTTGTATTTTATATTAGCTTTAATACACATTTTTAGGTATCTTGATAACCGAAGTAACACAACTATTATTGTAATATTCGTAGAGATATCTGATTTTATTAACATAATATATAACCTATGTTACTCACTCATAGTGTAGCTTTCTATAGGCGAAAGAATTTACAAAATCGGTCGAGTTCTTTTTGAGTTTATCCATTATAAAAAAATAATCATTTTTTCCTCTTTAAAATATTATTATATAGATAAACAAGTTAATTATTAATGATGATGAGATTTTTCAAAAATATGGATAAAAACGGAATGGTATCTTTGCCTGCGATATATTGGCGGAGTATTAGCGAGTGATGAGAGGTGAGGGTAAAGCTGACTTCAACCTAGATTAGTGATTAATTCGTGGATGTTAACCTAACAGGGTATATGTTACAAATAGACAAATATAGACCAATATTGAGTCGCTTCTTCAATACATATTCATCCCATCAGTCGTTAACTATAGACTCCCCATGAGGGGGGTTTTGCTAGTTGTCACTTTTGGCAAGCGGGTTGGCAACCACAGTTAGGATTTAGTGATGTTTTAATAGAGACACTGCTGTCATTAAGTTTCCTAAGTCGTCACTTACAACACCCATGGGAATGGAAAGGCTGGCCTATTCTATGTCGGTACCACATGGCAGTAATATATAAAAGTATAATTACAACCAAAACACCATTAAACAGTACAAACTAATACTATATAAACAGATTTTATAGAAATATCTGCACGGGTGTGCTGCAGAAATGCAAATTGGCTCATAGCTTAGTGCGGAATATTACTAACGGAGCAAAACACTGACTTTCAACTACAACTGTGAGAATGGGTACGAAATACTAGCAATATACTCAGACTAGCAATAGTGTTGCCAAATTTCATTACTAAAAATTTTTAAATGGGTATTAATGAAATGGTAACCTCACCTGTGCTATCGGTAAACTTTGGCAGGGCACCAGTGAAAGGTGAATATGAAAGCAGATTTCTTAGCCCATTGTGACGAATTCCACTGGAATTAACCACAATAGTTTTCAGGGGGAACCGTGTGGAGGTCGACCTCCACTATGTATTGCTAGTAATGGGGAAATTAGACCCCATTACTAACAATCTCTTTCACACTGACGATGAGATATGTCTATGAACATGTTACCAATTGGAGCAGCTCCGCAGGCGGCGGGCGCGGGTAATGCGCTGGTGTACCCGACGTGGACGGCGCTGGGTCGGTCGACACTTGTCTGCTATTTGATAGGTCTGCGGACAAAGGAATCATCGTCATCAGTCATTGTTTTCATCTTCATTACCATAATTACGTTAATAGTTCAATGCTGAATATGGGCCTCCCCTATAAAGTGGGATTTGCCAGTGCCACATTTAGCAGGCGGGCTGGCAACCGCAGTTAGACTTTTGGTGATGTTTTAAGAGAGACGCTGTTGCCTATCCCTCGACCGTTATCTCAGTCACTTCTCACGACAACCACAGAAAAAAAGGGATGGCCTATTCTATGCCAAGATCACATGGAACGGTCCGCATTATATAGAAATACTTCAATCATATTTTGGACAATGATAACTTAAAAATACCCATTTCAATTATACGTAATGTAGGACGGTAAAAATCCATTAGGCATTCAGTGTGAACGAAATGATTTTTCATCATTATTTGTGTGTATTTTAACCTCTCATTCTGGTCTGTTGGTGCTAATGCTAGATTGGAGCTTAAACAGGCTAGACTTGAAATCTGTTTTAAAATAGAATATAAACTATAGTATGAGGCAGTGGCGTAACTATACCATTTGGGGCCTGTGGCAAATTCTTTTGATGGGGCTCTATCAATAAAACAAAAAAAATATTTTCACGTAAAATAAAATACTCAGGTACAATGCAAAAAAAATCTGAGCTTGCGGCCTCTTGAGCCGGGGCCCTTTTGGGTCGGGGGTCCGTGGCGTTTTGCCAGCCCTGCCACCTTATTGCCACTGGTATGAGGTTCTTTAAAAAACGGATGAAGAGGTTTCATCAGGGCCGGTAATACATGCGTCCCTGATATTACATACGTTCGCATGCTACGGTAACCGCTTGCCATCAGATGGGCAACATGCTTGTTTGCCACCTCATTGTTATAAAAAAAAAAAAATACATTTTTGTGACTTTTGAGACAATCGAATTATCTTTAGGCTTACACATATTGTAAATACACTATCGGGACATAACGCGATAAAAATTTACCTGCAAATCTTTTAATTCGAATTAGAATCGATTGGTCAAATGGACGTTACTATTATATATATTTAATACTTGATTAGACGTATTCGGTGTGTTTCCGATTTGATCTCAAATCGATTGAGCTGGAAATCACCTCCCAGATTTAGCACAGCCGACGTCTATTCCATCATTTAGGTACATACTCGTATATAAAGATTATATAATATTGAACTTAATAGTAATAATATGGCGCTGAGTACTCTTGTGATAGCAATAAAACCCATATGTAGGTATATAATTTTTTTTTAATAAGTGAAAATGACATGTTAATTCTGCTTGCGCTATACTGGCGGGGTACCAATGAGAGGTGTTAGGTGAGGATGAAAAGACAGGTCAGTTCGTCCATCGTGACGAATTTAACGATAAATTAGTCACGATAATTTCCAGGTCCACCACGTGGAGGTCGACCTGATATATTGATAACAATGGTGACTAACCTCCCCATTACTAACAACGTATATAAATTAGTGGGAGTATAAACTAAAATATAGTAACTATATACCAAATACTTTGTGATTTAATTTTCTAACTAGCGATTCACTTGGCTTCATACGGGTAGATGGGTAGAACGATAAATTTAATACAGCCATATTACTCCTTGATACTTTATATTTATGTTCTAAAGGTAAAAGAATTTTTAAAATGGGTTAAGTATTTTTTGTTTATCCGTTACAAATAAACATACAAAAATCAAATCTTTTCTGTTCATAATATAAAATTAGTATAGACTAGTTGGATATACAAGTAAAGAAAATGTAACCTAATCTTTCTTTTACAGTACAAATATATGCAGATTTTTAAGTAATTTTTTTTTTTAAAGTGACGTATTGTATCGTTAAGAGAGTAAGTCTCTCTCTGGTAGACTTTGTACAAAAATTTTTTGCTTGGGCACTTCAGTCCGGATCGTGTTTTTACCGTGAAGCATGGCTGTGTTTCGATTTGAAGGGTGGAATATGGTAGTGAATTAACTGGGTACAGAGGAATAACACCTGAGTCCTCAGGAATGGCAACGCATGAAGGGGGGGAGGTATCATGAGCAAAACAATATACTCTGTTATGTCCATAGTACTGCTCATGTCTATAGGCGACGATTACCACTTTCCACCAGATTATCCGTCAACTTGTTTACCATTCTAAGTTGCAAAAAAAATATCGGTTATAGTTCAAATGTCTTAATATTGACATAATTATTGTTAAGTCGATTTCAATTTAAATTAATTCTTATATTTACGTTATGAAACTAACGACATGTGGTGGCGGTAGTCGCTTACCACTAGGTGAGCAACATGCTAGTTTGTCTCCCGTATTATAAAAAAAAAAGTGGAATAATAAATATTTTACAAAAAAAAAAAAATAAAGCAATTAAATCTTTTCGAAACCGTTTCTCTGTCCTATATATTTTAACTGTTAAATATGAACTAGTTCTAACTGATGTAATTATAGTATTTTGTAGGGCAAATAATATAGAATGTACTACTCCCAAGTTTCATACCCGCCAGCGTATACCGTTAGTGCAGGCGGGGTTACCATTACATTATCATCCATTAAAAAAAAAAAACTACTTCCAACTTTGAGGACCATTCAATAATTACTTCTACTTTGATAGCACTTCACTGTAACAAATGACAAACTAGTTTTGTGAATAGACAACTAAATAACTTGAATTAAGTTTCTTATTACTTGAGAGCACTGTTTGTAGGCAAGTATGTAAGTATAACATTTAAATACTAATAATAGATAATCCTTAATAATATTATAAATTAGTTCTTATCCCCGTGATCGGGATATGATTTTATTAATGATGATAATGGATAACGGATAATGGAATATATATATATATATATATATATATATATATATATATATATATATATATATATATATATATATATATATATATATATATGTATATATGTATATATATATATATATATATATATATATATATATATATATATATATACATTAGATACGTGTATACCAAATTTTATAGTGATTGGTTAAGAGGTAACAAATAAATGGACTCATTTTAACATTTATAATATTAATAAGGAAATAATTGTTTATTTCTTAAACACTATGAAATTTGGTATACACATATTATATGGGATGTAGAAGAACATAGGCTACATAACCATGTCAGGTCGACCTCCATGCGGTCTGCTCTGGTTACTTCTCATTATATTTACTGCGATGGACTAACTGGCTTAGCTTCATCTTAATGGTTTTTCTACTTGTGCTTTGTTATTATATACCATGGGCTCTATTCCATCTTTATCCATTAAAAAACAATAAATTTTCATCAATTTGAATAACTCACCATCTCTTTTTCGGAAAAGGCGCATCTTCCGCCACTTCCTGACGGCCGTCTTAAGTTTCTTCATCAGAACGCAATTCAAGAATGCACTCACAATTCTTCTCCGCCATATTGAACACATTTATCTATTACAGTCTATGGATTGATTGTCTATGGCCGTACCCATCACTATAAGCTAATTGACGTTTGTATAAATATAAAGCCGTCAGCGATTACCATAAAATTCGCATAATTGCCGCCTATCTAAAGCATCTTATACAGCTAGGAAGCTATAAAATCCTCGTCTGTGAAGTTAATGGGTTTAATCTTTTATCAGAGAGGTGGATTATTAAATTCGTTGTATCACAGGATGTCCCTTTAGAAAAAGCTACTGTTAAACAGTTTACATTTATATAAATAATATCACAATGTATTGTCAGTTGCTTCAAGACGCTTATCATTATAATATATTATATACGTATATTTGACAATTACAAGGTACCTTATTCTATTAATAAATTCTTAAATATAGTGTTTTTTACGTAGTAATCGAAATAGTAGATTTTGCATTAGATTCTTTTTCTATAATTACAGCGCCGAGCAATCGCCAAGTCATTATAATTATTGCAAAAATAAAGATGTCTATTATTGATAAAGTCATTACAAATGTTAGAAAAGGCTGATATTGAAAAAGCTTATATTTATTTTAATATAGTAATTTATTGAACCAACACTTTACAGCACACGACATTTTATGTGTACACTTGTTCATTTACAAAAAATGCAATAATTGCCACTTACAAAAAATATTTTTTATATAATAAAAAAAAAAGAAAAATTAACATTGCCAGAAAAAAATATATAATATATTGCGATATCACATCCCATACACATATCACTGTAATTGTTATCAAATATCCGTTGTTCCCTTGAATAACAGGATTTATATATGCTTTTTATCACAAACATTGGATTTATCATTAGAATTATTATAATACAGTATTTACGCTTTGTATACATTTATTTTTAAATGTAGATGGGAGAATAATTCAAACAAAGCCATTTTTCTAATGGGTTATGAAATGGTGACCCAGCCCTCCCTGCGCTATTGGTATACGCTAGCTGGACACCAGTGAAAGGTGAAAGGCGAAGTTAAAAGAGATGATAGGTGACAATGAAAGCAAGTCAGTTGGGCTATCGTGATGTATTCATAAATAATTAACAACGGTGGTTTCTAGGGGGAACCGCGTGGAGGTCGACTGAATCGAATATGGTATTTTGCTAACAATGGAACAGTTAGACTCCATTAATAACGATCACTTTCCGCTCAGTCTGTTATATTTGTCGACTGTTGCCGTTGTAAAGAACATAACACTCGACATGCTCATATTTCTTCGAGCATATGTATTAGAATTCAACATGACAGGAGCAGGGGGGAAGGGATTGTTAGTAATAAAACCCCCCTGGAAACCATCATGCTGAATCCCAGGTGTATTCATCACGATGGACTAAATGACTTGCCTTTCATTCTCATCTATCATACTTCACTGGTGCCCCGCCGGTGTATACCGTTAGCGTGGGCGGTGTATACCATTCCATTGTCACTACTATTTAGAAATAAGTTAAGTGTTTCGAAATTTAAATTAATACCTAAATTTTATTTTTGGACCATAGATAATATAATACTATTTGGACCGATTCGAAATCACAATATTTGCGATCTATAAGCCTGGGTGAAATACCTACTCACTTTTCGCGTTGCGCTTAAAAATGTCATCGTGAATTCATCTTAAAAAATTTGATCTATAAAATAAGTGCTATTTCGTCCTTGTTCTCGTCAGAATAGGAGATATTATTTGACATTGAACCGATGCCAGCACAATCAAGAGTGATCGAATAAATCTATTTGCCGTATCAATTTATAAAACCAAATAAATAGATATCCATTATTATACTATCTCTTTGACCGCTACTTCGTACACGTGGATTTTAGAAGTAAGTAAACCAATGATTCCACTTTCCATCATTTCTAGATGACGTGTGAAGATTTTTTTTTGACAACATATGGGGCAAACGAGCATTCGGCTCACCTGATGGTAAGTGACTACCGCCGCCCATGATCACCTACAACACCAGCGGCATTGCAGGTGTGCGACCGGCCTTTTAAAAAGGAATATACTAAACATACTATAATAAACATACATCAGTTCTTATTCAACCCTTAAATATTCAGGTATTTAAGGGTTGAATAAGGGTTTCAAATTTGATACCGAGGTTATAAATAGCATTGGGCGCCTACAATCGATTTTATTTTAATATTTGGCTGTTTACATGTCACCAAATGTTTTTTTCAAAATAAATATATAAAAATATCGTTTTGATTTTTTTTTTACTATTTTTTCCCATTAGTAAACACAGTAAAGGGTACACTTTTATATTTTTTAATTTGATTTAAAAAGTCAGGCTTTTAAGGGTTAAGTTGAACCTTCTAACCCACTCATACACACGATATATCTCCTTTGGGAAATACACTTTATATTTTGAGAAGATAAAAAACATCTTAAAATTCCTATCACCGATTGGAATTAGCAGCAAACTTTAAAAAAAATATGGCGAGCATAAAAAATCATAGTAAGGTCGTAGTGTCACAGGTTTTTCTACTTGAAAAAAAAACCGCCTTTCAATAATAATAATAATTTGAACCTTCAGGAAAATTAATGTGAAAAGCACACCCAATTTGGTGTAGTAGTTTTTGGGTAATTTCAAAACAAATATATGAACAGCCAGAAGAAAATTAAAAAAAATATTGTTTAGTTTTTATTACTCCATGTTTTTGTACCCCATGTACAGACATTATCTTGTTTCAATTTTATTTGTTACATTATAGTACCAATATTTCGCGCCAACTTCACACGGTTGTCTTTTAAATAATGTATAGCCCATATTACTTGCCAATAATGTAGTTTTCTATAAGTAAAATAAATTTTTTAATCACTTAAGTATTTTTTTAATTTAAGTATTTCTTTTTATTAGTTTAAAAAATACTAGTTTTGCGAGGAATCTGCTTAACTGTAGGTACTAGGCATCTATAGATGAACCCTAATTTTCTGTAATGAATCAATCCAGCCATTCAGCGAGGTAATGGTACCTTGAAAACGTTACCAAGTAAGTCTAACGTTTTACATAAAATCAATAAAATTTATCAAGTACAGTTTTTAGATACGTATAGAATACATTTTCAACCGACTTCAAAAAGGAGGACGTATTAAATACGGTAGTATATTTTTTAACTTTGTTACCTCATAACTTCGTCATTTGTAAATTGATTTGGAAAATTCTTTTTTATTCGAAAGGTAACGTACTTACAGATTGGTTCCATAAAATTTTTAACAAAATCGATGCCGTAGTTTAGTTTTTAAATCAAAATAACTGGTTCTATCACAATTGAAGCCCTTTTTTAAAATCTTAATTATATTGACAGCCTTCAAACATACTACTTTAGTCAATGATAAATTACAGTCACAGTATCAAAATAATAAAAAAAATAAAATAAAAGAAATTAATAGTAGTAAAAAATATCTTGTACTTAAACGAATTAAAAAAAAACTGTTGAGTTTCTTGCAGCTTCTTCTCAACTATTTACAACAGTATTTTATAAATAATTGACAATTTAAAAGAGATTGTAAACAAGTCTTGACTTCATAGTATCGACTGTGTGAATCACTACTTAACCTACTTTAAAAATTCTTTCACTTATGGAAAGCTATATTGTCAACGAGTAACATAGATTATATATTATTTTTGAAAATTTTATCTACCTTTGTGAAACCAGGGCAGAATGCTAGTATCAAACAAAATAGGTAAAACAAATTTAAAGTATATTTCATTGACGTCAGTTATATTAATAATCTAATTAAATACATTTATATTTATTAATTGATAAAAAAGTATTTCTATTCCGTAACATAAAATTGGCGCAGCCAGATCGGGCTCAAGGTCAAGGTTACACGCAGAATCGTGCGTGTTCCTCCAACATAAGAGTCGTTAGAGAAATTTCTGTTTATAGCGGTACGCGAAGGTCTTAGTTGCAATATTGAGAGCAGTTTATACGACATAAATTTTCTCCGGTCGTAAGTAATTCTTAACATATTACTTTTAGTGTAATTAAAGCTTCACATAAGACCTTACTAGCTGTTATTTATTTATTTAATACTTTATTGCATCAATATTACAGAATTTTGAAGGATTTTCAACAAAAAGGAGTGTTATTGCTAAACAACCTCTTCCAGACAACCTTTGAGTAGGAGGAATTAAAGAATAAATTAGTAGTTTTTTTTTGATGGGTGAAAGTGGTATGGTAACCCTGCCTGCGCAATCGGGATACGCTGGCGGAGCTACCAATGAAGGGTGATAGATGAGAATGAAAACAGGCCAGTTAGCTCATCATGATGAATTCATCAGGAATTAACCATGATAGTTTCCAGGAGGAACAGCGAGGAGGTCGACCTGGTTGGGTATATTGCTAGCAATCGGATTCTCACTCTCCATTACTAACAATCCCTTTCCCCCCAAATGAGTAGGTGGTACGTTAAAAAAAATGTAAAGCTAAACATATGTAAATGAGCACAATTAGATTCATACATAAATACATATAGGTCGTATGATCCCGGTATAGAATAGGCCACCCCTTCTTTCCCCGTGAGTGTTGTAAAAGACGACTAAGGAACGACGAGAGATGGGCAGCAGCGACTTTTTTAAAACATCTCTAAAGCCTGACTGCAGTTGCCAATCCTGCAAGTCTGCCAAGCGTGGCAACTACTGGCAAAAATAAAGGAGAACTAAGTGATTATATGGAGATACTAAGTTTCTAAAAATGGCCCAATGCCGTTTTCAATCATTTTTACACAGTGTAACGCAATTACATGATTGGTGTGTTTTTATGGACGCCCTGCGTCATTTTTTACGGCCGGTGATCGGTCGTCCCTCAAATTGGAGACCGGTAGACAGCAGAGGTCGCCAGTTCGGGGACCGACCACATACTCTTTTTTGTTGCAGTATCCGGCCATAGTACCTTCCTAATACTCCTCAAATATTGCGTCTAAACTGCGCCCACCATGTACCCTCTTGTATAGGCATTCCGTCACCCGTATCCAATAGCGAGGTCGGGAAGCCTTAAATACTGTACCGCAAACCATAAAAAAAAATGGCCCAATTTCTAAAAATCTTTTACCTACGACTTGGTTCGCGTGACCGTAGTATTTTCATTAATCGAGATAAAAACTAGCTTATGTCCAACTGACTGACGTACGTTAAGACTTTTTTGGGCTGCTCATTATGAAGACGATTGGAGAAGACGCTCTAGCATCAGTGACATCATCCCGACTGTAACCAACCCTGAATAACGATTAATATAGTCAATCTGAAACAATTTAACAAGGTTAATATTGCTTGACCTCACTGCCTGGGAATTACGTAACCGCGTCGCAATTCCCTCCCAGATTCTGTGCAATCCACAACTAAATGAAAATGCCTTTAGAATATATTGGATGAAATCTAAATTGCTAGTAATTAGCATCCTTTTAATGAAAAATATGTTACCAAAGAAACGAAACATTTTCATTAAAAAAAAAAGAAAACATTGATATAAAAATTGAAAAAAAAAAAACTTAGGATCCTGCCATACTAACACGTTGCGTTAAGGTGTTAAAATAATATCAGAGACTCATTTTTATTGTTTTTTTTTATTTTTATTTTGAAGTTTTCAATTTGATTGCATTTTTTTATATTTGTTACATCATAACTAGATATAGATAAAATAGAGAGTAAAAGAGGAAGGGTAAGATCGAGAAATAACTACATGGAACAGATAAAGGAAAAATTAGGTATCGTGTCGTATAACGAAGTCAAAGATATGGCCTGGAATAAAGCTGACTGAAAGAGAATGCATGAATTAGTTGCCACGACTAGAGTAAATTCTTAAATGAGAAGAAGACCTCATAACTCTGTCAGTTTTAAACCGATTTGGTGATTTTTTTAATTGAAGGAATATACTTACAAATAAGCCCCATAGAAATTTTATAAACATCAACTCAGTACTTTAGTTTTTAGAACACAATAACTGATTTTGTCATAATGGAATCCGGTTATTTTTTTTTTTTTTTTGTGAAACATAATTACTTATATGCTTATATGCCATGTACGTGGGCCATAAGCAGGCATAATTAATACTTCACGACCCGACCCCAACAGCGAGAACTTAAAGGGTTGTTAAAGTAAAAATAAAGTACAACCTAACCAACAAAGTTAACAATACACAGTTTGAATAAATAATGTTCGACCAAGTAAACAGACAGACAATCTACAAATGGGTGTCGCGTGCGGCAAAAATGACGAAGGTTGGTAATGCATTGAATAATACATGTACGCTTTCAAACGCGACCTTTCGTCCACTGTATGTATGAGTCAATAAGGGACATAATAATTGTATGTTACGCTTACGGTAAATCAATTGCATAGATTATATTTGGGTACCTATTTATAAAAATACTACTAATATGGCCTAGTTCATGTTACTCGCTGATTGAATACATGCAGAATTGTTCGAAAATTCCTGCAAATAGAAAACGAAACATTTAATAATACCACAGAGACATAACATGTAATAGTTGCATACACATAGCCATAGGTGCGTGAGCATGCACATGCATATGCATGCATGGGCGCGCACACGCACACAGACAAAAACTCACACACTGCATTTACTTGGTCTCGGCCCGTAAGTGCAGTATACGCAAAGTAGCGTATATACCAGCTATAGCTGAGTAATAAAGTTTGCATAAAAATAATAATATTTATTAGGTAAAAAAATACATGTTTCAATTTTACATTTGTTCCCAAAACTTCACACTAGGATTCCCTGTGTCGTGAAGTCTTGGACCCTCTTCTACTTACAAAATGTAGCTTTGTATAAGTAAAAGAACTTTTAAAATCATTTAAGTAGTTTTTGAGTTTATCTGTTATAAACAAACAAACAATATATATATATATATATATATATATATATATATATATATATATATATATATATATATATATATATATATAATTATATTAAAATAAATGCTGTGAATACCTTTAATAGGCATGTGCATTAATATTGTTTTATACTTAATATTTGTTATGTTATAATGTAATATGCTGTTGGTGTTCCTTTAAATAAGTAAATACTGTCCAAAACAATGAAATATTTGTTTTTTATATCTTTCTATAGGTGAGAGAATCTTTAAAATCGGTTGAGTAGCATTTGTTTTTATCCACTACAAACCAATAATCAATCAAAACATTTCTCTTTATAACTTTAGTAGAGATAATACCAAATGTTATGTTCGTACTCTAGAATAAATTAAGTTCTAGGCAAACTTAGGCCAATATTATAATAGTGTAGTAACTAAATCCAAACATGTTAGTATTCAGACCAACAAGTTAGATCACAATATAAATATACAGCATAATTTGACGCTCTTCTACACTGCGTACCAATAAATAAAAACTAGGTTACCAAGTATAAATGTAATATTGCACCTAAACAACTTCTTTGAGACTGGCTGGAAACCAGCTCTGTGCAACTGTACACATTGCACTGGGGCACTCACAGTATCAGCTGAATCAGTTCCTTTTGCCCAATATGAGATACTTCTTTTATATAATATTACTCTATTTTTTTTAGCAATAAATATTTTTTATTTCTATTTTATTCTATTAAATTCATAGGATATGCCAATGAATAATTAATAACACAGTCCTCAAAATTGGCAACGCATGAGAGGTATCGTGGGCATAATAGTGTATACCTACTGCAATGTCCATGGTGCAGTTCATGTTTATAAGCGACGGTTATTACTTTCCATCAGGTGAGCCGTCAACTTATTTGCTATTGTACTATACAATAACATATTAGACGTTAACTGTCCTATGCTGAATACAGGCCTCTCCCTATTGGGGGGTTTTGCCAGTAGTTTCCACCCTTGGCAGGCGGGTTGCCAACCGCAGTTAGGCTTTGATAATGTTTTAAAACGAACGCAATTATCCATCCTTCGATCATTCATTTTCTATAGTCGCTTCTTACGATACGAGAAAAAAACTGTCATTGTACCTGACATAAAGAAAATATTTGAATTTAGAACACAAAATTGTGTGTCTCGAGTAAATTTTGCTACACAGCTCATTTAGACAACGTGCAACTGCTGCTCGGAGATCCTAAGATCAAATGTCAAACCACAGGTCAGACTAAATAGCGCAAAAGCATAAATTTTAATTTTAAATTTTTCTATTTTTTGTCAGTGTTGCTGTAATAAAATTGTATTTTACTCGATAAATAATTCATTTGTACGGTTTTCAACCTGGCTACCCCTTTAACTTTAATTTTTCGATTATACTTACAAAAATAGGTAGGTTATTGGTTAAATTACCAGTTAGTATCGATTATTTTAGAAATTATTATAGATTTAATGAACTCGGCTAAGGCATCTGTAATGAATTCATGATTAATTTAATTAATTTAATAATTAATTGAATGTCATTCTTGTAATGAATTACAAGAATTCAGATGATAATCATTTTTTAAATAATTATTTGGATTATTTAAAAAAATATTATCATTCACTTCGTGTTTCGGTGGGCAGGTAAGGCCGACGTAGGTTAATAAGGTTAAACCATGTCGTATCCCTTTATATTATTACACATTCGTTAGAAGCCGCCTCCATTATTATGAAGGCAGCTTAAAAATTCTCTACATCAGAGGGTGACACCCTCAAACAAACAGTAGTAGCTACGCAACAAGCAGAGTTTTTTCCGCCTACAAAAACAGCTTCAATTGTGACAATATTAATATGTAATTAAACGTTTGGCAGTAAACCTGAATCGATAAGAAAAATCATCAAAATTAGCAACGTGACGTGTAATTTATGAATTCACTTTTTTTTTTATTTAGAAATCGTCTAAATAGGATTTCTAAATAAATGTATAAGCATGTAGGATCAATCCTAATATTTTTATAAACGCGAAAGTTTGTAAGGTCAGAAAAGGATAGATAGATAGATAATTTATTTGCATCATTTACAACACACAAACAGCAATAGTTATTGTTACATATTTAAAAAGGAATAAAACAAAAGAAAAACAAAAAGAAAATACCTAAAAGAGGTTACACAATTTCTCGTGAGGGCGCCATAGTAACACAAAATGGTCACAACTCAGTGACCGCATGTTTCTCTTTCACGTAAAAACCACTGAACGGAAGCAAATTAAATTTGGTATACGGATAGATTATATCCTATGTTAAATTAGGATTTAACTTGTATTCTAATTTAATAAATAGGATACTTAATATACTAGGATATTTAATAATAATAACTTATTCAACAGAAAATACAAATGCATTATACAAGATACATATTTTTTTTTTATGCAACTTAGAATGACAAACAAGCTGACGGCCCACCTGATGGAAAGTGGTAACCGTCGCCTATAGACATGAGCAATAACATGGATATAACAGAGTATATTATTCCCCCTCCATGAGTTGCCATTCCTGAGGTCTCAGGTGTTATTGCTCCGTACTCTGTAAATTCACTGCCATATCCCACCCTTCAAACCGAAACACAGCCAAGCAAACACAACTGCTTCTCGGTAGAGATATACTGATACACGCGGGCGAAGTCGCGGAATACAGCTGGTTATAATCTAATTACTTCATCTGCTAGGTAACGCCATCATAATAAAATTACTATTAAATGTAAGACGTTAGGTAATCTTTTCTGTTCTACTCCACTGTTGCTAGCTAACAGTCCTGAATATTAAACGACTGGGTAACTATTATAGCTACATTTTGGATTTGCAGATACTTGAATTACATACTAAATAGTTTTTTTTTTACTTGTACAAGTTTACTTCTTCACTCTAATAATACCCTATACTTTAAACGGATGAAAATGGAATAGTAACCCAACTTGCGCGTAGCACTGTATAAGCCAAATTATTTCTTTAATGAATTCATATCTATTGCAAATCTCGTATTAAGAATTATAGTAGCTCGTCATCAACTTTCATATTTTATATTTATATCCCGGTCAGTAAAAATATTCTGGTTACATAGAGTAAATTATTTCTAGTACTACATTCGCGTTTTTTATTACTTCCCAAAGATTGATTGATAAGGAATGCTTTTAACATCAAATTTGCCATCAAAATAAATACTATTGCAACAATTTTGCTGACACAATATTAAATTTATATGTATACACTTATTAAAACTTCTGTCAAGTCAGAATTTACTTATTAACTGCTTAACGAAACTTCCGTGGAAGTCTGTCACACCAAACAATTTCATGTCACTTCGCGGCTTCCGTTGTGTGTTATTTTTAACTTTCTATCTTTCGGATTACTCTCGTAAATTTGATACAAACAATGTTAATAGTTACATACGTGATTGGACTAAAAAATAAATAAATATAACTGGTTAGTTGAGTAGAATTATTTTGTTTAATTTTAATCGATTTACCAGTGATATGGACTTCCGCAAAATAACATATAGTTACAGTAAAATATTTAACTAAAATATATTTGCAGGCCTGATATCTATACTTATAATAAATCTGTAGAGAGGTCAATTCTGTACATGAAATATATTTCCTAAATAACTATCAGGGGGTGATTAGTGGTCGATACTGATGCCAAAAATGCAATCAGTAAAATTTTTATCTGTCTGTATGTTCGTTATAGAAACAAAAGCTATTCCACGGATTTTAACGCAACTTGGTACAATTATTCTTCATACTCCTGAGCAGGCTATAGTATACTTTTTATCACGCTACGATCAATAGGAGCAGAGCAGTGAAGGGAAATATTGGGAAAACAGGAGAAGTCACTCCATTTTTAAGCTTCCGTCGCGTGTGTAGCCTTGATGGCCACTTTTTAAAATGTAAAAATGTCCAACCGTGCGACGCCGGGACGGGCCGCTAGTATAAAATAATATTTCACATTAAACCAAGCTGGATATGAAATGAAATAGACAAGGCGATTATGAGAAGAGAAAGAAGAACAGTGATGGAAATAATAGAGAAAAGAAGAGACATTATGATGAACTGTTGGGCTATTATGTTACATAAACAATTAACTTAAAAAATGTCTTATAAAAATATAGAGAAACAAGACCAAAAAATAATTGTATAGGTGAAATAAATTAAAAATACGTCATTTAGAGAAGTTAAGAAGGTGATCAAATTGAAGCAGAAAGATAAATATATTAATTGCCGGGATGAAAAGGAGTTTTTAAATTGAAATGAAAATTATTAATGTATTTATATTACAAAAGATTGCATCTTGTATTTAACATTCAATAGTCTTAAATAGTGTAGTCTTCTGTAATTAAAACTACACATATCTTCAATTTAATATTTATACCTAGACATAACTTAGATATTATTAAATTAAGGTTAGAGGTTCAAAAAATAATATTTAAAGATTGTGTCCCAAAAAAACCGACTTCAATTGTTTGAGAAAACCAGTTATTTGGATCTAAAAACTATTGAATCTATTGAATCGACATTGGTAAAATTTCAAATGGATCAATCTGTAAAGAATTTTCCAAATCGGTTTAGGATTGATTGAGTTATAAGGTACCAAACGTAAAAAAAATTTGAGAACCTCCTCTTTTTTGAAGTTGGTTGAACACGGATTTTGATACAATTTATGTACAAGTAAGTACACAGTAAGCTTCACACATCTCTATCCGTTATAAGAAAAATATTCAAAATTATGCAAATTATTTGCTTTGGATTGCTTTTTAAATAATTTTTGCTTCCTAAATAAGCAACCTCTTCTTTTTACGGTATTTTGGGTGCTTACTTAAAATATTTTGATTGCTTTTATAATACATTTAGGAAAGTAATGCTCGAGGTAAAATTTCTCATTATAATATCTACTTATTATCTTTGGTGAAATAAATTTCGAATACTATACAGAGGAAAATTACAGTGTATTATACAAATCCTCGTATTTCGGAGCTATTAGAATAATTACTAAGGGTGCGTCCATCGTGTTTTAATGTACCTACAATATTTTAGACAATTTAGTTGCAAAGTAGAGAATGGATTATGTAGTTACCTTATATACGCTATTAACGGATACACGCACGGGACGAATGCTAATGTTTATTTATTTAAAACTATATTGCTACCAGAGGGAGACTTATACAAAAATCGTCTGCTTAGGTACTTCTGTCTTATTTGTGTTTCTAACGTGAAGCAGTTGTGTTTATATGGCAGTAAAGTTATAGAATACAGAGGCATAATAACTTACTCCTCAGTAATGTCAACGTATGGGGGGTATCATGGGCACAGTATACTCTATTATGTCCATGGTACTGTTCATGTCTGTAGGCCACGGTTACCACTTTTTCATAAGGTGGGCGGTCTGCTCGTTTGCTATTCTAAGTTGCATTTAATTGGCTGAAGATGCTTCGTTTAAAGACGAGACACGTGTCGCAAAACGTTAGTGAACGAAATGGAAGTCGAAGTTTGATGGTTAATATGGAAGGTTGTAGAAATTCATACTATACACTATAGAATAGAGAATAACACCTTTCTTAATACTGTAGTCCTCAGGAATGGCAACACGTGGGGTATCATGTGCGATAGAGTACACTCTGTTACTGATACTGTTCGTGTCTATAGGCCACAATTGCCGTTTTACATGAGGTGGGCCCTCAACTTGTTTGCCATTTTAAAGTTCAGAAAAAAAAACTAATATTACATGATTGTTGATGGATTTTAAATAAGTATAGAATGGTACAAAAGGCGGTATTATTGTTAAGCAATCTTTTCCATACCATCTTGGGGTAAAAGACATTAAATAACGAATAAGAAATTAATAAATAATAGAATAAATGATAAAAGATAAAGTGAATTTAGGTGGCCCATCATGATGAATTTACCAAGCAGTAAGCATGATGTTTATTAGTGTAAATAGAGGACGATATGCTAGAGTATTTTGCTAACAATGCAGTCATTAGCTGACATTTCTAATGATTTCGTCTCGCCGAGTGTGTGGACAAAATTGCAACTGCATTCATTCATCATTAGCCTACTCATACATAAACGATATATCTCCTTTGGAAAATACACTATTTTTACTACATATTATTTACCAGTAGTTGCCACGTTTGGCAGACGAGTTGGTAACTGCAGTTAGACTTTGGTAATGTTTTAAAAGGGGGACGCTGCTGCTCATCCTTCGACAATTAAGTTTCCTTAGTCGCCTTTTACGACACCAGCGGGAAAGGTAAGGGATTAGATACATTAGTTTTATTATTAATTACTTATTGAAAATCCTTCAACAATTCATGTTAATGTCATTGATGCTATAAAGTGTTGAATAAGTAAATAAATAAGGTCTGCGACATTATACCTATCTGGCTGTGTTTCGGTTTAAAGGTTGAGATATGGCAGTGAATTTACAGGGTACAGAGCAATAACACCTAAGTCCACAGGAATGGTAACGCATGGGGGTAGCATGGGCGAGACAGTATATTCTGTTATGTCCATGGTACTGCTCATAGGCGAAAATTACTTTCCATTAGGTGGACCTTCAACTTGTTTGCCATTCTAAGATGCATAAAAAAACCCTAAAAAGGAAGGGATTATCATAAATAGAGACTGAGCCATTGCTAGCAATATAGGTCAGAACCGCACAGTCCCATCTGGAAGCTATCGTGGTGGACTCATTATGATGGGCCATAATCGCATTCTCACCTATCATCCCTCACTGATGCCCCGGCAGCGTATACTGTCAAGGCGGAGTTACCATTCCATTATCATCCATTATAAAAAAAGTAGGTCGAACTATCGTATTTCTTGATTGTTCTTATATGAAATCTTAACTTGACAAATTGTACTATAATTGGATACAAGAGCTACAATACACATAAATCAATATCCACTTGATTCGATAAACTGTAACTACACGATACATTGACGGATGTAGGTGGCTCGTTCTGTTGCTGCGAAATATAGAAGAGATTTATGTTCAGCAATCGATGATGGATAGGTTGAAATGATAATACGTACTTATATAGATAATAGAGTATAAGCATATTCTATTACTAGTGTCCATTCCAATAAAATATGTGGTATTATGTCTAATACTGAGTCAGTGGTAATGAGTTACGTAATGGAATCCCAACGAGAAGATTGCTTCGTGAAATTTATGAAAATAACGTGTGGTCCCGGCGTAGAATAGGCCACCCCTTCCTTTCCCGTGAGTGTCGTAAGAGGCGACTGAGGAATGGCGAAGGATTCTTTCATTATTTCAGCCATTATCCGTCCACTGCTGGGCATAAGCCACCATCATCCACTAATTTCTTGCGATGTATATGAGGTCGTCACTCCATCTAGTGGAGGGTCGTTCTACACTACGTTTGCCCGTACGGGGTCGTCACTCAAGAACCTTTCTTCGATATTTTTTTTTGAGCCCATCAGTTGTTGGTTCTTCGAGCTATGTGACTAGCTCATTGCTACTTCAGTTTGCTTATCCTTTGGGTTCTTTCCTCAACACAAATATCCTCGTTTCGGATTATATCATGCAATGAAACACCGAGCATAGCCCTGTCCACAGCCTGCGGAGTAATTTGAAGCTTTTGCATATAGTATCAAATATAACAATGTAAAATACGTAAATCTACATACAAATGTAGACCAAAGATAGAATACAACACAATAAGAGTGGCTATTCATTATGTTTTATTTCAGCGGGTAGCAGCAGATATTGCGATATTTCGTTATCTTTCTCATGCCAATGGCATTACATGACCTTCAGAATATAATACGGAAAACTTGAAAGATCCCTTTTTATTACAGTCACTGTGTTACCCTAATAAAAACATTGCCGAAAGTTCAAAACTCACATCTCATTTAGTGTTCGAGTCTTTCTAGATAATTCTAGTTTCTTTTCATATTTAGCAACAGTGAATTTACAGCGTACAGAGGAATAACATCTGAGTCCTCAGGAATGGCAACGCATGGGGGGTATCACGGGTGAAACAATATACTCTTATGTCCATGGTACTGGTCATGTCTATAAACGACGGTTACCACTTTCCATCAGGTGGGCCCTCAGCTTGTTTGCCATTCTAAGTTGCATAAAAAAATACAATATTTGAGAAGCGTTATTCTTATATTAGACTAGCGACCCGCTACGGCCAAATATGTTTTTTTTTTTTTTTTAAAAATACAGCCCATGTTACTCACTTTCCGTAAGTGGAAAAATTATAAAATTGATTAAGTATTTTTTGAGTTTAACCATTACAAATAGTATTAAAATTTAGACAAATTTGTTGTGACATTACGCCATTTAAATTTTTTTAAACAGACAAATTATTAGCGATTAATATTTGTGTCTATATAATCAGTTTTTCGACAAACAAGTTATTTTAATTACTACATACCATCAAATGATGGTATGTAGTAATTAAAATAACAGCACTATCATGGCCATAACAGAATACACTGTGACACCTACCGTAAGTACTGCTTGTTATTGCATAATTATATTCCGCCTATGAAATCAAAACAGCCATGCAAAGACAGCTGCTTGGTACGAGAAATATGAATGAAAAATGTGTGTGTACTCTTACAGGCGAATTTTATACGAAAACTCCCTTTGGGTATAGGGGAGAGTCCTCCAGTACCTATAGGTACTTATACTAGGCAGAACTGTCTGTCTTGTATGTTTGTCCAGAAATCATGTAAAAACTACTGCACTAAATTGAATGTGGTATTCACAGTCGTGTTTGAAAAGATCGAACTTGATATTTGGTATAAGATTTACCTTGGTACACCATCTAAAATAGTCTATTTCATGGTTTTCCTACCACTGAAATCCATTCAATATAATTAATATTTGGTAGGGCTTGTTAGTAATGCGGACTAGCAATCCCATTGCTAGCAATATACCCTTTCGGGTCGGCCTTCACGTGGTCTCCCTTGGAAACCATCGTATTCATCACGATGGGCTAACTAACGTGACTTTTCATTACCACCTATCATCCCTCACTGATGCCCCGTTAGCGTATACCGTCAGCGCGGAAGAAGTTACCATTCTATTATTATTCAATTACAATATTTCCCCTTTATATTCTCCATAAAATATCAAACATCTAATAGTGAAAATTGTTTTAGATATTACAATGTTTTATCATTTTATTTTAAGGCATTATTTTATTTAAAGGAAGGTCATAAAACTTTATTAATTAATCAAAATTATGGAAAGTTTTAGTTTTCATAAGTTGAATGTGAAATGAGAATACGAACTTATTCTTATGACCAGGGTCGGACTGGGCCAGAAGGGCCCGAGTGACTGATTACAAGCCCGGGGCCCAATACTAGATGATGGTAGTGGGTAGCGGCAAGATCCGCAAACAAAGCTTGTGGGGGGCCCATGCAGGTTGGGGCCCGGCTGGCAAATACTAATCCTATTGCTAGCAATACACCCAACCAGGTCGACCTCCTCATGGTTCCCCCTGGAAACTATCATGATTAATTCCTAATGAATTTGTCATGATGGACTAACTGGCCTGTTTTCATTCTCATCGATCACTCTTCACTGGTACTCCGCCAGCGTATCCCGTTAGCGCAGGCGGGGTTACCATTCCATTTTCACCCATCAAAAGAAAAAAAATACCACCTAGACTATATGGCCAGTCCGACGCTGCTTATGACCTACGTCACAGAACAAGTACCCAGACGCTACTCAAAATATCAACACAATAAATTAAATCTATTTTCCTAGTTTTGTCCAACTATTTATAAATATGCCTATGTAATACTTGGCTACTTAATAGTGTAAACAGAATTAAACTATCAAATTCAATTAAATTAATTTAAAAAAGTTCGTATAAAATCTATTGCAATCAGCATTATATTTTATAAAAACTTTTTTTTTCTAAGTGACGAGAGCTTTAGCGTAGATAATTTTTATTAAGATTATTCTATTTTTAATTGTTTGACGTATTATTTAATTATAAGATAGGTTATATATATAATTATTACCTTACTATTTTTACCCTTTTATATTACCCTATTATATACATGTTAATTTATAATTGGTATATTTTGGTACTTAAAAGCAGGGTTGAATGCAAATACATACTAGCTATTAAATATAACAATAACTTATTATTAAAACTATTAATTTTAATTTGTTACAATATTAAGTAAACTATAACATTTTATTTTTAAGACAAAGTTTACTTCTATGCTATATAATTTTATTTATATACAAACACATATAAATAATAGTGCCTTGGTTTATGTTTATTGCTTTGGCCTTATCAACTAAAGTATTTTATAAAATAGAAAAAAATATATTTCATATTTAACAGTTAAAACAAGAAAATGATTTATCGAAGTAAAAGGGACATCCCGTGAGACCTATCAATAATATGAAAGACTTAAGCAAAGCCTCTATACCATCTAGTCACGTCTCACTTCTTAACGTTCCATAAAATTCCTTCACTGCATCCAAAATCACTAATCTGCCACTTAACATCACAATTAAAAACCAATACTAACTACTAACTACGGCAGAATAATAAGCACAACGAAGCCGCGAAATAAAAAAAAATTAGATAAAAACGCGGGAACAGCGAGCGGGAAAATAGAATTACAGCGAACACAAGCTAAGCTCACGAAGTCGCGGCGCATACTACCGGTGACGACCGGTGTTACAAGAATGAAGCGTAAAATTTAAAAAAAAAATCTCTAGGGAAGACAATAAGTATCGTGTACTGTTATGTGATGTCCCGTTGTTTATAGGGGTCAAATATTATTAAAGTATTATTAATAGAACACAAAAGGGGTCACAGCTGTAAAAAAATCGATAGCTGGCTGTAAATACAGCGCTTGCTGTTTCGGCGTCGATTTCGCTAGATTTTATATCTAGTTGTAACTAGGAAATCTATTAAATAACGTGAGGATATCTGTAATCGAAAATAATCAAATGTTATCTATAAGTTATTACGTATTCGGGTGAATTGAAAGCTACTAGCATATTTTCAACTGACTTCAAAAAGAAGGAGGTTCTCAATAAGGTTATATTCATTTTATGTTTGTTATGTCATAACTCTATCAGTTGCAAAGCAATTTGAAACATTCTCTCTTTATCTAAAAGGATATAACTACAGATTAGTCTCATAGAGATTTTATCAAAATTAGAGGGCCTACCATGAAATGTTTTCCGAAATAACGGAGCCGAACGAAACACAAATTTGATGTTAAAATTACACAATACTTACCGTTTAAAAACATTAAAAATATTTAAATATTATTCCTTTGGACTTTTATGGTAGGGTTTATAACGAATGAAATGTTAAGCTCCATTTATTGGGCCGATTTAGGTATGAACGAAAATACAAAATTGAGTTCGAAACTTCGGAATTTCATTTCATGATAGGCCCCCAGTTCAGTAGTTTAGTTTCCAAATTTAAAAAAATAGTTTTGTCACAAGTGAAGACAGGTTTTTTTGTGAAACACAATCTTAATTATTTAAAGAAGTATTTAGAAATTGATTATATTTCTTGAAATTGAAGAAACAAGGATCGATTGAAAATTGATGCAAATATTTTAGAGCTCCCCATACTAAATAAACAGCTAGACGCGTCGCATTGGGATGGGAGCCTACATGTTTTTTGTCGTTTTTCGACTCGTGTTTCTTTAGAGTAAATGTTCAGTTCGTTGAACCTGGTTTTATTTGGAATAGAATATTCAATTATCATCCCCTTCTACCGACGAATCCGCAGAAAAGCGGCGTGGGTATGCATACAAAGTCTAATATACGATAAATTGTATTTCAGAACCTAAATACGATAAAATGTTCCCATTTCCCGGAATGATATAAAATTACATTAGGAAGATATCTGACGGACAATTTCCGATTTTATTTGACCTCGACCCTTAATTGCCATCACACGCTGGAACGTGTTGAGGGTCAGGTAATCAGGTATAATCATTTATTTTATTTTTGAGGCTTTATTATTGCCATTTATACGCGTGTTTCGTTTCAGGAGTTGAATACGACAGTAATAAACTGAAAAAAATTGTTAATACTTAAATACTTCTACAAAATATATGAATTTTGGTAGCTTATAAATATACATATTAATAAGTATTGGTAATAACCAATAATAATAAAGGATACAAATAGATTGATCCAATAGAAATTTTATTAAAACTGTATCAATAGTATATTACCAATTATGTAATAATATTAATATAATAATAAGCTATGTAATAGTAACAGTAGTTGGGGGGAAAGAGATTGTTAGTAATGGAGATTGAGAATCCCATTGCTAGCAATATACCCAACCAGGTCAACCTCTTCGTGGTTCCCCCTGGAAACCATCATGATTAATTCCTGATGAATTCGTCATGATGGGCTAACTGACCTGTTTTCATCCTCGTCGATCACCCTTCACTGGTGCCCCGCCAGCGTATCCCGTTAGCGCAGGCGGGGTTACTATTCCATTTTCTACCAATAAAAAACCAGTAGTTTGGTTTTTAAATGAATTTTGCCACATTGAAGTCGGTTTTGTTTTGTGGAACATAGACTTAAATTTATTATTGATACAAATAAAAAAAAAATATGCAGTAAAATTTATGCTTATTAATATCGTGGACTAAGTTATTACTATATTTTTTTCCCCAATCATTATCCTAGCCGTGACCAATGCATTTTGAAATAAAGATGAAAATAATACCAACATTTTGGTATTAGCTATTTTGGTCCTTCTAATCGGATACTTAATTAATTTACTTTATTTTTTATATATTTTAATTTAAATATATTTTACTTTACTAATCCCTGCCATCCATGAAAATTTCACTTTCTGAAAACCTATTAACATTCGCTACACGTGCGTCGTAATTAACTTCGTTTGTATGACTGCTGACATTTAGAAAACGAAGGTTTATTGATTCTAGATATTATCAAGTTATTGTCGAATACATTAATTGACGCGATTTAACTTGACCTTAGTGATTACCAATTATATAATTTATTTTTTTTGTTTTTTACACACACACAATGGCTGACACAAATGGTCATACACAGCTAACGAGCATGTGGCTCACCTGCTGGTGACTACCGCGACCCACGATCACCCACAACATCAACAGCATAATATAATTTAAATAAGTTTTTTTTTCGAGAAAACTTAGTTATAATTACATTTTGATTGTCATATTTTATAAATCTACCCACAATTTGGAATGCTTTGATTTCCACTAATGCTTTTTCCAAATAAAAGTTGAGTTCACAAATTACAAAACATACAAAACTGGCTTAATTATTAGAAATTGACGCGTATTACACAAAATGTACCGATTAAAATCAACGCTAGGTTATTACAGCGCCAATAAAGTAGTATTAACGAAGTCAATTTACGTTTCATTTCAACAATCTTGGCTTATGAATGTTGTTGGAAGCCTGCTTCGTCAATTTAATTAAAATTTTGACGACTGAGTATACAGTCCAGTGAGTTTATAATACCTACAGGGTGTATTCGAAATGGTTACATCCTTTGAAGGAAGGGTTTTACTAGCAAAACTGAATATTTCGACTAACATTTCATCCCAACCATCTGGACGAGTGGCGGTCCTCCACCGTGCGTTTTTCAAGGCACTTTCTCCCATGCACAACCATCTTTGGAATCAACTTCCAGCAGCAGTACTTCCGAACTGATACGACAACATAACCTTGAAGAAAAGAGCATATTCCTTTTTAAAAGGCCGGTAGCACACCTGCAATGCCGTAGGTATTGTGGGTGAATATGGGCGGCGGTAGTCACTTACCATCAGGTGAGCCGCATGCTCGTTTGCCCCCTGTGTTGTAAAAAAAACCACTACACGTTCATCGGTTTAGTTAGGAGTCAGTGGATGCAGATGGCTGAGGACCATTCCTTATGGCAGTATATAGGCTAATGTTCAGCAGTGGACAGGATAATGACCGAGATGATGATGTTGATGATGAACACGTACGCCATTGATTTGATATTAAAATTACTTAACAAAATAAATTAATGTCCAGACAAAAGTTATTTATTTCCTAAAAGACATAGCAACCATGAACTTTCTTGGCACAGATGTTAAAGTTACCATGTTTTACAATAAATATTTTATAAACCAGTATATTTAACATTATTTAAAAAAATACTTTGAATCTATCAATTGACTTCCAAAAGAGGAGAAGATTCTTAGTTTGGTAATATTTTTAATTTTTTATATTTGTTACTCCATAACTCCGCATTTGAGTATTCTGACACTTCCCTATGGTTGATTGGGAGAGAATGCTTTTAGCATTGAACCTGCACATTGGTACATATACACATACTCGTATATGTACCAATGAATAAATAAATAAATAAACTCCGTCAATTATAAATCGATTTTGAAAACTATTTTTTAATCTGAAGGAATATCCTTTCAGTTTCGTTTAATAATTAAGAATAACTGTTCTATTTTTAAACAAAATACTACGCTTTGTTACGTTGCAGTAGATTTTTTGTGAAACGCGATATTAAATTATTTATAAATATTACAATAAATACCCAATTGACTTTGTCATTCAAGGTGAATCAAAAACGATCCAGCCGTTGTGGACGACTGCAAGTTTATCTAATAATATCTTTGTATCATCATCATCATCATCATACCAGCCGTTAACTGTCCACTGCTAAACATGGCCTACGTTCCCCATACACAGCCTTACCATTGAGGGGTTTATCTGTAGTTGCTATGCTTGACAAGCACGTTGGCAACCGCAGTTAAATTTTGGCGATATTTTAAGAGAACGGCGCTGGTCACACCCCCACCCTACCCCGAGCACTTAGTTCTCTGAATCACCTCTTACGACACCCACGGGAAAGAAAATGGTGGCATAAATATTATATCTTGTTTAAATTAATCTAAATCTCATTATCAGTATAAATAAAAAAAGAATCACTAACTGTACTGCAAAACGCAAAACTTGAACGACTTGGACCAATTTGACTATTTTTATGTCAAATATCTGTGACGACAGTTTTTATGGGTGAAAAAAAAAACGTAAATACTGTAGAGGGTCACAGTGAAAAATAATATTCTTTAGAACAACAATATATATATATATATATATATATATAGATACAAGTCAAGACAACCATTTGAATAGAAACAAAAACCGTATAAAAAATAATACCAACATATACCTATACGCTATTATTTTGTTTCTAGTTACCAATCTTTAATAGGTCGTCATTAAATTTTAAATACACTTGCTATTTAGAATGAAAAAGGACACTGGTTCTATTTATTTCGGTCACGCAGGCAAAGTCGCGGATAAAAGCTAGTGCTTATTATAAAACAATGGCTAATTGAATTTACTTCAATCCATTCACTTCATTAATATTAATGATTCACTGCCTCTATTTAGAATAAGAGTAATATTATGGAAAGTCTATATTCTATATCCATGTATCCGCCTTACCGCAATCCCACAATAGAGTTCCGTAACAGATTTCCATTTTCAAACTAATTAGCTACGCCTATATACGAAATTAGCGTAATAATAATATAGCTTAATATAACGTACGCAATATATTAAATAAATAAATATATACATAGATAAATAAATACATTCTGTGCGAGTTTTTTTTATACAACTTAGAATGGCAAACAAACTGACGGCCCTAATGGAAAGTGGTAACCGTCGCCTATGTATAGACATGAGCAGTACTATGGACATAACAGAGTACACTGTTTCGTTCATCATACCCCCCATGCGTTGCCATTCCTGAGGACTCAGATGTTATTCCTTTGTACCCTGTAAATTCTCGCCATATCCCACCCTTCAAACCGAAACACAGTCATGCAAACACAACTGCTTTACGGTTGAAACACGAATGAGACAGAGGTACCCCAGCAAACGACTTTAGTGCAAAGTCTTCCTCTAGTGAGTTCGCTGTTAATGCAGCTTTCTATAGGTGAAAATAATTTAAAAATGGGTTATTTTTGAGTTTATTTACAAACAAATCTTTCTTCTTTTATAATATTTAGTATTAGTAAGTATAGACGCACGTGTATTCGATGTAAGTACGTCATGGTACACATATAACAGATAAAAATCTTAAACTCTCATGAACAAAAGTACAATTTCTTTTACATTACTGTGGCGGCAAATAATCATACGACCTGTCTGACGGTAAACGGTGTTACCATAGCCCAATGTTTTTCAATCTTTTTCATGACGCGACCCCCTTATTATGTAAAAATATTTTGCGATCCTACACTCCACAGTTTCGAATGTGTATAAATTTTTTTATAGTACAATTATGAAATCTGTACAGTTGTATTTATATTCACAATTAGGTATCGATAAAATAAAATAAATAATACATAATACAGACATGTAATCACATAGATTACATGTGTGTTATAAATACTTCATTATGTATTATCGATTGATTGACGTATTTGCGGAACTGTTGATTTTTCACTGTCTCGCGACTTTCCGCGACCTCCTTGTAGAGGGTCGGGGACCCTCAAGGAACCGAGACGCACACTTTGAAAAATATTGCCATAGCCTATAGACGCCTGTAACACCAAGAGTGTCGCGCATTGCTAACCCTTAAGAAAACAAAAAAACAATTACAATAAAAAGGAGATAAAAAAATATGTGAATACAAATTTACACTTATTTACCTGTAATTTCTTGAATTATCTTCAGCATCTTCATGATTGTTCACTTTTTAATTACCAAACTTTTATCAAATAATTAGAAATATTTATTAACTAGGGATATATTTCACAATTATACACAATTTTTAAAACTTTTTTACGAGTCACATTCACTATTTGAAAGAACGGAACCACAAGAATTTTACTTCGCATCGACGGTACCTATTTATACTTTTTGTACGCATAAATGTATATATTATATTTTATATATTACATAAACACTCTGAATTAGTGTAATAGAATTATGATGACAGAATTAGCTGAATATGTAAATTAATATAAAGCGATAGAATTTCTTTGAAGTCAAATTTAGTCGGATAGATTCAAAAATTCTTAATGTATTTAATAGCTTGTTTCTTGAAGTTATGGACTATTCAACGAAGTCGCGAGATACAACTTAGATCTCCATTAAGATTAAAATCTCGCTGCTGATTTCTGTAGGTAAAAGGCTTTTAAATAAAAGATGTGTGAAAATATAACAAATTATAAACAGGCAACCCTGGCCGTTGCCTGTTCTCAGTTAGCCGCGATCTTGGGTTTCCAGATAAAAGTAAGTAATAATCATAGTAAATTTTCCCTTATTATGCCTTTTAATAAGATTTACAAACAAAAGTACATTATTTTCTATACGCGATAACATATAATTAACTAGAAAGTCGTTTTCGCTTCATATTTCTGTGATGAAAATTCATTGGCAAAACACTCTCTTAAAAGCTTAATAAAGATTCCTACATCATTCTGTATGCACACAAAAGATACCTACACGAAAAAGTGGAAAAAACAAAACATATAGAATAACATAAAGAGAGTGTAAAAATAATAAACATAAATATAAAAGAATAAACATTTAAACATAAAGTATATCTTCATATGAAAAAGTGGAAAAACACTTACAAAAAGAACATAAAAAAGGTGCAACAATAATAAACATAAATATAATGGAATAAATATCAAAAATTATCCATAAATCACAATGAACGTGTAAACTCTTAGTGATGATGATCGCAACTGAGATAACAATATTACGACTATGACAATTTACTCAATTTATTTCATTTGAACACTTGATGTCTGGTTAGTAGTAACACGCCAAATTGATACTTTTTTGTATTCGAATATTTTATGAGATTAACTATCTAAAAAAATAATCGAATCCTAATTCGAATCCGAAAACTCGATAAAGTACTCGGATACGAGTATTTCAGTACTTCATTAGACTCATTTGCTTTTTTAATTAATTTCTAAACTAGCTAACTTGTAATGAGGACAATAAATTTTCTTTAATTCAATATTTTTTACCATCACACCGCTTCCCATCGAATTTATCCCCACGCCCTAAAACCAAAATGGTCGTACATAATGCCGTTTCAAAGAAATTTCCTCCCGGGAACGCTCTGATTGTAGAATGCCCTTTCTGATAAAGTTTACTTAGAGACTACAGCATAAGGTTCTTCAAAAAAGGGCGTAATACGATTTCTTGAGGGTGTATGTATAACGAGCGCCAGATATCCCTGGTGTTACAGGCGTCAATAGGCTACGGTAACTGTCTACCATCAGACAAGCCGTATACCTGTATGCCACTATAGTAGTATAAAAAAATTCTTTGGTAAATATTAATAAAAATATATTAAAGCAGATACTTAAAAACTTACATTAAACACACGACAACTATTCGAGTAACTATAATTTCTTGAAATCTGTATGCGAACGTCGTGTATCTGAATTCTGTGAATCGATTATTCGAATACCACATCAGAGTACATCTTAGTTATTCGAGTCAGCAAGCACTCAGTCTTTCTCAGCATATCACTCGTGACTTCTAAGTGTTTTTTTTTTTTATTATTATATTATAATTACCTACTTATATAACACGCAGGTCAATCGACCATAGTTTATCATTTATCAAATTACATAATATAAACTAAAATAATTTTAACACGTAATTAAATGATGTATTTGTATATAAACATGTAAATATTAAGGTATAATTAAATATAATTTATATCATATATTATTTATGTTTTTGAATGCCCATTGTTTGCCATTCCAAGCTGCATAAAAAATATACATGTTTTGAAATTTTTAAAAATTAGACGGCGATTTTGTGCAAAAATTGTTTGAAAAAGGTACCCAAACCTTTATGCCATTCGTGTTGCTGCCGTGAAGCAGTTGTGTTGGCATGGCTGTGTTTCAGTTTTAAGAGTAGTATCTGGAACTCTGATTACTGGAAGCATTGTTTCGCTTCGTATAATTGTGTTCCATACTCCTCAGAAATGAAAGGTGTTGAAATCCTCAGGTGATAGAATCAGTCATCGCATGATCGAGATACCGTGAACGTTAAAATATATTCTGTTATATGTGGCAATTACTGGCAAAATCCTCCTTTATGGGGGAGGCTTATGTTCAATAGTGGACATTTAATGGCTGATTCGATAAGATACGATCATGGTACCCATCCTAACAATCTCAGTGGGGGGAAGGTAATGCGGACTACCAGTCCCATTGCTAGCAATATGCCCTGTCAGATCGACCTTCACGTGGTTCTCCTTGGAAACTATCGTGCTGAATTCCAAATGTATTCATCACGATGGGCTAACTAACTGACCTGCTTTATTCTCACCTATCATCCCTCACTGATGCTCCACCAGTGTATACCGTTAGCGCAGGCGGGGTTTCCATTCCTTTATCATCCATTAAAAAAACAATCTCAGCACTATGGCCATTGATATATTAAATTTGTTTTTGCAGATGAGGGAGGGAAGCTGATCCTTTAAGAAATCCACATAGTTACTCTCAGATATAATTTTGTTCGCATCGAGGGGCACCAAACAATTCTAGGATAAGCACAACCTACCCAACCTTCCCTTAAATACATCTACATCCAAGATATCCATGGCACTGTTCATGTCTATAAACGACTGTTACCATCTTTGCATTAAGTATACCGTCACCTTATTTGTCAATCCATATTGCATGTAAAATATAAAAATTCTTTCAAACTTTTTAAAACTACAGTAGACATGTACACGGTAAGTATGAAATTTAAGTAAAACCGAGGGTTCAACTAGTATTTAATTGATAATTTTATGCCCTTTTCATTCTCTATTATTAAAACAGATAATAAATGTAGACATAAATACGATAGTTAATTGCTTGGAACCAAGGTAAGGCAATATTGATTCAGTCTACAAAAATTCTAATTACGCTATTTTTAGATCTTTCTTCGAACATACTGACCCATATTCAGTTTAATATATTAAGAAAATTACATCACAATTTGTCTAGTGCTTTTGACACACATACACACATGCACTCGCGCACGCACGAGTTAACAATGGGGTCGATTCCTGGGCGCTATTTCTCTACCCATCAATAAACTGCAATTCCATCCCAACCATCTGGATGAGTGGCGGTTCTTCACCATATGTTTTTCAAGGCACTTTCTTCCACGCACAACTAATCTTTGGTATCAACTTCCAGCAGCAGAATTTCCGAATCGATACGACATCACAACCTTCAAGCATATTTCTGTTTAAATGGGCGGCAGCACACCTGCAATGCCTCTAGTGATGCGGGTGATCATGGGCGGCGGTAGTCACTTACCATCAGGCAGGCATCAGGTGAGCCACATGCTCGTTTGTCCCCTGTGTTATAAAAAAAAAATTCTGAAAATTAATTTTCAATTTGATATTACAGTGAAATCTTTATTATAAGGAACAATAAGAACTAATTTTCCAATAGATTCAAGTCAAAATTATTATAATTGTAAAATATAAAACAGTAATTTGGCGAAATTATCAAATTAAAATATTAGATATATTTTGAAAAATAGCACCCCAGAATCGGTCTTATTGTCTATTTAATTAATGAAGCATCTTAATGATTCTTCTATCAGTTACTAACATATAATGTACTTCGTAAAAAAATCTACTCGATTTGAGAATATTTCCCCTTTTGAAATAAGTTTTTTTTTTGATAGGTGAAAATGGTATGGTAACCCCGCCTGCGCTAACGGGATACGCTGGCGGAGCACCAGTGAAGGGTGATAGATGAGAATGAAAACAGGCCAGTTAGCCCATTATAATGAATTCATCAGGAATTAACCATGATAGTTTCCAGGGGGAACCGCGTGGAGGTCGACCTGGTTGGGTATATTGCTAGCGATGGGGTCTCCATTACTAACAATCCCTTTCCTCCCCCGACCCCTTTTGAAATAGGTTTGAAGCGTCATTCCGTGTTCAACAAAATAAATGTCCTGTCGTGTTCATTCACGATCTACGTTATCTACATTATGTCTACTATTATCTACGTTACACAACTAACGGCCTCGCTTAAAACAGTTCAGATTCCGTCTAACTAATTAAGTCATGAAAGTAATTAGGTCATTGGTTCTACGCTCAGTCATATACATATATAAGGGAAGGAATTGTAAGATATATCTTAATATACAAAAATCGCATGTCACAATGTTTGTTCACGCTAATCTCCCAAACCGCTTAACCGATTTTAATTATTCTTTTTAATACTTTTTTTTTAAATTCCAATTTTATTTTGTTTTGCTGGAATTCTTTACTAAATAACTTTAATAAACCGTATTGAGAAACTCCTTGTTTTTAAAGTCGATTGACAAAGGGATTTCACGATTGTAAGAGAAAAAAAATTATAAATAGAAAAATATGAATATAATATAAATTAATTAAATAAAAATAAATTTTAATTAATTACACTATTATATATAATACAATTAAACCAATATAGAAATCAGAAAGTAACATAAACGACATAAATAGGGCACCAATACGAGAGTACAATCTATCGACTAGAAAAAGTATCATTTAATTAGGTCAGAAATGATGAAAATTTTACATATTATCCAAAAAAAAAAATACAGGTAAATTGTAAACGTTTCTATTAAATATATCCAGTCGTTTTTATTGTAGTCCTTTATATAATAGTAATGGGGTGTAGTTGTAAAATATGAATAGCGACATCTAGGTATATACAAAATAACCGGTAGTATAAAATATTATTTTAAAAAGCTAATGTTACGAAATCGAGCAATGTTGCTAGATTCTAAAGTTACTATAGTTATTCGATAGATGGCGTTGGTAGTAACATTGAGAAACGCTACCATGCTACGACAATGTCATACCGTTCGGCAGCTACGACAGATGGTGCTACGATGCTCTACAATTTATAATATTACCTTGCTACGTTTAATGCTACAGCACTACGACAGCCAATGCTACCTGACTACGACGCAACGATTTGTGGAAACAAAAGCTTCATGATAGTATCGTTACGCTTGGACTATTACTATTGTAATTTCTAAGGAAGCGAATTGGAAGACTGTCAAGCTGCCTTAATTGATAAATATAACTAAAAAAATATTTTTTTTATAATAAGGATGAACTAGGAATATTAAGAATTATTTAAAAAAAATATAAACTAATCAAGAATTGAAAGAAAAAAAAATATTTATCTAAAGAGTACGATCGAGATCATTAATATTCTTATAAAGGATTACTCTACCAATAAAAATACTCCTCGCTACTACTAGTAAATACTACTAAATCCTCGACGGAAACAAAAGTGAGAAACCAAAAAAAATTCGAACCTTTTATACTAATACAGATTCTTATACTAAATCAGAATTATTTTATATTTATAATGTTTCGAACTACCTATCAAAATAATAAATAATAATAATAATAAATAAAAAAAATATTCATTGTACTAATATAATATCTACTACCCTAAAAAACAGTAACTCACTATTTTGAATTTACCTGTATAGATATTCTAGTCTTTGCCCATAACTTTGTTGACGTAACTCAATTACGTATTTATAGTATTAGTAAAAAATATAATGGTCTCAATTTATTATAATTGAGAGCGTGATTATAATTGAAATACATACATATATTAATGTTATTAACATATGTATGTATTTCGCTACAAATTACGGTTCTGAGCCACCTGCATTTATCGTCGAGGTCGATGACCGAAAATCTTTTTTTCTTTTCCCCTGAAAGAGGATATTGGCCTAGTATTATCACGCTTTGCTTGATACAAGCTTTTATTTCGAGTTTTGCCTTTCTTGTGTTGGCAAATTTTTATTTATTCCCTTAATTGTTTCCATCGACATAATAGGAATGAAAAGAAATGATGGCATCTTGTGTATAATAAGACTGTATCCATCTAATTTAAAAATAAATAAAATCTAGTTTAATTTTTATTTATTTAATACTTTATTGTACACATTAGTTATAAAAATATGACAGAGGTAATCAAAAGTACAAAGCTGAGCTTAACTCTGATAGAGTTTTCTTCCAGCAAACCCAAAGTGGAAAGGAGCATCAATGTCAGCGGATACATCAGTTACAGTTTAAATACATGTTGCATGAATAAGTTACTTCATTAATCTATTATAGGTTTTATAAACATTTAGTTACTCATACTAATATAAGGATGTCATCTTCTACTATCAAAAAATATTTACATAAAACACACAAAAAGTTATACAGGGTATATGGGGCGGGTGGAAAAAAACTGAAACAGTGAATTCAGACCGTTATTCTGAACTAAAAACCGTGGATTTTTTATTCATTTTTTTTATTTTATTTAAAATTATGTAATTTATGATATTATGTAGTATGATGTTTGCCGTGCGGCCCTGGCAGAGAACTGGGCATCCTTTCTTTTTTCATGGGTGTCGTAAGTGGCGACTAAGGGGGAGCGAGGGGCGGGCAGCAGCATTCCTCTTAAAATATTTCCAAAGACTAACTGCGGTTGCCAATTTGCCTACCAAACGTGGCAACTACTTGTAAACCTCCTTAAGGGGAAGCTTATGTCTAGCAATGGACAGTTAAAGACTGATATAATTATGATATTATTTTAAAATATAAAAAAAAATACAGTGGAATACTATGAAATATCAAAAAACAACAATGTAATATAATTATGTATTAAAATCCGCGACGCGTGGAATCAGCTGTGTAAGGTTAACGCCACAAGCGTACAAAAACTACCTACGAAGTGCCATTGATCGCGCGATACCTACGTATCACGCGTCGTGTGTATCGTAAAATTTAAAATGCATTGCGTGCGGTCAACGCTGAGAATCATTAATTATATGGCTGTGATGCATTTTTTGTAGGAAAATAATCTGCCATCTGATTCAGAGCATTAATCTGAAATAGCTGTTTTCGTTTTGGTCACCCTGCCCTTACACCCTGTATATAGGCAAATTGAAACTTTAGTTTTAAACAGTTTAAAATTAATTATTAATAATATATTATTACAATTTTTATAATATACTAGCTCTTTTCTGCGAGTTTACCCACATAAACAAATATGTCAAATATTTATTTAAACTATTGTACACACTAAATATCAAAAAAAAAAAATATGACAATGGAAAGCAAATATACAAAGACGAGTTTAAAAGAGTACTCTTCCAACAAACCTAAAGTATCCTATGGTTTAGGATATTACCTACCCGTGTATCAAATTTCATTAAATTTCCGTTCAGCCATTTAAATTCCATAAAAAAATCAAACAAACAAACATTTAAACATCTAAATGAACTTATTAGTATACTCGTATAGTCTTTCTTTCATAAATTGAGTCGAATCAACTTACTTAATTCATTTTTATCATAATGAAGCCAAAAGAAAGAAAGCTGAGGTCCGAAACTTTGACCAAAGTCGTTTTAACGTTCAAAGTTATAATTTATATCACTAGTTGTAAGATTTAATATGAAATACAACTTTTAATGTTTAAAATAAATGTTTTTTTGTAAGTGTAAAGTCTAAAAAGTATTTAGAGATATGTTTAATCAATATCCTAAATGAGGTTCGAAATTTGATTAATTTTTTACTACTATTTTTACTTACGACGACGTATACGTTACCAGAATAATTACATTAATCCGTATAAAAAGTAGCATATCTCCTTCGCCATCCCACACCATACGTGTATACCAAATTTCATAGTGATCGAGTAGTTTCGCCATCAATGTCCAGAGAAACCCAATATATATATATCGGATCGGTATCCATATTACCAATGCCTAGTCACTGTAGCCTATTGACGCCAGCAATACTAGGTAATATTTTCGGAGAAATATACTTTCTTTAGGTAATTTAATAAATGCGGTCGAAAAGCGAGCATTACCTAGAATTTGTGAGCTAAAGCCAGCAAACCGCATTTGTAATACAATAAGTAATACGAGAGTATGTTCAGTAAGAAGCTACCGGCTTTGTTTCTTTTTCAGATTTGTGTGTGTAAATTACGACAAAATGTATTCAGATAGTATTTGGATTATTTGCAATACTATTATATTAATATTATAATCACCATATTAATAAAGACACCAGAGGGAGTCTCTGTACAAAAGTCGTTTGCTTAGGTACCTCTGTCCCATTCGTGTTTCAATCACATTTGCATGGTTGTGTTTCGGTTTAAAAGGTGGAATATGGCAGTGAATTTACAGAATACAGAATAATACCTTACTCCTTAGGAATGGCAACGCATGGGTGGTATCATGGGCGAAACAGTATACTCTGTTATTTCCATGGCCACTGCTCATGTCTATAAGCAACGGTTACCATTTTCCATCAGGTGAGCCGTCAGCTTGTTTGTCATTCTAAGTCGTATATATATATATATATATATATATATATATATATATATATATATATATATATATATATATATATATATATAAATGCGCAAGTTTATAAGGATAGATAGATGCTTGTTACAGTTTAGTTAGCATATAGGATACTTTATGTATTAATTCACGCGGGCGAAGCCACAAGATACAACTAATAATATATAATATAATTTAAAATATTTTTAAAGAATAGATTTAAAGAGCGTCTTCTGTCTCTATGAACATATATTTATTTATCTATATATGTAGATATATTATATATGTATATGTGTGTGTATGTATGTGTAAGTATATGCATAGGTGTAAGTATATATTTATGTATATGTATATGTGTATTTATGAGATTAAATATAATATAATTAATTTAACTTTGTCTAGTTTCTTTGTTTAAAAATTGCCACAATATTGTACACCGCTCTACCCGCTGACTTTGATGCTCCTTTCCAGTTTGGGTTTGCTGGAAGAGAACTCTTTTAGAATTAAGCTCGCCTTTGTACATTTGATTACCTCTGTCATATTTTTATAAATAATTGGTGTGTACAATAAAGTATTAAAAAAATAAATAAATAAAATTGTGATTCACAAAGATGACCGATTTCAATCGTGGAAAAACCAATTATTTTGATTTAAAAACTAAACTACTACACCGCTTTCGGTAATATTTCTATGAGAACAGTCTGAAAGTATTATATTTTAAATAAAAAAATTCCACATAAGTATATAAATGACGGAGTTATGAAGTAACAAACATACAAAAAGTACAACCGAATCGAGAACCTCTTCTTTTTTAAGTCGTTAGAAAATATCATTCCATTATTTACACGGCCGTTTTTTAATCGTGACTTTAGTAAAAAATCCAAACACGTAAATATACGTAAAATATAAAATATTAGAAGGAACTTTGTGGTAGAACATAAAAGAAAGAATTTAAAATTAATTGCATAGGTAACGAACTGTAGGATCTGTGTTCACTGTGAACATTCCAACTGTTAGAAATCAGCTATTCTTTTAAGAAACGCAAAGTTTGCGTAAAGATACCTAACCTATATATACTCGATCTAGAAACGAATAAGGCAAGAAAATGTCTCTTGGATGTATTTTCATTTTATTGTATATTTATCTCTCTCTTTTTCTCTTTTTGTACATGTCTATCTATGTTTATTGTGATTTGTGTTCTGTAAATGATGCAAATAAATTATACATCTACTTATCTTTAAAAAAAATCTAAAAGTGGAGGTATTTTATAGAATAACTATGAAAATAGATTCTTTTTGATGCAGGCAAATCCATTACGGAACCACACTAGTCCCAGGAGTGTCGAGTATATACTGCCGGGCTAATACCAACTAAAACCCCGTTCTGCCTCTTCACCACAGGCCAATAGGTTAACTTTTATATTTTACTGCAACTTCGGCGAGTTTAAAATAAATCCTAACACACTCTTAAGATAACCTGAGATTAGATAGTACATAGATATATTTATATTATTCAGACTGCGTTTAAATTTATCTTTAGTCCTTTTTTTCTTCCTTTTATTCCGTCTTATCATTTTTCTATTACGCCCTCACCCGATACAATTTTAATTATTCCTCTCCATCCTAAGGTTGCTTGGAAGAGGAAGCTATTCAGCGATAAGGCTGCCCATTATTGCCTCTATTTTGCTTTTATGTAATTAAGTAATTATTTTATTTGTGCACATATTGTTAATCTTTTTATATCAGTATCATTCTTAGAAGGAAACAATAAAGAGTTTTCATTAATTCATTCACAGATGAATTCAAATTCATAGATTCAGCATGGGGTTCTTCAAAAGGGGGGTAAAGAGGTTTCTTCAGGGTCGACAACGCGCGCATAATACCTCTGGTATTGCAGGCGTTCATAGGCTACGGTAACCGCTTACAATCAGGTGGGCCGTATACTAGTTTGCCACCTCAGTGGTATAAAAAAAAAGATATTTTTTTATGTAAGTATGAGAATGAAATAGTAACGCGCCAACACTATCCATATATGCTGATACAAGTGAGGAATGGTAGGTGATAATGAAAGCAGGTCAGTTGATCCATCGTGGTGAATTTTAATAAGGATTAACGGAGGTCAATCTAAAAGGGTATATTGTGCGCATGGGGATTATTCTGCATTAAAAACAACCCTTTCCTAAGAAGTATATATCATACCATCATCATATCAACCATTAAGGGTAAACATATAGGGAACATAAGCCTTCCTCATAAAAGGCATTTTTCCAGTAGTTGCCACGCTTGACAAACAGGTTATCAACCTATCTGTTAGGCTTTTAGTGGTGTTTAAAGGACGCTGCTGCCCATCCCTTTACATTAAAGTTCACTTGGTAGTTTACGACACTCACGTGAAAGGAACGAGTAGCCTATTTTAAGACCACGCAGTAGAAAAAATACATATTAACTATTATATTATTATACTCGAGAAACGAGTATAAACAGCAAAAACAAAAGCCAGAACATAAAACCAGCTACATTATGTTAAAACAACAACGTACATAATTTATGTCTTTGCTCTTTGTTCCCTAAAAAAACATAACTTTAATCTTGTCAATCTCTGAAGTTGTAGACTGTTTCAGAATGTGATGAATATTTTTTTTTATAATACTTATCTTATTTTCTCTTACTAATACATATATTTAATAAAATTGTAACTAAACGATGTCTATATAGGTATGGGAGATATTTAAGAAAAAATAATATGATGGGTCTTAATAAGACTAACAGAAACCAAAACATTTTTTTTTTTTATTTTACCATCTTTGTCTGTATGTTTTTTTTTTATAACACAGGGGGCAAACGAGCATGCGGTTCACCTGGTGATAAATGACTACCGCCGCCCATGATCACCCACAACACTAACTGTATTGCAGGTGTGCTGCCGGCCTTTTAAAAAGGAATATGCTCTTTTCTTGAAGGTTATGTTGTACCATATATATGTTTAATCCGGCATCACAATTGTGTTCTTGAAGACCTAACTTAAAATTAGGTATCTTAACACGTTGAGCGCCACGCGTATTTCTACAGCAATCCCGTTCAGGCCACGCGCGCCGCTTCGAAGCGCTGGTACTGCAGGAGCTGGTGTTTCCTATCGTAGTAGAAGGTAGTTTACGTTTGGAACGTGATTCCTATAAATTTTAAATAAATTTTCTGTAATTCCGTAAAATAGTGTAAAATTTTATAGTTCTCATGTTACACGCTGTCAGACACCGATGGCTGACGCGGCCTAAACGGAAAGTCTAGTGTCAGCCACCGATGGCTGACATGGCGCTCAACGTGTTAATACATCATATCATCTTAATACGCAATCTGCAGGTGGTTTATTGCATTGACTTTTCTACATTTTAAATCCACGTACAGTAGCGGGTAAAAAGCTATATTTGTTAAACACGATATATCTAGGATGAAAAACATGTATATATGTTACTTTATATTCAACCTGGATTTAAACATATCGGTCACGAAGATAAAGAAGATAAAAATAAGCATTTATTCTGTACTATATTAAAAATTATTTGCTAAAATAGAGTGCCTTATGGAAAAGGAGGAGACGTCCAACTCCTTCCAGTACAGGAGAAAGGGATTGTTAGTTAAAAGATGTCATGACCCAATACTAACAATATACCCTAACAGGTCGATCTTCGCGTGACATTAATTCAAATCAAAAATTCAAAAATTAACTAAAATGGTTTCCAGGGGGTACCCCCTGAAAACCATTTTAGTTAATTTTTAATCAATTCATCACGATGGGTCAAATAATCTGCTTCATCTTCACCTATCATCCCTCACTGATGCCTCGTAAGCGTATACCGATAGCGCAGGCTGGGTTACTATTCCATTTTCACCCATTATATAAAAAATTCCAATAGTTTCTATCTCGTGCTGCTCTACGACAGTGTAGACCTGCTGCTTACTTTAGTTCGTCCTCCTAGCGTCTCTGAGTATGATCTCTTTTCATTTTGGTATCCCATGAATACCAAACTGTGACCCTTGACCTCTACTTATCTATACTGCTGTACGCGGAGTTGTAGTTAAAAACTAGTAACTGTATGACTTTCTCTGTGTAATGATAAGTACGTTGCTTTGAGCAAATAATGCTCCGGGTTTGATACCCGGATTCCCGGTCAGGTAAATTTAAAAAAATAACTTTTTAAATTCGCTCAAATCTGAGTATTCTGAATTATGATCTTAGATAATACTAAATAATAGCTATGTCCCTAATAACACAAGGTATCCTAGTCTAAAGGGATGAGCAGCAGCATCCTTTTTAAAATATCGCCAAAAGCTAAAACTGCGGTTACCAATCTGCCTGCCAAGCGTGGCAGCTACTGGCAAAACCCCCCCTAATGGTAAATTGCCATAAGGAACGGCCAAGTTCCTCATGACAGTCTACGGAGGAGGCCTATGTTCAGCAGTGGACAAATAACGGCTGATTCATCACTTATTTATTTATTAAAATATATAATACCACACCATAGACATCACAGTGCCTGTTATGGCCATACTGCTGTTCATGTCTATAGGCGACGGTTACCGCTTTCCGTCATGCGAACCGTCGTTTTGTTTACCATTTTAAATCTTATAAAATAAATTATTTTTAGGAAACATATGCCCAGTCTAATATTAAACATGTCTATCTCAAAAATAGTAAAATCAATATTGAACTTATTAAATTACTAATGTTATTGTAATTATTCCGCCCCCGCTAAAGCAAACAGATATCGATTCAAAGACTGCTGAATTATTCAAGACTTCAGATTTCGTGAAGCACTAGACTCACTAAAGATAGAAATCTTATTCATTGTAAACACTTGAACAGGTACACTCGTATAATATAATTAAAAAACAACTTCAATTTTGACAAAATAAATCGTTGTGTGACAAAAAATTTCAATAGACACATTAAATTCAAATTTTGAATTTAGAATACAGAAATTAGTGTTGTAGACACTTGATTTTCGTATTCTAAATTTAAGTAGATTGTTCTCCTTAATAAGCAAAATTTAACTTTACAAAATTGCAAAGTGCCAAAATTTGTATAAGACTAATGAGGGAGTATAGTTTATATAAAATACACGGAAAATACACTGTCGCCCCGTCCTTTTTATTTTCAAGTAATAATACATTCAAGTAAAAAGAAACAAATGTGTTGCCAAAATAATTTAATTATTTGGATTTTTAAAATAATGCATTATTTGGTGTATTCCTTTCTTTCTCAATAATGCCTATTTATAATATAAAAAAGCTTTAAAACTGCTACCTTTTTTATAAAAGTATAATATATATATATATATACATACACAAAGTTCCACTAAGTGTCAACAATATACTATATAATCTTTATTGCATTTGTAAATTACATTGTTAATGCATTTATAAATGTTGTGAGCAAGGGTGGACTTATCTATGATAGAGATCTCTTCCAGTTAACCCAATACACTTAGAAAGCATGTCGTTAGCGGACAGCTGAAGTGCTACAACTATTAATATTTAGAATACGTATACAAATATACAGTTAAATGAAATATTAAAATATACAATAAAATATTACATAAATACATATACCATAAATAAATATAATACCTACCTACTTAATTAATAAATTATTAAATTAATATACTACCTGCATTAGAAAAGTTTAATGATTTTTAAGATTTCACAGTTCAATTAGAAAAATGAAAAATTAAGATTATGACTCAAGGGAAAAAGAATGTAATTAAATTTTTTTCTTAAAAGAGGTAATAAAACGACTCTTTTGTATGTGAGAAGTGAGTTTGTTCCATAAGTGGGCAACTCGATACGAGAAAGACTTCCCCACAAAATATGTCTTACACAAAGGAAGTTCGAGCTTCTTGGACTGAATTTGACAGCAGTGTTTACCACCAGAGCGGTAATAATGTAAACCGGGGGTGGAGGTACGATGGAGAATTGGGGTCATTATTGAGTATGTTTTTTTTAAGGGTGAAGATGGAGTGGTAACCTCGCCTGCGCTATCGGTATACGCTGACGGGGCACCAGTAAAGGATGACAGGTGAGGATGATGGCAGGTCAGTTGGCCCATAGAGACCAATTCAACAAGAATTAATCATTATGGTTTCCAGAGGGAACCGCGTGGAGGTTGACCTGATAGGATGTATTGCTAGCAATGAGGTTGTTAAATCTCATTACTAACAATTCCTTCCCCCCCCCCATTGAGTATGTTATAAAAGAAGGAAAGGATGGGCATATCACAATCACGACTATTAAGATACATAATGAAAACTATTGATAGGTTGGCAACAGGATAAGAGTTCGTATAGCTATACGTATATCGTTTATACACTCACTGAACCCTTTCACGGCGTCCGCTAGACTTTTTTGCAAGAAACTATCCATCCAGGGTTATCTATTATGAGAGAAAATGTCGTTTTTATAAAGAAAAACGACAAGAACCTGTCGAGGCTCATAAAAACATGATAAATATTTGTAGCATCAAACGTAATACGAATTTAGTATCTATATTGGTTGTAGTGTTATTGAAATATTAATATTAAGTATCCATATATCCATATATATTAATCCAGTGCCGTGTATTCCCGGAATAGATTAGTCACCCCTTCCTTTCTCGTGGGTGTCGTAAGAGGCGACTAAGGGAGTGTGAGGGATGGGCAGTAACGTCCCTCTTAAAACTTCTCTAAAGCTTGACTGCTGTTCTTAATTCGCCTGCTAAGTGTGGCCACTACTAGCAACACGGGGGGTGTTGCTAGTAGTGGCCACACTTAGGGGAGGCCTATATTCAACAATGGACATTTAACTGCTGAAATAATAATGATTATGATTTATGACTTCAACAAATTTATAAACATTCTTTTATTAAAATTGGCCCGCAATCAAATCCATCGTTGAAAAGATGTTTGGATATTTATTACTTAATGACATTTGAACTGTTGAATGAATTTGAATAAAATTTGATACACGAATATATAGGTATAAGTTATGTCCTGACATAAGACATTACAGAGTCTTAAGGGAAATGTGCAAGCATCTCAGGACCATTCCTAATAGCAGTCTATAGGGGAAGCCTATGTTCAGCAGTGGGAAAATAATGGCATAATACACAGGGTACTTTATATAGTGACTAATCCGCATTACCGTATCCCGGTACTGTTTCCTGGCCGGGATAAAAAGTAGCCTATATCTTTCTTCATCCCATATAGCCCGTGTATACAGAATTTCATAATGACTGGTTTAGCTGTTAATGCGCTAAAGTTAACAAACAAACATATTTGCAAATTTCTTTATTTTTCTCAAACTTGCTTGGAAATGTGAGCATTATTTTGACAATTTTCTTCGAGATAAATCCAAATTGCCGTACTGGCCAGATATATGCGGGTAGCGGCCGGCAAAAGTTGTATGAAAATCCATATCTGTCGTGTTTTGCGGCCAGATAAATTACTATGTAAACTCATATCTGTCCTGTAATTTAAAAATGGAATGAGCTTTTACTTTGAAACATGGCTACCAAGGAGGTACAAGGACTAATAAAAGGTTTTATTTAAATTTCGAACTGGCTTGCAAATAGAAAGCTGATATTGAAAAAAAATACAAAGAAACATTATGGCGCGTGAAAAATTATTATTGTTCGTTATTCGTCATTGAACTTAAAAAGTAAAATTGTTTTTGATTTCCGCGCATTGTTTGAGAAAAGTACTATCTAAGCCTTGGTCACAACTAGGCATTGATGGACTCACGTATGTGTGCCTCGGCTACGCCTCGGCCCACATTTGCACGTTCGTCCATCAATGCCTCAGTTGCTGGCCGCTGCAGTAATGTACTATAATACTTTATTGTACACATTAATTATACATAAAAATATGACAGAGGTAATCAAATGAACAATTTATAATATTAATAATGATGACAAAGTGCTATTTTTTTCATAACACAGGCGGCAAACAAGAATGTGGCTCACCTGATAGTAAGGACTACCGCCACCCATGATCACCCACAACACCAGAAGCATTACAGGTATGCTGCCGTCCTTTTAAATTATCTCTTTACCTAATTTTATGTATAAAGCATTAAAGTCTAATTCTCTTACATATTATATTTTATCATACGTAAACGAATTACTTATAAGTGCTTTACCAATTTCCTCACAGTTTCAAATTCATATAGAAAGTAAAAGCCATTATCTTTGAAGATAAAACGATTTTCGTAAAAATATTATTCTGGATCCAATAACACGCTTAGCTTCCACCTTAGATATTACTTTGGCGACTTCATACGAGAATTTTAACCGAGTGTCGAATAAAGGTAAAGTTTTTATACAACTAGAAATATCAAACAAGCTAACGGGTCGTTAGCTGATGGAAAGTGGTATGATAACCATTAGATAGTACCATGAACTTTATTTGCAAATTTGATAATAGGTATATAATTATTTTCCTTAATGTCTTACGCTGTTATTCCAAACTTGCTAAATTACGCAATATTTTCATACTTAATTGTACAACAATTAGTCCGTTACCCTAAGGTCGTCTTGAAAAAATTACTTTCAGCAATAAGACGCCTTACTGTACTCATACAACTCTGTCGTTACATTTATTAATTGTCTTGCTTATTCCCTATATTGTATAATGCAAATTCGTTCATTCATTCAATTCGACTAGTTTTTTTTTTTAATTAATATTCGTTAAAGTTTGAGAAACTTTCTTATGAAGATAAAAATTGGAAAAACCGTTTAGTAAAACGTAAAAATATGATTTATCTACTTCTTATAGAAACTGTTTTTAAATGCTTTGATTTTGAAAGGTAAAATAACTTCTATCCCTATCAGAAAAATGGTCCCAATAGGTAAAGGTAGGGGGCAAAAAGTATTAGTACTATTATTTGTCGGTCAATACGATTCTTCCCTCCTTTCTCCTCTCCCTCCCCCATTCCTCCCTAATAATTATCATTGTACTAAATTACTAACCTCTTCTTCCTCTATGTCTGGGTGAGTTCGCAGGAGTGCTGTGCTCTGAACTCTGGTCAGCAGCATACTCCGTGCCACTGCTATCGGGTCCTGGGGCGAGGGAGAACATGGTGCCAGCCGGACATCTCTCCCGACTCCTGCTCCGTTGCCATCGGCTCTGAGTAAAAGAGAAATTTTAAATTGACAAATATTCCATACTGACTACGTTGTAGTGCATATAAGTTTATTTATAATTTCATGTACCTATTATATATATTCTCTTACTAACTATATAGCTATTTTTTTAATGGGCGATAATGGTATGATATCCCCGCTTGCGCTATCGGGATACGCTGGCGGGGCACCAGTGAGGGATTATAGGTGAGAATGAAGCAGGTCAGTTGGCCTATCGTGACGAATTCAAGAAGAATTGCTCACGATGGTTTCCAGGGGGAACCACGTGGAGGTCGACCTAATAGGGCATATGGCTAGCAAAGAGGCTGTCAAACTCCATTGCTAACAATCCCTTTCCCCCCACTGTATAGTTATTAACACAGTGAAGACTCTATATAAGCAACTCATTTGAACCAATTTCAGTAAAAAAAAAATCTTATTGGGAAAAGTTGCTTATAGGGAAAAAAGGAGTATAAAAATACTTACCGTCTGGAAAATATTTTTACTTATTTCTTTTACTAACTAAGCTGAGTAGAATAAATAAAATATAAAGAATGTTGCTTATAGAGAGGTTGCTTATATAGAGCGTTCACTGTAATATAATTTATTCTTTTTGTACCATGTTATGCTTTATATACAAGTCCTATAGACACTTTCTCATTTCGGATTCTCAAGATTGACTGGAAGAAATTCTTCTAAGGGATAAGTCCGTTCGCATATATTTTTGTTTTAAATAAATATCCATATTAAAAGTGAATGTACAAAATTCTTTAAATAAATAAGTTCTTATATATTAAAATCAATTATTAAAGTAGATACTAATTATAACACATGACTATCAAAAGTGTACGAGAAGTGGATCGATGACACGCACAACCTTTGGGCGTGACGTAGCCTTATTTCATTATATTTTATGTGTAAAATATTTTTTTATACCTTTTTTTTTATACAACTTAGAATGGCAAACAATGACAAACCGAAACACAGCCATACAAACAGAACTGCTTCACGGTTGAAACACGAATGGGACAGAGGTACCCAAGCAATCGACTTTTGTACAAAGTCTTCCTCTGGTAAATATTACTTATGTTTTTTTCCATTCTAGTTTTTTCAAGTTGAAAAAGACTATATTATTACAGAGTAATATGGACTGTATTTAAAAAAAAGAAACTATGTTAAGGCAAGTCACTAATATTTTATAAGGCGTTACTCTGTAATAAATAATTAAGTACATCTTGAGGCTCATGTCACGCGTCATACGTAGGGTAGTAACCCCTGGCTAATGTCCCTTGTGAATTAAACAGTAGTGCTACGTAATGCTTGCACAAACATAGGGACATATTTTTTTATTAGTGGAGAGCAAACTACCATGGACTTAAATTTTAATTTTATTTATTTAACAAGGAAGAGCCACAGTACAAGTTTATTATTTTTGACACGAATTATGGCGGCGGAAAATTTTTTGAATAAATAAATACTTTACTTGCATTATACAATATACTAAGTATACTTTATTTGCATTATACAATGTAGGAAATAAACAAGACAATTAATAAATATAACGATACAATTGTATAAGTACAGTAAGGCGGTCTTATTGCTGAGAGCAATCTTTTCAAAACCTAGCCTTAGGGTAATGGACTAACTGTTGTACAAGTAGGTATTGTATAATTAAGAAAATTAACAGAATAAAACATTAAGGAAAATAATTATAAGTATTTAGTATATTGTTACGGGTTATCTTGCAAATAAAAGGAACATTTATTAGTTTAAATATATAATAGATGGATTGATAACTTGAATTAAATCACAACTTAAATCTATGTTGAACTAAAACTAAATTTGGGCGCCAGGAGAGTTTTTATGTTGCTGCGGAACTCTGCCAAAACCAAACTACGGCTATCCTCAGGGATAATTAATGTGTAACTTCAGGATTCAATCAAGGGCATTTCCTCAGGCTACAATAATGAAGACACATCGTTATTAACTGTAATATTGTATGGAACTGTTAATTAGGTATGTCAATTTGTAAGTCTGAACTTACCACTTCGGTATGTAATCATCTAAAATCAATTAAGATTGGAGAACTCGTTTAACAGTGATTTACTAATGCCGATAATATTTAAATACTGTTTCTGTTCACTAGTATTATAATAACGAAACTCAATAAGGTCAGCTTAAACCACTTGATAACTTTCTTTATTCCACCTCTCCACACATGCCGTTTGCTGTCACCATCTCATCTTTATGTACCTACATTTTATTGATGATATTTATTATTCGACTACCCTGTGACTACAGGGGGGAAAGGGATTGTTAGCAACGGAGTTTGACAGCCCCTTCGCTAGCAATATGCCTTATTAGGTCGACCTCCACGTGGTTCCCCCTGGAAACCATCGTGAACAATTCTTGTTGAATTCGTCACGATGGGCTATCTGACCTACTTCATCCTCAGCTATCACCCTTCACTGGTGCCCCGCCTGTGTATACCGATAGCGCGGGTGGGGTTACCATTCCATTATCATCCATTAAAAAAAATACCCTGTGACTACACTATATTGACAGCTAAACATATACGGGGTGAATAGATCTTCCGTATCACAAATAGTTCCTTAAAAATCTCATGCAGTTACAATCTACCGGAAAATTATATATGTATAATAGTCCAAGTTATTTATTCTACGTTTGCCAATTTTATATGTACTATGTTTGTATATTTTATATGAATGAGGATATTTTTTTTACGCAACTTAGAATGAAAAGTAGTAATCGTCGCCTACAGACATGAACAGTATCACGGACATAACAGAGTATGTTGTATCGCTAATGCTAATATACTTTTCAAGCGTTGCCGTTCTTGTGGATTAAGGTGTTATTCTTTTACCGCATTAGCCGTTGATTATACACTCTTGAACATAAACCTCCCCCATAAGGGAAGTTTTGCCAGTAGTTGCCACGCTTGACAGACGGGTTAACAACCATTGTCAGTCTTTGGTGATGCGTCAAGAGGAACACTGCTGCCCATCCCTAGACTATTAAGTTCCCTTAGTCGCCTCTTACGATACCCAGAACAAAAGAAAGAGATATCTTATTCTTTGCCGGAACCATCCGGCATATAAGGTGTTATTTCTTTGCACGCTGTAATTTTATTGTCATATCCCGCCCATGAAACCAAAACACAACCTTATAAAAACAACTGCTTCACGGCAGAAACATGAATCGGACTCTGGTACTCAAGTAGACGACTTTTGTACCAAGTCTTCTTCTAGTAAAAAAATATCCTAATGCAAATATACATTCTTGTTATAATCTGTCCAAGTACAAAATTTTTTCAAATTCATTCAGCTTAAAAACAAACATATAAACGTTTTTCAAACTTTCATATTAATAAAATTAACGGGAAAATAAATTTGACTTGAGATGACAATGCCATTATGAAATTCTGATTTCTAAGAATCAAGTAAAATAATACCTATTAAGGTACCCAGCTGTAAGTCTCTGTGACTGAAAATAACATCTGCACCGAAATTCTGCGAAATTTAAAACGACAAATTCCATACATTTCGTCGGTTTACCAATTAGCGTTTATGGCTTGAGTCGCATTACCCTCGTTAGACATAAAAGTGTTTACACAAAGTTAAATCAATTAAATGTGTATTTTAATTAAGTTATAAGTTATTATACATTTCTTTCAAGTATAAGTTTATTATACATTTCTTGTAATGCTACGCTAAGGGCCATGCTTAGAGTTATGCGTGACAGAATCCGAAATAAGGATATTCGCAAAAGAACTAAAGTTTTTGATGGAGAGACGACCTCAATTGCATTGCAGGGAGTCAGTGGACGCAGGTGGGTCAGGACCATTTCTTATGGCAGTCTATGGGGGAGGCCTATGTTCAGCAGTGGACGAATAATGACTGAGATAACGAGATGACGATTTCTTGTAAAATTTGTACGTTATAGAAATAACTAATTTGCGTTTAACCTGCGTCCTGGTTTTCGTGGAAACTTTATGAAATTATGAAATGTCCCTAATAGTCACTAGAGAAAGACTTTGTACAAAAGTCGATTGCTTGGGTACCTCTGTCCCATTCGTGTTACAACCGTAAAGCAGTTGTGTTTGCATGACTGTGTTTCGGTTTGAAGGTTGGGATATGGCGTGAATTTACTGGGTACAGAGGAATAACACCCGAGTCCTTAGGAATGGCAACGCATGGAGGATATCATGGGCGAAACTGTATACTCTGTTATGTCCATGGTACTGCTCATGTCTATAGGCGACGGTTACCACTTTCCATTAGGTGGACCGTCAGCTTGTTTGCCATTCTAAGTTGTATAAAAAAAAAAAGTTTTGATATTCTAATTATCCGTACTAATTATAATAAATGTGAAAGTGAGTTTGTTTGAATGGCACCCATGAGCTCCTATTGATGCTGAACATTATTAGCACTTTGTGAAATTTGGAATTCATCTTTATAAATCATCTTTAGCCTTTAACTGTCCACTGTTGAACATAAGCTTCCACGTAACACGCTGAACATAAGTTGCCACGACTGGCAGGATTATCCACCTCAATCAGGCTTTAGAGATGTTTTTAGCGGAACGCCGATGCTTATCGCTCGCCCTCCCTTAGTCGACTCTTATGACACTCACGGGATAGGAAGAGGTAGCGTATTCTATGCCGGGAGGACATGGCATCTATATGAATGTTAACCAACAATACTAGAAAGGTTATCTGAACTAATTCAAGTATTATGAAGATGAAGGATTTAATTTTTCGTTTGTAATTCCGTGTGGTCCCGGCATAGAATAATTTACCCCTTCCTTTCCCGTGAGGATCATAAGAGGCGACTAATGGAGGGCGAAGTGTGACATTTCTTAAAACACCCTATTTCGCAGGTAGGATGGTAACCGCAGTTAGGCTTTGGTAATGTTTTACGAGGGACGCTTCTGTCTATTACTCAACTATTAAGTTCCCTTAATCGCCTCTTGCAACACCCACGGGAAAGGAAAGGGTAGTCCATTCTAAAGCGGGACTATACGATTTGGACATTTATTTTATAAAAGGTCTCCAAATGTATCAGTTAATCTGTAAAATTTTATTTATTTATACTTTTGCATTCATTAGAACATGTCTACAGGGCAGACTTAATGCCTGATGGCATTCTCTACCAGTCAACCGTTGCGCTCTGTTTAGAGAGAGTAAATGGCGGTGCATAGATTTAAAAAAAAATTGTAAATTAAATAAATATTTTGAAAGATAACAATTTATTTATTTTATTACTACAAAAGAGCACACTGCTTTCAGGTTTATTGTAGGCTGTTTTGCCTTTTCATAAATCTTGTTTACTGATTCAATCGCATCGAGTTCTAGACTAGAAAACCTTTTTCCTTTAGGCGTTACAACATTTAACTTTTATTGAAGCCTTGAACTCAGGTTTATTGTAACGTAAAATTTGAATACCAGAGTCTTAGACCGAAACTACTTTGATGACTCTTTTTTTTAGTCGACTTGCTTTAGTGCTGGCTGTTGAGACCCTAAAAATAACAAACAAACAAAGAAATACAAACAAACTCATATTTACTACCATATAAATAAAAATTAATCGCTAAATGTATTGTTAAGGACAAAACTCGAGTATGTATGATCTCAGATAATATAATACTACGTACGGTAAAACCAATCCAGTTGTTTTTATTTCCAAATATTCCTTGAAGCTCAAAGAAGGTTATTGTGAAGAGAAGAATTGCTAGGAAAATCATAAAAACACTATTTTATTTTTCTTCATACTAAATGTTCGTAGCTGTCAATTCAAGAATTTTAATCAAATGTCGACATTGATATCACATTTTTTGACAAAACGACATCTGTCGGCTAAGTTAATCTATACTAATTTTATAAAAAGAAAAGATTTATTTTATGTATGTTTGTTTGTAAGGGATAAACTCAAAATCTATTTACCCTATTATAAAAATTCATTCACCTATAGAGAGCTACATTGTCTGCGAGTATCATAGGCTATATATTATATATATTCTTTTACTGAATGATAATGGAATACACTGGTAGAGAATCAGTGAAGGATGACAGGTGAAGATGAAGCAGGTCAGTTAGCCCATCGTGGCAAATTCAACAATAAAACAATTACGTTGATTTCCAGGGGGTACCGCGAGAAGGTCGACCTGATAGGGTTTATTGCTAGCAATGGGGATGCTAATCCCCATTACTAACAATCCCTTCTCCCTCCTATGTATTATATTCAAAAATATTAAAGTTCGCTACGAAAATTATAATAATGTAAGCTAAAATATCAAAAATGTGTTTGTTAATGCTAATCTATCTATCCATTTAAGAGCTGCGCTTTTGTCGGTGTAGCTCTTGCCACTCACTACGATTTTCAGCGAGTCTCCTTTTTCCTCTTAATACGACACGACACCAACTCCTTCCTTGATCTGCCCGATGTAACTATGTCTCGGTCTCCCTCTCCCCCTTCTCCCTTCTATCTTACCTTCTATTATAATGTTCATAAGTTCGTCGTGTCGTATCAAGTGTCCTAACATTTTTCCCCTTCTGTCCTCAATAGTTCTAATAATTTGTCTTTTTTCCTTAACACTAAGCAGGACCTCCTCATTGCTAATGCTAATATTAAATGCTAATTTATCTATCTATTATCTATGTACCCGTGTAAAACCGGGGCAGGTCACTAGTTTATAGTATTAATAAGGATTCTGACTGATATGGTACAATAGTAGGGGCGCATGAATATTACAGATCTCATTTAACAATTACGTAATCCGAGGACCGGATCGTGTTATCAAGTTCTTCGTCTCGGGGTCGAATATACTATTATAATAATATTCACAATATATATACAATATCACGTATTCCTATTTACCTAAATGTATTCTAGGTTATTCTATGAAAATCCTCTCGCAATACAAGGTCGCAGATATGACTCATGACACAATATAATATGGATACTTCTATTTGTATTGAAAGTCGTGACACAATTTTATTACACTTTCTTTTTATTATATATGTACATCATAATGCTATATCTTAGTAACCATAAACTGTAAATATCTAAATAGAAGAGATAGTTAACCTAGATATATAATTAGAAATAAGTAATTAAAAAATAAAAAATATATATATATTTAAAGATAAAAAAATTCTTTTATTCTTTGCTAGATATTTTTTACCCTCCATTTCGTTCTATACATTTTTTTTTATACCATTAAGGTGGCAAACAGCAATACAGCTTGTCTACGTGTAAACAGTCACTGTAGCTTATAGACGCCTGCAATACTAGGGGTATCAAGTTCACATTGCCAAACCTGAAGAATCCTTATAATATACCTTTTTAGAAGAACTCCATATAATAGTTTCTAAGGAAAACTTCGCGAGGGAACTTATTCCACAGCCTGAGGGTTTACGAAAGAAAATTTGTTTGAAACCGCATTAAGCGTGACCATTTAGGTTCAAGCATGTGAGGATGGATTGCTAGCAATATACCCTGTCAGGTAGAACTCCACGTGGTTCCCCTTGGAAACCATCTTGCTGAATTCCAGGTGTATTGTGTGTAACTGACCTGCTTTTTCATTATTCACCTATCATCCCTCACTGGTACACTGTCAGTGTATACCGTTTGAGTGAGTGTTAACATTCCAGGAACATTTATTAAAAAAGGTTAAAAATAGTATATGTCTTTCTTTATTATAAAAAAGTAATTGTCAAATGCCGAATTTCATCACGATTAAGTAGTTAAACGTTCAAAAGATAATAAACAAGTAATTGAGCCAACTCACACAACAAATATACAATGAATTTACAGAGGAATAACGCCCGAGTACTCAGGAATAACGACGCATGGGGGTATCATGGGCGAAAGAGTATAGTGTATACAGTAAACAATACTACGCCGGATCAGCGATTAATGCTCTACAAATCGCAAATCCGGCCCCACATGGACTATTGCTGTCACTTATGGGCCGGAGCACCTAAATACCAGCTTGAACCTTTCGACTCCTTGCAACGACGAGTTATGAGAATTGTCGATGATTCCAGGCTCACAAGCGGTATCGAACCCTTAAGTCTTAGGAGAGATTTTGCCTCGCTCTGCGTGTTCTACCGTCTATACAATGAATAAAACTCAGAGGAATTGTTCAATATGATGCCCACAGCCACTTTCTACCATCGTCCGGCTCGCCATCGACAGAAAGTTCATCCTCATGTCCTACAGGCTCAATGGTCGCGTACTGCGCGGTTTCAGAAATGTTTTCTCCCACGAACACTCAGGTTGTGGAATGAACTCCCTGCTGAGGTTTTTCCAAGAGACTACAGCATAGGGTTCTTCAAAAGGAGGTAAAGAGGTTTCTTCAGGGTCGGCAACGCACGCGTAATACCTCTGGTATTGCAAATGTTCATAGGCTACGGTAACCACTTACCATCAGGTGGGCCGTATACTTGTTTGCTACCTCAGTGGTAAAAAAAAAAAACTCTGTTATGTCCATGGTACTGCTTATGTCTATAGGTGATGGTTACCACTTTCCATCAGGTGGACCGTCAACTTGTTTGCCTTTCTAACTTGTATTGTAACAAAAGTATATTTTTAATAGGTCTAGGTACATTTAAGCTATTTATAATACTCCGTCCCCATCCCAGTGCTTCGCTATTGCAGTTAATCGTTTACACTGTGTTCTCTGGCTTCGCGCGATCGATAATAACTCCGTCCATTCACGGCACCATTTTTATTCAGCATCGGAACCGGTGAATGGTAAGTAGATACAAAACTAAAGCGCAGATAATATGCTATTAGTTACAGTATATTAAAAACTGTACACTGCAAACATGGATATATGGACTTACACTGGATGGAAAAGGCCAGGCGCTACTTTTTATCCCGGTCATTTAATTGGCTACAAGGTTAGAGAAGCAAGAAACAAAAGGATGAAGCCAAAGGAAGACTTTGTACAAAAGTACATGAAAACCTCTGTCTTATTAGTGTTCCTGCCGGGAAGTAGCTATACCTGTTTGGCTATGTATTGGTTTGAAAGTTTTTTTTTTAATGATAATGGTATGGTAACCCCGTCTACGCTATCGGTACCCATTACTAACAATTCCCTTTCCCCCTGGTTTGAAGGGTTAAAATATGGCAGTGAAATTACAGACTACTGAAGCATAACACCATAGTCCTGGGGGGAAAGGGATTGTTAGTAATGGAGACTGAGAATCCCATTGCTAGCAATTTACCCAAACAGGTCGACCTCCTCGCGGTTACCCCTGGAAACTATCATGGTTAATTCCTGATGAATTCATCATAAGCTAACTGGCATGTTTTCATTCTCATCAATCACCCTTCACTGGTGCTCCGCCAGCGTATCCCGTTAGCGCAGGCGGGGTTACCATATCATTTTCACCCATCAAAAAAAAAACACCATAGTCCTTAGGAATTGCAACGCATAATAAGATATGAACAGCATCATGTACATTGTGGTATATAATATGCAAATATCAAAATGTTGATACGTATGCCAGTCCTCTGAAATATAGTTTAGATTCCTGTTGTAATAATAATACAATATTAAAACATAGAATAGGTGTAGATCATTCAATGTTAATGTAATTGTGACAGATCGTTTAGATGATAAAAAGCCTATGATGGTAGGAGGTGTTATACCACAGTTCCATCCTTAATAATTTCATTGCCTTTCTTTACAAAAATGAAAACTTAACTAAAAAAGAATTTCTCAAATCAGTTGTAAACTGAAAGAATTTACTTACAGATTGATTCCACAGAAATTTTATCAATATTGATTCAGAAGTTTAGTTTATAAAACAAAATAACTGGATTTACCACAACTGAAATCGGTTATTTTGTGGAACACAATCTCAAATTATCAATCTAAAATATTAAAATGCCATGTAAGTACATCTTGTAAACGTATGTTATTTGTTCTAATTTCAGTGACAAAATAATTTTTACCTTGACAAGAGAAAAGTAACTGGTAGGGGCAGTCGTTCGGGGTGACCTTATTATTTTAAAATATACGATTTGCAATCGTACCATGACTGTACAGTCTTAATTTGAAAATAACATTATCGTAGCGTGTCACGGCTGAGTGCGAACATGGTGAGTGCTTTTAATAATTACCTTATTTTTTTTTTTTTTTTTTTATACTACTTAGAATGGCAAACAAGCTGACGGTCCACCTGATGGAAAGTAGTAACCGTCGCCTATAGACATGAGCAGTACCATGGACATAATAGAGTATACTGTTTCGCCCATGATACCCCCCATGCGTTGCCATTCCTGAGGACTCAGGTGTTATTCCTCTGTACCCAGTAAATTCACGCCATATCCCATCCTTCAAACCGAAACACAGTTATGCAAACACAACTGCTTCACGGTTGAAACACGAATGGGACAGAGGTACCCAAGCAATCGACTTTTGTACAAAGTCTCCCTCTGGTGAATCCTTATTTACTAGCTTTTACCCGTGACTCCGTCTACCTGACCGGGATATGTCGTTTGACCGGGATTTCGTGACGATGCGTTGAACCGTCAAAGTGTCGACAATTAACATACTATATATATATATATATATATATATATATATATATATATATATATATATATATATATATATATATATATATATATATATATATACATATACATATATATAAATAAATTAATGCCATTTTTCATTGTAATTCTTGAGTTATAAACTCAAGAACGGGCTCACCTATCTAACCCAAATGTTTGAGCTTTGTTCGGACTATTTAGTAGATGGTTTATGTGAAGTTTACACAAAATCGGTCGAGCGGTTCTTCATTTATCACATTTTTTGTAACAAATGCATTCAATAAATGGCGTATCATATTGTTAATGGGGATTTTTGTGCGAAATTCAAACTTTTTTTAAGATGGGATTGTGCTGTCAAATTGAAACTTTTTTCAGTGTTGACAGTACAAGCATGTTGTTATGTTATTCATGCGGTCATTTACATTTTTTTTTATTATTTCACTTTATATGTAGCGATGCACGAATCGGGCCGCTAGTATATTATAGAACAAGGCGAACTTGATGTTAAAAGCATTATTTATCAATCAATCTTAAGGAAGGAATAAAAAACCCGAATGCAGTACTAGAAATAATTTAGACTAATTGATGAAATCTCTATAGGACCAGTTTGGAAACATCCTTTCAAATAAAGAAAAAAGTATTTTCTATATCGGTTTATAAATGACGTAATAAATATAAAAAACAAACACAAGCGAATTGAGAACTTCCGTCTTTTTTGAGTAGCTTGAAAATGACAAAGTATATCATGGGAATATCAAATATCAATCGTCGAATATCAAAGTATGTAATGGGTATGGGAAGTAAAACATTTTTTTATAGGACACTTCTTTAAAAATGTAATAATAAATTCAATTTCCCAAAGTATAGGGAGGGGCATTCTATTTAAATCTAAATATGCCACCTACATATGATTAGTAGCCTAGTTTTTTTTTTTTTAATAAATAATAATGGAATGGTAACCCTACCTGTGCTAGCAGTATACGAGGTTTTTTTTTTATATAAATTAGAATGGCAAACAAGCTGACGGCCCACCTGATGGTGAAAGTGGTAACCGTCGCCTATAGACATGAGCAGTATCATGGACATAACAGAGTATACTGTTTCGCACATGATACTCCCCATGCGTTGCCATTCCTGAGGACTCAGGTGTTATTCCTCTGTACCCTGTAAATTCACGCCATATCCTACCCTTCAAACCGAAACACAGCCATGCAAACACAACTGATTCACGGTTGAAACACGAATGGAACAGAGGTACCCAAGTAAACGACTTTTGTATAAAGTCTCCCTCTGGTAAATGAGTGATGATGGTTGAGGATGAAAAAGGCACGTCAGTTGGCCCATCGTGACGAATTCCATAAGAATTAACCAAAATGAGTTCCAGAGGGAATTGCGCAGAGGTCGACCTGATAGGGTTTCTTTTTAATGGATGATAATGGAATGGTAACTCCACCTGCGCTATCGACATACTCTGGCGGGGCATCAGTAATATACGATTGGTAACGATGATAGCAAGTCAGTTGGCCGCTCATGAAAATTTCAACAAGAATTAACCACGATGGTTTCCAAGGGGAACAGCATGGAGGTCGCCCTGATAGGGTTAGTAGGCTATTTTTCTTTAATGGACGACGATAGAATGACAACCCTGTCCGCGCTAACCGTATACATTGGCGAGACACCAGTAAGAAATGATAGGTGAGAATGAAAATGCAGGTCTGTTAGCCTACGCGATAAATACGCCTAGAATTAAGCAGGATGGTTTCCAGGGGCGATCCTGGACCACATGGAGATCGATATGAGCCCTATCAGATCTAAGCTACTAGCCTACTAACCCGGGGGAAGGGATTGTTAGCAATGGAATTTGACAGCCCCATTGCTAGCAATATGCCTTATTAAGTCGACCTCCACGTGGTTTCCCCTGGAAACCATCGTGAACAATTCTTGTTGAAATCGCCACGATGGGCTAACTGACCTACTTCATCCTCACTTATCATCCTTCACTGGTGCCTAGCCCGTGTATACCGATAGCGCGGGTGGGGTTACCATTCCATTATCATCCATTAAAAAAAAACCAGTCTACTAACCCTTTAGTAGGCTAGTACTTATAAATATTAGTTAAAACAGATAAAGAAAATTCCATTCTGTTTTCTTTAACCGCACGAGTGGGCGTTGAACGGGAGTTTATTTATTAATCAGAGCGTATATTAATAGTCTCCCGGGATTATATAGACTGCCTTTCGTATAGTCTTATGTAAATAAAACGCGAAAGCAATTTACCTTCTGACCTCATTAATGGCAAATATTTCAGAGCACATGTCACGTCCCTTGTAATAAAGTGCCTGTTACCTTATCAAAGCGTGAAACACTTTATTTTTTATTCAACTTAAAATGGCAAACAAGCTGACGGCCCACCTGATGGAAAGTGGTAACCGTCGCCTATAGACATGAGCAGTACCATGAACATAACATGAACATAACTGTTTCACCCATGATACCCCCATTCTTATGGAATCTATCATAATGCATTAATTGACCTCCTTTCATCTTCCCCTTTCATCTCTCCCTGCCTTAGCCTTAATGTAATAAAACACAGATTGTTTACAATATTGGAGTCCGTCAATATTGTCTTCCTTCCACCTTAGTTTAAGAAATAAAAAGTACCGACTGAATGGAGGCGTGTGCGCGGACACTTGCTCCTGTAAAATAAATGTAATTTGTGTATGTATTAAACTGTATGTGCTCTGAAGGACCTATTACCATTGTTAGTTCGAGAGACACTATCAGAAAAATAAAAAACAGCATTTACCTTCAAATTCGTAAAGAAATGCTGTGTCCTGTGTACAACTGAGAGGGGGGCGTGGTGGTGGGCAGAGCGGGCGCGGGGTGGGGGCGACGTGGCTGCTGGACCGCATGACAGTTCCGATGCCGATTTGGACAGTCTACCGCTCAGTGCCGCCTCTGACCGCTCTGTAAAAGAAAAATGCTTTAAACGATTTGCAATGGCAGATAAGCTGATGGCCCACCTGATGGTAAGCTGTATCCGTTGACTATAAACATCTAGACAGAGTGTCACCATGCAAATGCTTCGAGAAAAGCGGGTCAACTTTTTCATACAATTTTGTGGAATAAATAGTCATAAATGTTCCCTTTATAACTTCTATATTTATTTTGTCTTCTAAATTCTGCACCCTTTGAATGCGCAGAAATTCATTGTATTTATGAAATAATTAAATATAGATACGTTAAGATGTATATTTTTGTTGTTGGATGGAAATGGATTAGTAACCCTGCCTATGCTAACGGGATACGCTGGCGGAGCACCAGTGAAGGGTGATAGATGAGAATGAAAGCAAGTCAGCCTATCATGATGAATTCATCATGAAGAATTAATCATGATAGTTTCCAGGGGGAACCGCGTTGAGGTCGACCTGGTTAGGTATATTGCTAGCAATGGGATTTTTAGTCTTCATTACTAATAATCCCTTTGCCCCCGTTAAGATATATTGTGTGCGTATGTATAAAGAACACAGATAAAAAACGAGTCAGCTAATTTGACAGTTAGCTGACAAAAAGTTGACCCGTTTTTGAGTCTTGATGCTCTATCTATATAATCTAAGGCTGTTACCTTCAATATACCTGTACATATAAAATCAGGAAACTTAGTTGTTAATACAATCTCTATAACTATTTTCCTCGGACGACTTTCTCCGTGGCTTAGTTAATAGAAGTGGCATTTATTGAATTCAATCGAATTACCAAGTTGTTAATTTTATCTTCTCATTGTCTGTAGGGAGTATTTAATTCTGTTGATGCAAGCATTGTTTGCTCTTGTTAGTCGTTGTTTGTTTTATTGCATACAATTAATTAGATCCATGACAAATGTCTGCTTTTACTTCTCCTTTATATCTATTTTTATAGCTTTGTGGTTCAAGATTTAATATATTAAAAAAATAAATATAAAATTTATTTGAAAAAAATACGAGCTGAGTCTCTTGTCAGTTCTTCTCATATCGAAATCATTCCGAACTGACGGTAGATTTGACATATCATAAGAGTCTGGAATAGACTTACATAAATAAAGATATTTTGAATTCAAATTTGAATTTTGAAGTACATTACAAGTAATTTAAGACTTTATTCAACAAAAAAATACCTATTTCAGCAATAGAAAACTGGTTATTGTGATTTAAAAACTAAACAACCCAACCTGATGAACCTTATGAATTTACTAGGTCACGTCTGATGACCTAGTGCGTTCCTCTTGAAATAAATTCCAATAGATCGATATTGGAATTGAAACATTTCGCACTTTCGAATTGCAACACTAGCGACACAATGGTTCCATATAGTTCTTATAGATGCATGTTAGTATAACTTGTCAATGCAAACTATTGTAAACTGATCCCAACTATAACCTAATTCCTGTTATTTCATAAGTGCAGTATAAAATTGTCATTAGCAATAGATTTTTTTTTAATTTTTTTTTATACAATTTAGAATGGCAAACAAGCTGACGGCCCACCTGATGGAAAGTGGTAACCGTCGCCTATATACATGGGTAGTACCATGGACATTACAGAGTATACCCTGTAAGTCCACGCCATATCCCACCCTTCAAATAGAAACACAGCCATGCAAACATAATTGCTTCACGATTGAAACACGAATGGGACAGAGGTACCCACGCAAACGACTTTTGTACAAAGTCTCCCTCAGATCTCAATAGATTGGATTGATATCGACATTAGATTCAAGAGTAGACCCGCTGCTCATTGAGAAGTTAACGAATTGCTTATTTTCAGCCCACTTCAAAAAAGGTGGTTCTCAATTCGATTTTTATTTTTTATTTTTTTATGTTTGTTACCTCATAATTTCGTCAATTCGAAACCGATTTGAAAATTCCTTCTTTATCTAAAAGGATATAGTTACAGATTAATTCCGTAGAAATTTTATCAAAATCGTTTTTGAACTTTAGTTTTTAAATCATAACTGGTTTTGTCTCAATTGTTCTTGATTTTTTTTGGCCGTAATCTTTAATTATTCGAACAATTCATTTAATGAGAATACCTAAATTTCATTAAAACATTTAATTTTCTCCAAATGGCTGAGTAAACGTTTTAAAATCCCCAAGTTATTACAGTGTTAACAAAGTTAAGCTTTCAGAAGCTTTATTTAACTTTTGGAAAGTATGAAAAGAGAAACATTTGTTTTTGGTAAGAAGTGAATAAAGGAAATGTCGTGATCATAATTTTTTGACAAAGTAAATATTAGTATATTGTCGGAGTAAGTAAAGCCAACATAAATAATTATAATAAAGTATGACTCACGATACTTATTATTCAACAATTAATTGAATATTTCAATTCATTACTAACTTCATTTAGAGAGTGATTTTGTGATAATTACAACAAAACACAAAAAACTTTTTTACCTTTTCATTAAATCCTATCGAAACTTTTTAAACAATATAATATATTTTTTGTATACAACTCAAAATGGCCCACCTGATGGAAAGCGGTAACCGTCGCCTATAGACATGAACAGTATCATTTCTATAGTCGACGGTTACCACGCACCAACAAGTTGACGGCCCACCTGATAGAAAGTGATAACCTTCATAGAGTGGGGGCAAGGGATTGTTAGCAATGGGGAGGTTAGTCCCCATTGCTATAAATATACCCCATCAGGTCGACCTCCACGCGGTTTCCCCTGGAAACTAATGTGACTAATTTATCCTTGAATTCGTCACGATGGGCTAACTGACCTGCCTTTTCATTGTTACCAATCATCCTTCACTGGTACCCCGCCAGTGTATATCGATAGCACAGGCGGGGTTACCATTTCATTATCATCCATTAGAAAAAACCTTCACGGAGTGTATACTTTTTTTTATAACGCAGAAGGCAAACGATCATGCGGCTCACCCTATGATAAATGACTACCGCCGCCCATGATCACCCGCAACACCAGAGGCATTGCAGATGTGTTAGCGGCCTTTTAAAGAGGAATATGCTCTTTTCTTAGAGGTTACTATGTCGCCTATAATACCATTGATGCATTGCCATTCCTGAAATACTATTATAGTAGTGTATAATACATTTACTTCAAATTGGCCCGTATAATTGCGTGAAAGTATGTTAAGAACACCCGCGTGTTTATACCAGAGGGAGACTTCGTACAAAAGTCGATTGCTTGGGTACTTATGTCCCATTCGTGTTTCAACCGTGAAGCAGTTGTGTTTATATGGCTGTGTTTCGGTTTGAAGGGTGGGATATGGCGTGAATTTACTGAGTACAGAGGAATAACACCTGAGTCCTTAGGAATGACAACGCATGGAGGGTATCATGGGCGAAACAGTATACTCTGTTAAGTCCATGGTACTGCTTATGTCTATAGGCGACGGTTACCACTTTCCATCAGGTGGGCCGTCAGTTTGTTTGCCATTCTAAGTTGTCTATTGTAAGTAAGTGTTTATTGAATACTTCTCTTTTCTTGGAGGTTACTATGTCACCTATGATACCATTGATGCGTTACCATTCCTGAAATATTATGTTATAGTAGCATTTACTTCAAATTGGCCCATATAATTGCGTGAAAGAATGCAAAGAACACCCGCGTGTTTATTGTCCTTTAATAAATAAAATTTTACAATAGCCCTACTAATAATACAACCTAGAATACAAAGCAAGGACCTTGGATACGTCGTATTCTTGTTGAAAGCTATTCAACACGTTTCAAACATTAATCATGAGAATTTGAGGCATAATTACAATGTCAAGAGTTGATTTATGTACTTGTCATACTAATAGGAAACAAGGGCCTTCCGTCCTAGACGAGGTAGAAACGATTCTGTCAATAGAATTGGTCCGGTCAATGCTCACTTGTGAAAGAAGAAGACAGGGCACATCGTTGACACATTCTATCTCACAGGCTCGCTAGCGATAACGATTCTATAAGTAGATTCGTTCGTTTCTAAAATTAAAATTCTCTCTCATTTTAAAATCGGTAGAAATAGAAATATCTACTTTTTTTTATGCAACTTAGAATGGCAAACAAACTGACGGCCCACCTGATGGAAAGTGGTAACCGTGGATATAACAAACTGTTTCGCTCATGATACCCCCCATGTATTACCATTCCTGAGGACTCAGATGTTATTCCTCTGTGCCCTATAAATTCACTACCATATCCCACCCTTCAAACCGAAACACAGTTACTACATGTTAAATAATTATAATTTACCCATCCCTATAGCGGTGCGTAAAATTTTATAAAAAGCTTCTGCGAACGAATAAGATCAAATTATCGGAAAAGATATTGAATTAGACCCTTAACATCAGAATTGCACATAAAATGAATCGTTAGCCAATAGGAAACAAGACGGGAAGGAATGATTTGTAAAAGTGTCCTATGAGGCTTCTGAGATTTGAAATTAAGTTATGAAATTTCAGTATATAAAATTCAAGTGTCAAGTTGTTCGTTGATGCTAATTTAAATGTGTGGTATTGTTTGGTCCAACTTCAGAAATAAGATAAATATACCGATAAATAGAAACGGACCCGGTAGGTAGCGGTATGTTAGGTACTGAGCAAAACAACTTATGATAAAAAAAGCTAATGAAAACTTAGTTATAATTATAGGATTTTTTTTATGTTTTTTATGTTAACTAATCACTGAGTTGCATTTATTTTACAAGTTTTTTTTTTAATAGGACGGATTTTTCTTCATTTTCGTTTCTACCGATATTTTTTAAGGTAGCTTTGCGGCTTTCGATGTCTCCTTTTAGTCCACTTTTAATTTACATTATTTTTATTATAGTTAATATTTAATAAAGTTAATATTTTTCTCGAAATTACATCTACACGTTTTTGATTAAATTTACTAATGATATAATGAATAAAAGTGAATAAATTTGTTTAAAACTTATTCAGAACAACATAAAGATATTAAAGAAATATTTGAAATCAATAGATATCTTATGATCCTAATAAAGCCCATTGTCCCATTTAGTGTTGCAGTTATGTAAATTAGATCTCTATTTACCACAAAAGCGAACAACACCATGCAGATTTTGCACGACAACGGAATGAAATTATTAAATAATGTAATGCTTCTGGAGTGAGCTGAAGTTAAATAGCTACAAATATAATAAATAATAAACGCAAATTCGTAGGCAGTTACGAGTACTTTGTGTTTTAAATTTTATATTTTATTTTAAACTAGTTTTTACCGGCGACGTCGTTTGAGTGATCGGAATATGATGACTGACTGGGATAAAATGTACCCATAAATTACAGTGAAATTCGTATCAAAATCCATCGCCTGATTCCATTAAATTCCCTTAGTCGCCTTATACGCTATAATATGTATCTTATATTAATATAATTATGAGTCATAATTGAATGCTATACACTATAATGACTTACAATAGGTTAATTACAATTGATTACAATAAAGATATCGTACATTCATAGAATAAGTGTCATTGTGTTTAATTAATATTAACGATAATGACTCTCGAACTATAAATAAACGTTTACAGTTCAAGTCTAACTTTATTCAGAACTAGCTTTTACCTGCGACTTTCTCCGCGAGAGCGAAATATGTTTACTGGCCGACATAATATAGAGTCTATGTCCTTCTTCATCTTCTATGAGTATGTATCAAATTACATAGTGATTGGTTAAGACACAGACTCTCAAAGATATCAAACAAACACTGTTTCAAAAAATATTAGTAAAGATATAATTAAAACTTATTTTGAGTTTAAAATTTGACATAAGTTGTAAAAAAAATTTATCCAATTGCTTTTTTTTTTACTCCAATACGATCATTTTTATCAGCATTTACAGCCATTTGAAAAATCGCCGAATTTTTAGATTTTTTTTCCAGTTTTCCAAGCTACCTCTATTAAGATACATATATTTCTAATTTCCATCGGTTTCCTTTGCCATCCACAATAGGATAGGATATAAGAAAGAACGTACAATGACCCGAAATCTAATAACAACGATATCATAGTCAAAGCCTGCCTTAGCCCGTCTGGCGCCTTGGAAAAATTTATTGACGGCTGAGTCAGCAGGAGGCAGCGTTGCCAGATTGGATATTTATTTCTAAATTTTACATAAAAATTTAGTAAAATGGATTTGTTGGAAAAATTATTTGGTGAAAAATAAAATGTATGTGGAGAATTTTGTATAATTTATTATGTATTTTAGTATTTGTTAGTAAACTGTTAAGAGCATATGTAGTCTCAGAATTACGTAGAAAGGTAATGTTAAAAGGTCAGTGTATTTGGTAAAACGATACATAATTAATTAAAAGTGAAGAAAATCATATATCAATTTAGAGCAGAACATTTGAAATTTGTGGGCAAATAATAAAATAGCATCTAGTAACACTGTAACGAGAATTCTCATCTAGCGGACATTATTTATTGTGCAATTTCTCCTTTCTGTTTTTTCTTTTTCTCTTACGAGTTGCAATATCTTTAAAAATTGTATTTTCGTCAGATAAATAAAAAATGAAGCGAAAGAGGCCTGTTTGAATGGAAGCATTTGGCGTTCTTTTGTTTCTACCTACCCTTATGAAAGGCACACGGGACAAATATGTATGTATGTATTAAAGATTTCCTATAATTTGAAAAAAAAAATAGCAACTGATAGTATATCTTTCGTTCTATTTTTGCTAATTATATTTACATAAGTAGAAATGAGGCAACCAAATGATTTACTGTTTTTATTTTAACACTCCTTCTATGTAATTTCTTGTTCTTAGGTATGTATAAATAAAAAGAAAGAAGGTTAAAGACAATAGTTATATTTTATGGTTGTGAACTAATATAATATATAATTTGTCACAATATTGTACACCGCTCTACCTTCTAACATTAATGTTTCTTTCCACTTTGGGTGTTGCTGGAAGAGAACTCTTTCAGAGTTAAGCTCGCCTTTGCACATTTACTTATCTCTATCATACTTTATGTATTATCAGTATATACAGTAAAGTTTAAATAAATAAATATAACAATAATACGAAAATATTTTAAACTGTAAACGTATCAACATGCAATATTGCGTGGAATAATTGCGAATATTAATGCTAATACTTCGTTATTACAATGGCATGTTTGTTATTACAACTGTATTTTTCATTACACGAGTTATATGTGAGTGTTGGAAACACTAAATTTAATATTATAATATGGCAACTCTGAAATTGGCCTCTCTCTCTCTCTTCCGTCACAACAATCGTCCAATGTACAAGTATGTGTGCATAAATATAATTAAAGTAAATATATTGTAAAATTAAAAAGTGGTTGGCAATACAGAAGTACAAATTCCAACAGTAAGTTAAAATAAATCCTGTTAAAATTATAAACGCGAAAGTTTATGAAGATAGATAGATGGTCGGATGGACAGTTGCATACCTTTTAAAACATCACCAAAGCTTAGCGGTTGCTAACTCGTCTGCCAAGCGTAGCAGTTATTGGAAATACCCCCCCCCCCCTCTCTTCTGGGGGAGGTCTATGTCCAGCAATGGATAATTAATGCTGATATAATAATAAAATAATATTAGAATAGATAAAATATATGGATAAAACCAAAACATTTATCTATCGAAACAAATTTTATATCTAAACAAATTACATAATCCTCAACTATACGCAATAATCCGTTCAATAAACTAACGAAATAAGAGCTTACGAGATACACGGAGATATCCAAACGTTTCGCGACGAGCTATCCGATTTGTTATGACCTCACGAAGCATACCGAGTAGGAACGTGACTGCTCGCGCCCACCTGGATTGCTTTAGTAATAATATGGGACCAAATTGTTACTGATAAACGTAAATGTTTACGAAGGTGTATAGATAGATGTTTGTTACTCTATTACGTAAAAGATACTGAACGAATTTGGGTAATTTTCAGCAAATGCGTCCCCTGTCCAACTTGGTTGAACCTTTAAACTTTAATGGAGAAATAATATTTTTGCGGCACATACTGTAAACAGGGTTAAACAGTATACTAATTTTTACCAGAGGGAGACTTTGTACAAAAGTCGATTGCTTGGGTACCTCTGTCCCATTCGTGTTTCTACTGTGAAGCAGTTGTGTTTGCATGGTTGTGTTTCAGTTTAAAGAGCAGTGAATATACAGGGTACAGACGAATAATATCTGAGTCCTCAGGAATGGCAACGCGTAGGGGCTATCATGGACGAAACAATATACTCTGTTATGTCCATGGTACTGCTCATGTCTATAGGCGACGGTTACCACTTTCCATCAGGTGGGTCGTCAGCTTATAAAAATATGACAAAGGTAATCCAAAGGCGAGCTTAACTCTAAAACAGTTCTCTTCCAGCAAACTCAAAGTGGAAAGGAGCATCAATGTCAGCGGATAGAGCGGTGTACAATATTGTGAAAATTTTTAAACAAAGAAACTAGACAAAGTTAAATTAATTTCATTATATTTAATCTTATAAATATACATATACATAAATATATACTTACACCTATGCGTATACTGTCCTATGGAATATTATTATGGGGTAAAGCAGTCGACATCCAAAACATATTTGTATTGCAAAAACGTGCTGTTCGCGCAATTTATTCTATGGGAAGTCGTGAATCACTAAGACAAAAATTTAAGAATGCAAATGTTCTTACCGTAGTTTCACAATACATATACGCAAACATTTTGTATATACGCAGGAATATTCAACTGTTTCTTAAAACAGCTTCGTTTTTACGTCGAATACGCGGAAGTAGCAACAGTACCCTGAACATGTTTGTTAATAAATTGGATAGTCCTCTCGTGAAAATGCTCTCCGAGAGGACTAGATCATTATTAGTAATTAAGTATTAACGTAGTTTTTAAGTATACTTACTAACAAGAATGGATCCCAGTTATCTAAAAATAAATAAATAAAAACAGCGATCTTAATAATCTTAACACTAAATACGACTTCAAGCCTGCTGTTCCAAAGTATCGTTTAGAAAAAGTTAATAGGTATTTTATGGGAATGAGCATTAAATGTTATAATAAGATACCGAAAGATATTTTGAATCTGCCTTATAGTTAGGTTAAAACTGTTAAAAAACGCTTATTAAACAAAGTTTATTACACACTAAACGGATACTTGAATGACAAATGTGCATGGTGTTAGTCGATCATGCACAAGCTTTTAATAACCATGTAATTTTAGACATAGCGCATTTAAATAAATACACATAATGTTAACAGAGATTTAACAGAGTAACTGAGTCTTCTCAACAGATAACAACCTTCCTAATCCTGCAGTAGATTAAAAACAAATGACAATTTAAAAGTGTAAACAAATATATTTGAATACAGATGATTTGAATTTGAATTTATTAAAAAATGAAAATTTTTGATTAAAAACTTTAATTTCGAAACATATCTTCTAACACAAATAATAACAAGTGAAGTCGCTTAAAAAAATTATCGGAATGTTCCAGTGACTGTTTCCGATTAGCAAGTAGAAAAGTATGAATATAATTATTATAACATTTTCTACTTTTCAAACTTGAGTAAGACCACGCAATATTGCATGTCGACATTATAGATTCACAGCAGGAGTAGCAGTTCAAGTTAGTACACAGGAAACCAATTAAAAGCATTCGAGTATTACATGTTTCGTTGCAAAATATTCTATCGGGTATTTAGCATCTTTTTTTTAAATATAAAAAGAAAACATAATTTGCATTGATAATTTGAAAAAAAAACAAAATTTGTCCGTTCCCGTAGCTTTGCTGGCGTGAATCAGTATGTAAAATATCCATGTGTTATGCAAAATATCACTTATCATCATCTTCTCAGCCATCAGATCCACATTCCAGAATGGCAAAATCGTTAATTACTATATTTTTGTATCAATAATTTCCTTTATTAAAATTGACTACTAAGATTTTATGTATTATTTATTTATGTATTAATGTTTTAAGTATGTAAGGTATTTATTAACATTAGGGTATAATGAGGCTGACATATCCTTTTAAGCCTCTAAATAAAAAAAGATAAGGAAAAAAGAATCTCAGCCATTATCTGTCCACTGCTGTACATAGGCCTCTTTCATAGACTGCCATTAAGAACGGTCCTGAGCCACATGTATCTAAGGATCTGTATCTATCTTCACTAACTCCCTGCAATGCACTTGAGGTCCTCATTTCGTCTAATGGGAGATCTTCCTATGTGTGTTTATCCGTACACAGTCGCCAGTCAAAAACTTTCTTCCCCATCAGTTCCCGTTGTTTCTTCGAACTATGTGACCTTGCGAACTTGTGAACCATGCGTTGCCATTCTTGAGGACTCGGGTGTTATTCCTCTGTACCCTGTAAATTCACGCCATATCCTATCCTTCAAACCGAAATACAGCCATGCAAACACAACTGCTTCACGGTAGAAATACGAATGGGACAGAGGTACTCAAGCAATCGATATTTGTACAAAGTCTCCCTCATAAGTCATTACTGGCAACACGCACTGGTTAAAGATCTTCGTTTACAGAATATAAATTATTTATATGTCAAAATTACATTCAAATTGTACAGCCATTTCAGCCTGATTTACTTGTATTAACAAATATAACTCTCAAGAAACATATAACTTACAAAATTTCATACAACATTTAAAGAGCTTTCATAACTTTCGCTTTTTGATCTTTATAACAATCGCAGAATTAGTATTTGAAGTAACAAGTATGAAGTTTATATACGGAAAATATTATCTATTTTGTATGCAACATACGAGTAAAATTGTAAACAAGCTGATGACCCATCTAATGGAAAATGGTAACCGTATATAGACATGGACAGCATTATAGAATTATCATTATAGAATGCCAGGATACACTTCACACTTTACCTTCCTTCCTAATTCCTATAACCTCCTCTGCTGAACATAAGCCTCCCCCTTGGAGGTTTTGTTAGTAGTTGCCATGATTGGCAGGTAGATTAGCAACCACAGTTAAGATTTAGAGATGTTTTAAAAGTGACGTTGCTGCCCATATTAGCCACGCTATATTATAGACCCCAGAGATCATAATTTTGCATCTGGCCAATACTAAATACTGAGTGTCAATTGAAAATTTCCGATAGATTTGTCGAGAATGAAAACGGTTCAAAAATACAATAAAAAGAAAATGCTTTGATAATCCTCATGAAAGGTTTCATGATATTTACGCTTGATCTAACTCGACGTTTTGGATTCGATAAAAAAAGAAAAGAAAAAGGCTCGCTTGAATTTTAGAAGGAAAAATTTCTGAAAAATTAAGTATTGGACGTTAACGATGCGAATATTGGTTCATTAAAATTCAGCGAACATTATTTATTTACATTTAAAATTGACTTATGAACAAAGAGAAAATGTAATTATAATTTTTTTTTGTACAAAGCATTTTCCTTAAACCTCTTTTATATAAATCCTATTGATATTCATCATATCAGCTTTTTACTGTCCACTGTTGAGCATGAACCTCCTCCTTGGAGGATTTTGCCAAGAGTTGCTATGCTTGGCAGGCGGATTGACACCTGCAGTGAGGTTTTGTAGATGTTTTATGAAAGACGCTGCTACCCATCCCTCGCCCTCCATTATTCACCTCTTACGACACCCACGGGAAAGGAAGGGGTGGCCTATTCTATGCCGGGACCACACGGCTTATTAATATTATAATCCTATTAATATTAATGCGAATATTTGTAAGAATGGATGGATGGATGTATAGACGGATGGATGAATGTATGTAAACCAGAGGGTGACTTTGTACCAGAGGAAGACTTTGTACAAAAGTCGATTGCTTGGGTACCTCTGTCCCATTGATGTTTCTATCGTGAAGCAGTTGTGTTTGCATGGCTGTGTTTCGGTTTGAAGGGTGGGATATGGCGTGAATTTACAGGAGAAATAACACCCGAGTCCTCAGGAATGGCAACGCATTGGGGGTATTATGGGCGAAACAGTATACTTTGTTATATCCATGGTTTTACTCATGTCTATAGGCGATGGTTACCACTTTCCATCAAGTGGGCCTTCAGCTTGTTTTCCATTCTAAGTTGTATAAAAAAAATGTATATTTATTACTCTTTTACGTAAAAACTATTGAATGTATTTGATTCCTTACTTAGATCATACTTTTTATATACTTACTGGTTCACGAAGGCAATGTTGAAGGGTATAGCTAGTAATATATAATAAAAAAAAAGAATAAATGTATTCAAAATAGAAAAATAATACGTCCAACATATTCTATGTCACAGTGAATCTTCCTGACAGTACGAAATTTATGAGAAATCTCATCCAGATCTAAGGATGCGAAATATATGCAATAACAATATAGGAAATAATAGGCTATAAACAACAGCATTATCTACTGATTTGTCTTCTAGTTTTAGGTAAATGCATAAAACATACACACATACGGTAGAACCCCGTATCTGCATATTTCTTTATGTATGTTATTCCTTTGTTATATCTGTTATAGTACCGATGATTGCCTGGATGAGCGTATTGGAAGACTGTAAAACTCATCCAGTTGATGTAAATAAATAAACAAACCAACGAACGAACGTAAATAAACAAGTAAATAAGCAAGTAAATAGGTAAATAAATAAGCAAGCAAAGAAGCAAACACGTAAGTAAATAGGCAAGTAAATAAGTGAATAAGTGAACGTGTGAAGTGAACTCTCATAGCCCTAAGAATTACCTTTAGGGTTGACAACAAGAGAGCGAAAAAAATATATCTTATATTTTATACACATACATTTATAAAAAGTAGAAATTAAAGCTATCTTTCTTATCTGTGACGGTGGTATAAAGAAGCTTTGTTCCTTATATGTTAGTTAGTTACGCATAGGCCTCTTCTATAGACTATTTATAGATATAATAGTAAACCTTTCGAATTTTAGAAAAAAAATATAAGAGGGGGTAATTTTTTAGAAATTTTATCTGTATGTTTGTACTGGCATCACTCAGAAACTACTACATCCAATTGGATGCAGTTATCACAGTTGTCATTCTTGAAAGTGTAACTTAAAATCTATTATATATTTTATTTACTGCACCACCTAGAGGTAGATGTTATAATTTTATTGATCTCTTAAAAAAATCATTTATAAAAAAATATAATTTAAAAATTCTTATAAACAAGTCTTCGAGTTGTCTTAAATTTAAATTTCCTGCTTCTAAAATCATACCTACAAAGCAACAGGCGAAAAGCTAGTTATTAAAAAAAAACTGTTCCTTAATTGTTACTAACAAAAATGGATCTTAGTTATTTGTAATAAAGAAAATATTATTATTATTAATAATTATCTACATAATTGGGTAACATATCCACAAAAAAAAAACGAACTGGGAACCTCTAGCTTTTGGATCACGTGCCGTGATCGATGCCTATAAATACGCATCGTACTTTTTTCCAGTTCAAATGAAATTATGAGGGCGTAAGGTTCGATTTGGCGTAAAAGCAATATCTATATAACCTAATACTTATTGTTACGTTGTTACTTTGACTCTTGTAACAAAGGTACTTTAAATTGATTTATGTTAAAACTCAGAATGATATACTGATGGCCCCAGTACTAATAAAAAATGGTAACCTTGGCTTCTGTAAGCAAACGATTACCATTAACCATGGACGGAAGTCCATTTTTATGCAACTTAGAATGGCAAACAAGTTGATGGAAAGTGGTAACCGTCGCCAATGGACATGAGCAGTACCATGGACATAACAGAATATACTGCTTTGCCCATGATATCCCCCATGCGTTGCTATTCCTAAGGACTCAGGTGTTATTCCTCTGTATCGTGTAAATTCACTGCCATATGCCACACTTCAAACCGAAACACAGCCATGCAAACACAACTGCTTCACGGTAGAAACACGAATCGGACAGAAGTGCCCAAGCAAACGGCTTTTGTTCAAAGACTCTCTCTAGTAAATGTTATGTCTGTAGATAAACAGATTTATCTACTATAATCAGTAGATACCCACATAATTAAGAATGTGTTATATATAAAAAACATAACTTCAACTACCACTTTCCATCAGGTGGGCCGTCAGTTTGTTCGCTATTCTAAGTTGCATAAAAAAAAAGTATAAAGAAGAATGTAAGAGAAAAACATATTACGCCGACCCCAAATAATAAATGAGATAAGAGTCAAAGATGATGGTTAAAAAGGTACGTACCTTTTGAGCCAGTCACTTGATATAAGCAAATAATGAAAAAAAAAACAACGAAAAGAATAATTCATTTGTTATAAAATATATCCTGCTAAAAGCCTTCATAAATATATTTAAACAAAATATACTCTTAAACATTTTAACACAAATGCATCCTTATTACAAGGTTTTAAAGGAAACCTATTTTACTTTTCCATTCAAGCAAGGGTTTACCCTTGGGCCGGTTTTTTACTGATCCCGTTCCTTCCTTTACTTCAAGGTACCACTTTCAAAGATTCGTTTGTCCTTTACGCTCTAAATAGAAATACGACCTCTTTGTAGACACATTATGTAGCGGTCTTAAAACGGTTTTATTTGAGAAAAGAACAGTAGGTGTACTTTATTTTCGTTATCTTTTTTTTTTATTGCACTCTATGTAATTAAATTGTATAAATGAGACTGTACTGCCCTCTAATTATATTAATTGATAAAACCTTTTATTGTTCCTCTCAAAGAAATATACATATAAAATATTTAAATAAAAAAATAAAAATAAGAAGGTAATGTATTATAAGTGTATCCTTTTACCTCAACTTCGTCCGCATAGCCGGGATATGTCACCTGATCGGTATAAAAAGTAGCTTATATCCTTCTGGATTCCATATAGTACGTGTATATCAAATTTTATAGTGATTTGTTAAGCTATTAAGGCATACATATACAAAAAGTAACATACAAACATACTTCCACATTTACATATTATTTATAACGATTAGTAAGGATATATAAAGTAAGGCATATGTACACAAGAATATAAAGGCAGCATTACAAGATAAAGAGGCAACAATGGGCGATCTTATCACTTAATAGCGATCTCTTCCGTGCAATCTTAGCAGGATGGGAAGAAGCAATTAATAAAGCAAGTATTACTGTAACAATGTGAATAACAAGAATAGAATTAGAATGTATGTATGTACCTATTGATAAAAATTGATAAAAATATAGTTTAAACCAGAATTATCTTTAAGCTCAGTAGGTAATTCACAATTTAATTTAATTATATAAATACGAGTATGTATATATGTTCGTGTGCAAATATAAATATTGGTCAGTTATATTAATAAAATAATAAATATATAATATATATCTAAAATGAAAATAAGGAATATTCGCCTAATGATAATTTAAATTTCTTTCCAGAAAGCTATCTAATCTATTACCTTTTAAAAAGTCATTTAATAAAAATAAATTTCACTGCCAAAATTAAGATAAAAAAAATAGTATTTTATTCTATTTATCTTTAACACTATAGTGAGAAAGTCACTGCTTTATTATCTCCTGAATAGGATCATTTTCCTGATGTTTTAAAACAAAATGGATAGACGGTAAGACAGACAGTAAACCAAAACATCGAGGGTTCCGTTTTTTCTCATTTAGCGATATTAAAAATATATTTCACAGGGTGCCTGTCAACACTAAACTTCACTTTGACATAAAATTAAAATTTTGTTTAAGCAGGTTTATAGAAATGGAACCTCGGAATCCACAGTATTATTTCTCTGGTCACATATTGTAGAAACAAAAACCAACATAGCCCAAAGAATATGCAAGCTGAAGTGATAATGAGCTGGTCACATAGCTCGAAGAACCGACAACCGATAGATAAGAAAGGTTCTTGAGTGGCGACCCCATATGTGCCCGTACGAGTACGGGGTGTAGGATGACCTATTAGAAGTGACGACCTCAAATGCATGACAGGGAGTCAGTAGATGCAGGTGGCTCAGGACCGTTCCTTATAGCAGTCTATGGGGGATACCCATGTTCAGCAGTGGACAGACAATGGCTGAAATAATGATGATGATTATATCATAGAATTAAAGCACAAAGAACTAGTGAATTTTAAAATCTTTTAAACGATTTACATAGATAGATTAACACACAGGAAAAATCCTAATTCGTGCAGCCATAGCCGAACTACATATAAATGTATACTCCGAAAGGGTTCAGTCACTGCAGCGTCAAAACTTGTATCGATTACGAAACCCTAATATTTCCACTGTCTGTTTACATCACTATGACGTCACAGTGAATCTGACCTTTTTAGTAAACTTTCGCAATAATCTCAAATAGGCCGTGATACTTTTCTAGCGTGGAGGAGAGCCAAAGTTTTGTTTGTGCTACTATTATTAGTTGAGTGGCGCCCTCTGATGTTAAGAGTTTCCAGGTCATAGTCGGTATACATAAAGGCCACTGACCTGTTTTATACTGAATCGAAATGATAATAGATCCATAATAATATTATAAATTACCGTATGGTCTCGATATATTATGAGCCCCCTTTCCTTTCCTGTGGGTGTCGTAAGAGGTGACTGAAAGAACTTAATAGTCGAGGGACGGGCAGCAGCGTCCTTCTTAATACATTACCAAAGTCTACCCCCCCATAGGGGAGACCTATGTTCAGTACTGGACAATTAATGACTGACAGAATGATCTGGTGGAATGTCAGATTGTTTAATATTCAAATTGTATAAAAAATAATACGAATATTTTTTTTTATGCAACTTAGAATGGCAAACAAGCTGACAGTCCACCTGATGGAAAGTGGTAATCGTCGCCTATAGACATAAGCAGTACCATGGACATAACAGAGTGTACTGTTTCGCCCATGATACCCTCCACGCGTTGCCATTCCTGAGGACTCAGGTGTTATTCCTCTGTACCCTGTAAATTCACGCCATATCCCACCCTTCAAACCGAAACACAGCCATGCAAACACAACTGCTTCACGGTAGAAACACGAATGGGACAGAGGTACCCAAGCAATGGACTTTTGTACAAAGTCTCCCACTGGTATATCTGGTATGGAATATAAACACATCTTATTTTATAACGTAAAATCTTAAGTGCTTTATTTATTTATTAGATATGTATATAAAATTTTATAAAACAATATTCGTGTATAAATTAAATGTATAAGTTTTTTATATACTGCGTATTTGCAGATAGAAATATCTTATACAATAAAATTTATACATATAATAGATATGTATTGTTTACATACAAACTTAGATATGTTGACAATATAGCTTTTGAACTTCGCAACTATTTGAGATAAGCACCGACTACTCCAACAAAACTTCTAGAACAGTCCAGAAACTTCTAGTTAAAGTTATACAGAACAGAATACTTAACACTTTTGAAGAACGATGAGGGAATGTGAAGCTTGAAATAATGTTTCAAACTTTACTCGTTAATTAAATTTTAGTACACCTGCCCTACTACCTAATATTATAAATGCTAATTTGAATATTTGTTACTCAATGAATCCTTTTTAATTTATACTCCTACGTCTTTTTTTTATACAACTTAGAATGGCAAACAAGCTGACAGCCCATCTGATAGAAAGGGGTAACCGTCGCCTATAGACATTAGCAGTACTGTGGACATAACAGAGTATACTGTTACGTCCATGATACCCCCCATGCGTTGCCATTCCTGAGGACTCAGGTGTTATTCCTCTGCACCCTGTAAATCCACTGCCATATCCCGCCCTTCAAACCGAAATACAACCATGCAAACGCAACTGCTTCACGGTAGAAACACGAATAGGACAGAGGTGCGACAAGCAAACGACTTTTGTACAAAGTGTCCCTCTAGTAAAATGTCTGTTACATATTTTTATTATTTCGACCTTATGCGTGTTTCATAGAAAACGTTGTTAATTTTCAAGTTAAATAAATTTTTAATTTTTATACTATACACTTTCTGTTTGTAAGCTCCTTCGCACGCGTGGACTTTAGAAATAGGGAAATCAATTAAATAGACTACTTCTAGATAGTGTATCTAGAGAAATCATACACCAGATTTTAAGTTAGACCTTCAACTGTAAAAACTGCATCCAAATTTGTTGTAGTTATTTTTGCATGATGCCTGAACAAACATACAGACAGACAGACAAAATTTCTAAAAATATTCTTTTAGTATCCATTTGTTCTATCACTAATACTATTTTCTCTTAAATATCCTCCGTGTACAAACATCATCTATTTTAATGTAATAACTACTAGTTTTATTTTCGTGTATCGGGAGAGATCGACTAGTTTCGGGATCAATTCGTGATCCTTAATAATGAGCGGCCAAACAAGTCGATCTAATTACACGTAAGTTAAAACGCTAGTTAAAATATAATGTGTGCTTATGAAAGTTTTAACAATAAAACATTGTTTAGTTACATTTTTATTATATTTGTAAGATAACTTTTCAGTTAAACTAGTAAATAACGAAGAAAACATTTTCATACACGTGAAATTAATAATGTATGTTGAAATTGGGCCATTATCTTAAATTTGACTTGTTTAAGCGTACGATGTCTTAGAAAATTACCTTTGATCACGATCGTTCACGTTTCTCGTTAGTGATCAAAACTTGGATATCACCGTAATTATACTTGAATTACCTTATCCCCGGGTCTGAACGAGCTGAACAGCTGAACTTAAATTAACTGAAATAGATTGATTTTTCTTAAAAATAAAATACCCGTGTCAGCCGCTGATTATATAGCTTTTTATAGATAAATGTACTTTTAAAATCTTTAGAGTTTTTTTTTTTTTGTAACATAAAGGGGGCCAAACAAGCATGCAGCTATCCGATGGTAAGTTTTTACGGCAACCTATAGGCACCTGCAACTATAAAGAAATTGCAAATATATTTCCGACTTTTTAAAAAGCAATATACTCTTTTCTTAAAGGTTTTAGTTTATGTATTAATAAAATTTCTCTTTTTTTTATATAATATTAGTGTATGAAATATTTTTATATGCCATTTTTATGTGAAGAAACTGACAGTGGTAGTGAGAACGGTAACTGTCATTTATTGATACAAAGAGCACGAGAATCATTTATTGATGAAAGGTGCATACTAATGTTTATTTATTTATTCTTTATTGCACAATAAAACTTTGTACAAGTGGCGAGCTTAATGCTATATGGTATTCTCTACCAGCTAAACATTCACAAAAGCGGAGGGATGGGATTGTTAGTAATGCGTACTATCAATCCCATTGCTAGCAATATACTCTATCAGGTCGACCTCCACGCAATTCCCACTGGAAACCATCGTGCTGAATTGCAGGTGTATTTTTTTTGGTGGGTGAAAATGGAATGGTAACCCTGCCCGCGCTAACGGGATACGCTGGCGGAACAGCCCATCATGATGAATTCATCAGGAATTAACCATGATAGTTTCCAGGGGGAACCGCAAGGAGTTCGACCTGGTTGGGTATATTGCCAGCAATGGGATTTTCAGTCTCCATTACTAACAATCCCTTTCCCCCCTTTCAGGTGTATTCATCATGGTGGGCTAACTGACCTGTCCGTTCATCTTCATCTATCATCATTCAGTGGTGCCCCGCCAGCGTATACCGTTAACGCAGGCGGGGATGCCATTCCATTATCATCCATTAAAAAAAAAAAACATTATACATTAGCAGGGCACCAGTGAGTGGTGATAGGTATGAAATGGCGGGTTAGTTTTAGCGCATCGCGACATGACAGGGGCATTGCTAGCAATAGGACTGCTAATGCTTCTCTTGGGTCGTACCAGGATGGTAATCCCTGAACTCTTTAGGAGAGGGTTTTAACATATTTTGCCGACTGACCACGTATTACGTGTATAAAAAATCTTGTATACCTATTCAACAAGGATCAAGTACATAAAGTACTTAGGATAGGTGTAATGGACAGTTTACACGTCACATAGCGTGAGAGAAACAATTATACAGTCCCCACATATATTGCTATTACCGTGCAAAGTGAGTGAACTCTGTATAACTCGATAAAATGATAGTTTTCTATATTAATATCGTGAATAAAAACTGTTAATTTTCCTATACTTGTACGTGCTTATATCTATAACTGAATCAGTTAATAATAATAATTATTTTTATACATCTAATAACTCTGCTAAGGAATGCTGTTGTGTGTGTAAACGGTAGCATTTCAAATGCTTAGTACTGCTCAATTTAGAAGAATTTTGCGTTTCTACGTCCATTTGTAAGAGAGTTTATAAAATGATATTATGTATTGCATCCTTTTTCAAAGACAACAATGTATATATACATCGTCATAATCGTAGAATACTGACGGATCTATATATTAGACCAGAGGGAGGCTTTGTACTAAAGTCGATTGCTTGGGTCCCATTCATGTTTCAACCGTAAAGCAGTTGTGTTTGCATAGCTGTATTTCGGTTTGAAAGGTGGGGATATGGCGTAAATTTACTGGGTACAGAGGAATAACACCTGAGTCCTCAGGAATGGCAACGCATGGGGGGTATCATGGGCGAAACAGTTTACTCTGTTATGTCCAGAGCATGAGCAGTACGCTCATGTCTATAGGCGACGGTTACCACTTTCCATCAGGTGGGTCCGTCAGCTTGTTTGCCATTCTAAGTTGTATAAAAAAATTAATTATTTCTCAGATCCGTCAGTATTCTACGACTATAACGATATATATATATTTCATAACACTATTTTCTTTAAGACCCTTCCTTAATGAACACGAAAAAGTATGTGAAATGGCGCGAAATCGAACAAAGTTTTTATAGTAATATATGTGTTCCAAATTCAAAATAATTATAAAGTTGAAAAAAAAAAGTTTTTAAATAACCGTATTTATGGCCAGACTAGTTGTATTATATTGAAATACGGCACAATCAATAACATCTAAAACTTCTAAATTTCAAATCGATAAAGTTGTGGTTGCTAAAATATATCGTGGCAACAGACGGAAAGAGTCACAGCATTCCTTTTTAACTTTTTCGTGCGAAACTCTAAAAATAAACATGACAAAACCCATGTCATGGTGTCATTTTTTAATGATCTTGAAACGTAGATTATAAAAATGTAGATTTAGAATCCATGTTATATTGTTGCATGTGGCTTTTTATTTTTAATAATATTCTTCTTTATCACAGTTTATTTTTATATTAATAAAGCTGAGCGACAAATAGATCACCATTATTTAACACTAACGTTGACCGGGATATATTCAATGACTGAGAGAACAAATAGCCTATGTCCTTCTCCATCCAATTTTGTACAT